>NC_141555.1:56413642-57013642 GCF_021556685.1 Rattus norvegicus | reverse complement strand
TGAAAAGAGACACCATGGTCAGGGCAACTGCTATAAATGAAATTATGTAATTGGAGGATAAATTACAATTTCAGAAGTCTGGTCCATCATAATGGCAGGGAGCAGAACACTGGAGAAATCGAGAACTACTGCTCTGTAAGGAGAGAGAGAGAGAGAGAGAGAGAGAGAGAGAGAGAGAGAGAGAGAGAGAGAGAGAGAGAGAAATTCTGGGAAAGCACTGGGCTCTTGAAAAAATCAAACACTACCCTTGTCAACACACCCACTTCCTCCAATGAGGCCACACCTCTTAATGCTTCTAATCCTTGAAAATATTGTCACTCCCTGTTAAATAAATATTAAAATATATGACTGTGGGAGCCTTTCTTATTCAAACCGCCACACTCCCCATGTCTTGCTCCATTACTATTTCTTACAGCCTGAAAGGCTATTCTTTTTATACATGACTACTGATAAACTTGCCCACAATGGTGGGCCCTTCCACAATAATCATTAATCAAGAAAATGTTCCATAGACTTACCCAAAGACTAACTATTGGAGGCAGTTCTTGAATTGTTCTCTCTTCTCAGTTGACTCCAGATTGTCAAATTGGGGGAAAAAAAAGAGAGAGACCCAGCACCGTAATGTTTCTCTTACTCCATGTTACATACTCACCACCAGACACTCTCTTCTCTCAGCGTATAGACCCACTTCCCTGTATGGCAGAACTGAAGAGTAACTACTGTCACCAACATGAATACTTGAGGATATATGACAAGAAATGAATACATTCTACAGCTCAAAACTCCAAGCAAAAGCATTTTAGTGTGTGCTGCACTTACTGGGAGACTGTCAGTCACTAGCCATTTAATGGGTCACAGTAGACCACAGAACCAAAAAGTCACAACCTACATATCATCTCCTCTCAGCAGGAGACAAAACCCTTTCTCAAAACCCATGAATATATCTGTACGCTTAGATTTTTTCATAACCTACTTTATTTAGGGTTCTAAAACACTTCAAACACCCTTCTAGCCCACCAACCAGAGGTAACAGAGAGAGAAAGTTGATAGGAAAAGGTTGAGAGTTGTGGACCTATTTAGAAGTAATTCTTTGGGGTAACTCCAATCTTCATTGTGCAGTACTGTCCAATAGGAGATGCAAAAAAATGAATCAGTAGCAGTGCTAAGATCTGGCAGAGACCACAAGTCTCTAAGAAACCAGAAGAAGCAGCAGAAGCATTCAGAATCAGCCTGAAGAACAGGTGAGCTTCAGGTTCTTTTGTGCATTTATCATTGTGGAACGGAGACTATCGAAGACCATTGAAGCCTTGCTGGTGTAGCAATGTAAAAATGTCATCTCCCTCTCTGTGGGATTTCATTTATGTTCTTCATAAACGTCCTGTCCCCATTCAAGCGTGTGCTCCAGCGAAATATCATATGCCTTCTCATGTATCTGCTTCAGCAAAATATCCTCTACTAACATAGCTTCCAGAAAAACATCCTGTGACAAAAGTGAGTTTCCAAAGAAACTAAATTTTTTCCACTTCATCTAGTCTTATCTCCCACTTGGCCATGACATCTCAAAATGTATTATGGCAGTCTTGCAAGGCTCCTAGGCCTCAGCTCCATCAGCAACTGGAGCTTCTGCAACTGATCTCCGTGAAACTCATCCCCTTTCATGAGCACAACCTTCAGTTATCCCCGCAAACATTGTGCTCTCTCCATCTTTGCTCTCAGCCAATAGCTGTCCAACTTACAGCCAACTAGGCTGTGACCAGAAAAACCCTCATCAAGAAAGCCAATGAATTTGACATGATTTTTTTTTCCCTGACGGAACGGAGTGTTCTGCCTGTATGGTTAACCTGGTGTCTGAGTCATCTGTAATAAAACCCACTACTATTAAGATCAAAATCACAGGAACTATGACAAATAGCAAATAACACGACAAGCATCATAGTTGTCCAAGCCTTTTCTGCAGCCTTGTTGAAGTATAATGTACATACTTAAAAACCCATTTATTTTAAGTGTGTATTTTAATGATTTTAATGCAAAATTTATAGCTTCCTTCCCTTTTTTAATACTCATTTCCCACTATTTCATACTATATTGAAGTCTATTAAAAACACAGAAGTGAAGTCAGGAGAACGACAAGAGGAGGAAGCAGGAGGTTATTGATTTGCTAAGACAACAGATACACTGGCAGAATCGTCTGGATAAAACCACTTGGATACACTGGGTCTTCTCTTAGCGTGCAGCCTCAAGAAACAGAGTTTAAAGGATTAAGTCATGGGTCCTCCTACATCATATCCAGACCTGACCTGGTATGGTCAGCATCACTTTGGCCACTTTCATGTTAATCCCATTCATCACTCTTACAAGTTGCCTAGCAACTCACATAGTTAACAAACTTATTTGGTTCATGGTTTCATAGGTTTCAGTCCATGGTCACATGATCATGAAAGGGTCACGATAGAGCTCAACTGCTAAACCCACTGGCATCCAGGAAACATCAACACAGGAAGAGACCAAGAACAAAAAACACCCTCCAAGACATGTCGCAAATGACTAAGTTCCTTAATTTCCTATCTCCTAGTTTCCTGCCACCTTCATACACATCCATCAACAGATGAACTCATTGATTACAGCACACGGGGTCCAATTGCTTTTCATAGTCCCACCTTTGAACATTGTACTGGGACAATGTGTATCTTAAACCCATAGGGTAGGGCCAGAAGGTTGTGTCAGAGGTCTAAACTTCACCTCACATTAGAAACAGCTGGGTAGGTTTCTCAAAATCTCCTATTTCTTTCTGGTACTGAGCTACACCATGTCTGCATTGCAGCATTTTGTCTGCAATCAATTGTAAAGACGCCCCCCACAATGTGTTGGTTTGAATGTAAAATGGGACATCACTAATATAGACACACAAGTATATACACAGACTCAAAGTGAGAGGCAAAAAGGGAAGGAGTTGAGTCTTAGGAACCCTCAAGGAAGAGGGAGTGGAAATATAAGATACAGATGTTATCGAGACCCAGAACAAAGCATTGTCTTCTATACAAGACAGGACCACTAGCGTCAGCCCTAGCTGACAGGAAAGG
This sequence comes from Rattus norvegicus, assembly GCF_021556685.1. NCBI lineage: Eukaryota > Metazoa > Chordata > Mammalia > Rodentia > Muridae > Rattus > Rattus norvegicus. Next base: position 57,010,562 of record NC_141555.1, on the reverse strand, counting down.
GAGAGTCAGTTTTCTACAAACATAAAGATGGTGATAAGTTGGGCAGGCTCCAGTGGCTTGCCCAATGCCCATGAATTTATGGGCAGCATAAATGACTTTAGTGGGTTATTACAGAGGGGAGAAAGAGAGCCTGAATTTGGGAAAAGGAATTAGTGTATATGGTGTATATGGAACTGGGAGGAGTTGGGAAGAGAAGTGAGAAGTAAATTCTATCATTATATAATGTACAAAGTTCTCAAGGAACTAATAAAAGTGGTTTTTAAAATACCATATCTGTACTGAACACATACAAACCCTATTTCTTTACATCTCCTAAATAACAGCCCCTCATACAAACTCATACTTGATTCTTTCAATAAATCTACCTGTAACTCATGTGTTTGTTGATATTAGGATTAAAACACAAATTGGATATCTCGACTTAAGAGTTTAACGTGTGTGAATAGCTGCCAGTGGAAAGACTTGTCCTTGGATTTCTCAAAAGGCATGAAAAAGCCACCGTGGAGTTACTGAATTTTGTTTCAAAGACTTTAGCTCCTTGTCTGCAGGGATGCAGAGCCTCAAAGGAAGGGCATGGGACCTCCTAAGAGGTAGCATCCAACAACTGAGGCCACAGAGAGAGGTAGCCTTTCTCAGAATATGGAGATAGGAGAGCTAAAAATTAATGCAACATATCGATCAAATCGCTGTAATAAAACGACGGCAGTCAGTTCACAGAGCGAAGGAGCTGTCAGCGACTCGGCCAAGAACTAAGAGAATTTGAAAAGATAATAACAACACAGAGTTCACAGAAGGCACTATAGACTCATGGGGTCTTCGATTTAATCCCATGTACTGTGGGCAGAGAAAACAATCCAAACCAGAGATCCCTCTTGCTCAGCCCAACCGAAAGCTGTGCCGTGCCGCGGATGTCCCACGTCAAAGTCTCAACCTAGATGTTGGACGCCGTTGAGAAACCGGAACTAGTTCATTTAAGTGCAGACACCGGAAATGGCTCAAGTCTGCACCTTCATTGGAAGGAGAAAAAATAAGTCACACAGCATAGGAAGTAATCCTTGTCAGGGTCTGTATGAGGTCGGAAGTATACGGCGCCCTGATCAATCAGTAAGCACTGCCTACACGTGTCCGTGAGCCCACACAAATGAGGAAATCATTTTTAAATTTAAACACAATTTCTAATAACTAGTAACTTTTAAGGGTCCAGTGTTAGCACAAGCTTCCAGATTATGTGGTTTCTCAGGCAGAACAACGCCGCAAAAGAAGTGAGTTTGAAACTTTGGAGGTTCCCACTATATGACAGCAAACTAAGAAAAGCATGGAGGGAAGGAGAAGGGGAGGGGGAGCGGTAAGGGGAGGGGGAGGGGGAGAGAGGGAGACAGAGACAGACACAGAAAGGGAGACAGACACAGAGACATACACACAGACACACACATGCAGAGATATACACGAAGACACACTCAGCCCAATTGAGGAATTATAGAAAGATAGCCATCAAAGGACCCGAATATTTGGTGCAAAATTAGGTGAGCTGTGTGGAGGAATGAGTGCCAACCAAATTTTGTAAGTTCTGCAGCCACCTGCATGTTTCCGCACCCCCTTAGCTGTCGGGGTATCACATACATGGCTGTCACTCCTGCTTTCTTCATTTGTATTTTACTTTAAATCTCCCTTCTCCCCTGTTCAATGTGGCCAGCGGTTTTCCATGTGGAAGGACTTCACAATGCACTGTGTTGAGGGAGGCAGGGAAAACAATTTCAAAATAGGCTCAGTGCTAGGGCAAACAGTACAAACAATCCATACTTCACCTCCCAAGGAGGGGCTCAAAGAATACAGAGGCTCTGGCTGGAGCACAGAGCCAAGCTTACAAAGTTAGGGCCCACAGCATCACTGGGAACCAACCAGCAGCTCTCACTCAGCCCTCCATGCTAATGACTCATTCTCATCTCTTGAAACCAGAGGAAGACGCATTTGGAAGATCTTCTCCCTAAAAATGAGGCTTTTATGGAAACTCTTATGAAACATAAGAACAATTTTTAATAGGAAAGCACACACACAGTAAAAAAAATAAACGGCAGATTCGACAGCCTTTTCTGTGATACCATCATGTACACACACACACACACACACACACACACACACACACAAACCAGAAGAATAGACCTACATAAAGGATATATTTCTAGGCACAGATATCTGTTGGGAGGAGTTTGACGTTCTAACAAACTTCAGCCAAGGACTCCATTCTGAAGATTCAGAAGGTCAAGACATTGGTTTACTCCTAGGAGCAGATCACTATCTATCTCACAGAACCTTTATGGAAAACAAAGGCAGATCACCCTAGAATGAGTTAAATAGAATCCCTTTCAAGGCTATTGAAGAAATTTGGAGCCAAACTCCACAGACAGTTAACAGCAGAGAAAGTGACCTATGACTGCAGTTTGTATAATACTACTGAACCTGGTGAAACATTTCCTAGTCTCCTAGGAATCATAGAAGTGAGAGGGAACCAAGGCAGCCTGGGCAGCAGACTTCAGTCTCCATACAAAGTGCACTTTAGAGGCTAACACCCACATGGCTAGTCTGCAGTTCACCAATCCTGGTAATGAAGGCATTGAAAAACAGTAGACACCCTACCTGGTAGAGCCACTGTCTCTGGTTACTGGCTTCTCGAGGCTCCATGGTCATTCCACCCTTAACTCTGCACCATCCTGTTGACAAGTGTCTGGGCTTTATCTTTGACTTAGGAGTATATTTTAGTCCTTTAGATCTCTCTCTCTCTCTCTCTCTCTCTCTCTCTCTCTCTCTCTCTCTCTCTTTCTCTCTCTTCTTCTCTGTGTGTTTGTGTGTGTTTGTGTGTGTGTGTGTGTGTAAATGTTATAAAGATTAATAAAAAGAAAAAGTTTCTGGTTACAGTAAAAATTTAAATAAAGATTCATTTTTTAAAGTTTTATTTATTTATTCCATGTATGTGAGAACACTGTCACTGTCTTCAGACACACTACCAAAAGAGGGCATCAGATCACATTACAGATGGCTGTGAGCCACCATGTGGTGGCTGGGAATTGAACTCAGGCCCTTTGGAAGAGCAGTCATTGCTCTTAACCAATGAGCCATCTCTCCAGCCCTAAAATAAAGTTTCTTAAGAGAGCAGTATAGCATGGGAAGCAATAAAGATGCCCCATTTATGATGAGTACTCAGTCTCTTTAAACCCCTGGGACTCGGGAAGCACCTTGGACAAGGAGGTGGGAAGAGTGTAAGACCCAGAGGGTGAGAAGAAGGGCTGGGATTTGCTGCCTTCAGGACATGACATGGCTGCTGCAATTGTGAGCTCACAGCAGCTGTGGTCACCTGCATAGGTCTATAAAGGTCCACCAGCTAGACAGAATCCCTTACTGAGGAGGTTTTCAGGTCCTGATGGCTGCTGGGGTAAAAGAATCATTCTTCTCTGAGGGTTTGGTCACTGGTAGACTTCCCACATTCCTGTAGATGGTCACACACCCATAAGTACATAACCAATGCTAATTGGGCTTAGTGGTTAAAGGTTGGGAAAGAATTTATGAATTTTGAGGGATGGTTATTGGCAGGGAATTTGGGCAGTGCTGAGGGTGAAATGGAAGAAGTTATGGCCATGTTTCATTGTTTACATGTATGAAATTCTCAAGGATAAAGACAATTTATTATTTAATAGAAATTTAGACTATTAGCTTTTGCTCCGTAATATAAGGCTGTATGACTTTAAAGAATTCAAATATTGAACATAAATCAAACCAATGGACTGCCTTATGATTCAAGGAGCAAATTATACGTACTTAATATAATGCACGTTCTTCCTCTTTCAGTCTCTTTCTATCTCTTTTCTTTCTGTCTCTCTGTCTCTCTCTCTCAAACACACACACACACACACACACACACACACGCAGATGCACACTTACATTATTTTTATGTCAAGGTGTTAAAATTCATGACACAATCAATGTGAAGGAATAGTGGTTTTTAAGGGCAAACAGTCACAGTCATTCGGTTCATACTGTCGTGGAAATGACCACATGGCAACAGTGTATTGATCTGTGTCACTGAGTACCTACATGAGCCCTGTTTATATTTGGGTGGATCAGGCATCCAAGAGTTCAGTCTGAACCAGCCAGCTCCCTCCTTCTTGCCCCAGTGACCTACTTCTGCTAGGGCACATCCTGAAAGATTCCTCCACCTTCCTAGACAGTGCCATCAGCTTGACACAAAGTGTTCCCACAGATGAGACCCTGGGGAAATTTCACACTCAAGCCCTAACAACAAGGAGTGAGGCAACTGGGAAATGCTTTATGAAAACAGTTTAATTTCAGTTCTGTAAACAAGACAGGGAAGAACCCTTTGATATGGATTGATTTAGTCTTTAGCTTACAGAGTGCACCCCAAAAGATACATAGTGTAGAAAATGCACAGTTTTCTATGTAGCAAGCATGGTGCTGAAAACAACACACTAATGAAAAAAAAATGCAAAGAACTGGGATATATAGTAACAATTGCAATAGTCAGTTTGAAAGGCTCTTTTATTTTTATATGTGAGCTGTCGTTATTAGTTCCCACCTGGGTTAATTTTAAAAGGAAAGAAAATCGCAAGCTCTGACTATCCCATCGACCATGGTGTCATTCACTCGGTGTTATGTGTCTCCCATCTAGGGATTAATCATCAGGGTTTGCCCACAAAATCCATCAGCTCAATACATGAGGCTTTAGCGGAGAAAGTGAGGTTACAAGTATGTAATGCCCTTTAGTGTCTTCTCTGCCTGTCTGTTGCATGCATGCCTTGTTGTTGACTATTGTCGATGGTAGTGGTTGTTTTTTTTTTTTTTAAATATGAAATGTTGAATGCAAGGGCAAGTGGCAGTGATCCAATAGATCTTTGCATCCTCACTTTCTCTTTCCTATCTCACGCTAAGTCTCCCAATCCTCAGCAATCATTCAAATACACTGAAACAACTCAAATATAATGAAACAAGGTGAAATCAAGACACTGAAACAACTCAAATATACCGAAAAAAGGTGAAATTAAGACACTGAAACAACTCAAATATACCGAAACAAGGTGAGGTCAAGATGCACTAGCCATCTATAATTTGTGTTTGCATGTTGACCATAATCGTTTGGTAACCCTTAAAAACCACATGATGGGAATTAGGAGGATCGGTGGCTGAAACTGCTTGCTGCCTAGGCAGAACTGAACTCAGATCCCAGTCATCATGAAACAGGCAGGGGAAACCTGTAACCCCAGGGACAGGAAAGGGGAACAGAATCATTAAGGTCTGCAGGCTTCCAGCCCGGAGGAAATTTTGAGAATTTGTGATCAGGCAATGACACCACCTGTCTTAGTTAGGGTTACATTTCTGTGAGGAGACACCATGACCAAGGCAACTCTTAATAAAGGAAATATTTATTTAGGGCTGGCTTACTGTTTCAGAGATTCAGTCCATTATCATCATGGTGGGAAGCATGGCTGTGTCCTGGTATACATGGTGCTGGAGAGTGTTCTATATCTAAATCCGAAGGCAGCCCAGAAAGAGACTTGCAGCCACAGGCAGCCAGGAAGAGCATCAAATATACCTCATTGGGCAGAGTTTGAATACTAGGAGCCCTCAGAGCTGGCCTACAGTGACAAACTTTCTCCAACAAGGCCACACCTCCTATTAGTGGTACTTTCCATGGGCCAAGCGTATTCAAACCACCGCAGTGCATCAAAAGAAAATTGCAGAGAGACATAGAGAAAGATACTGCATGGTATCCTCTTGTAGCATGGTGCTGCAACCCCCCCCCTACACACACACACATAAACCCATGCACCTGTGCACACATGAGCAGATTTATTTATTTATTTACTTTGTTTTATTTTTTTTCCTTAAAAACTTGGTACATTCACATAATGTGTTTGAGCGAATCCATCCCCATCCCCTCCCCTCAAATCCCTCCCCTTTCCTCCCTCTTAATACCACTTGCATTTTAATAGAAACGTCTGAGTCCATTTATTGCTGACTAGATATGTGGGGGTGAGTACAAACATCCAGTGGAGCATGGACAGCCGTCAGGGGCCAAATCCATGAAGAAAATGGGCCCTCTGACCTGTAGTCATCAGTTGCCATTAGTTCCTCAGTAGGGGGAGGGGAGCTTCCAGACTTTCCACCCGACTATTCTGGGATTTATCTGTGCAGATTTTGTAGATGGCATCCTAGACACTGTGAAACATATGAACACACAAATACACACACATACACACACACACACACACACACACACACACACACACCAAAATTTAAACCCGAGAATGGTTTTTAAAAGGTTACACAATGTCCTAAATTCAGTTCCTTGGTGTGAAATATTTGAATTCCACACCAGATCATAATGCTATCTATATAATATAAAATTATTCAAATGAATATTTTAAAGTTCAGCGGATCTTTATCTCTTAAATAGCACAGGCTGAACGAAATCAGTTGGTGCCAAACTTCCCTATGGCTGCACAAGAAAAATTGTAAATCAGAGTTCAAAAGCATCAAAACACAAGGGTGAGGGTATCATCAGAGATAGAGGACTTACAGGATAGGGTACAGAGGCTCAGTAGACCAGACAGGTGGATCATAATCAAAGAGCCTGGAAAACGGGCCATTCATACCTTGACAACCTTCAAAGGCTAGGGGAAACGTAAGGGATAGGTACCACCCAAAGTGAGAATAAAAAAACTTTAATACATTTACAGGACACTTAGCTTCTAAATACAGTGTGGATTGGAATCTACAGTGTGATTATTTTCTTATGATTATGTAAGATGCTAATATATGGAAATCATGTGTAGGTTATATGGGAAATTTCAACTTTCCTAGAGATTTCTAAATAAATGTGTTTTTTAATGCAAAGTTGGTAGTGATATTTATTCCACTACAATTTCTCAAGTCTCTGGCTATTCTAAAATATATGTGTTTATTTTATCTACAGTAGAAAATGTCCTTGTAATGTAATGAAACATTAGTCAGCCCAACTAAGATGCTTTCTGGAAATCAGTTAACCTCAGGCACTGAGAGCTGTGATGACTTAAGATGGGGCTAAAGCACGTTCAGGATCGCGAACTGATGAGCATGGGCTTGTGGACACATTCACTCACAAAAGTGACCACACACACACACAGACACACACACACCACACCACACTACACACACAACAATCACACACACACAGTGGACATCACTGACTAACTATACCGCAGCTAGAGCTATGGCTTTGGGATCCTGGAGGAGGTGACACTGGGTTTATATGGCCTTATACTTAGGCACAAGCATGCAGCCACACTCACAACTCTCCCTCTGGTCCCCCTCTTCCTTCACAGTGAGTTCCAACACAATTTGTTATTTCTGATTTTATCCATCCAGTCTGGTCATCCCTCTTCCAGAACATAACTTTTTTGTTCAGTGTTTGTGTTTGTATTTGTGTGTGTGTGTGTGTGTGTGTGTGTGTGTGTGTGTGTGTGTGGGTGTGGGTGTGTGTGTAAGAGAGACTCTGTGTGTGTGTGACAGAGAGAGTTAGAGAGAGAGAAATGGAGAGAGAAAGAGAGAGAGAGAAATAATTAGTCACCCAGTTAACACATGAGCATGCACACACTTGTGGAAGACCAAGGTACATTCAGGAAATATCCTTAATGTCTTGTCTGTCGTGTTCACTGTGGCAGCAACTCTCACTCACAGGCAAAGCTCCTCTTGGTATGGGTCATCTTTCCAGACAGCTTGCTCTGGGCATCATGCCTCTGCCTTCCTAGGTGGAATTATAGGATGGTCTCCACATCCATGGGGCATCTATGTAAGTTTCTGAGGAGCGAGTACTTAACTGCTAGACTGTCTCCCTAGCCCCTTCCAGAACTTTCTGTCCCAAATCCCCTTTACCTTTCTTTTTGAGATTTATCGAATATGCTTGACAAATGGAGACTGTATACATTTGAAGTATGAGGTGTAATATACTGATCATATTATTCATTGAACAAATATTTTAAGATCAAGCTCATTCTCTCTCTCTCTCTCTCTCTCTTTCTCTTTCTCTCTCTCTATCTCTCTCTCTCAGATCCACTGTTTTAACATACACCACAGACACAAAACCTCAGTGACATCAGTTTGAAGGGTTAAAATTTCTAAAAGTTAGTCATGAACAAAGTCTGGCTATGCCTAAAAGAATTTGAGGTAGGGCTCACTGGCCCGACTATCAGCTCCCAAGGACACTGGCCATCTGGAGCCACCCCCTCCCCTTCCTTCACTCCCTGAGGATGGGTCATCCCCCTGCTGCAGTGAGATGAGTTGCCCTACCCACATTGCTGAGATCCTAGATTACACGTATGCTTTGTTGACGTAATTCCGTGCCAAAAGTAACTGTGCACCCTTTGTATTAGCCAATTACGTGTATCCACACGAAACCCCTGGTTTTCCCTATATAAGCTCCTGCCTAGAGAGGCTCAGGGCTTGACTCAATCTCCTGTGTGAGATACGTGTCAGCCCAAGATCTCGTAAATAAAACTGCCTCTTGTTGATTACATCAAGACCAGCTTCTCGTGTTTCCTGAGGGTACCCCAACCCGTGACTGGAGCGAGAGTCTCCCCAAGTCTGGGGGTCTTTCAAGTTTACTGTTCCCAGGCTCTGATGTGTTGTTCATCCTGTAACCGAGTGATGTTATGCATTCTGTCCAATCTATTTCTCACAAGGAAAAATGAGGACGCCAGTCACCCGGTTAAAACCCTCAAATGGCTCCATGTCACTGAGGTTAAGGTGCAAAGCTCCTCTGTTGAAGTCCCTCTGTTGATAGACAAATTCCTTTCCAGAAAGACCAAAAGCTATGACACACCATACCGAGGCTGGGAAATCATAAGTTTAGTTTCTTGTGTTTGTAAACTGAACAGAAAATGGGGATTACAAGACAAGGAGAATGTAAAATTTCGTGTTGCTATAATACTAAGACACATAGGTAATAGAGCGGCTGAACTCAGGTTTTGACAGGGGTGTGGTTGGGGGATTCATGTGTGTGTATGAGTTGAGTGCCTTTTCACAAGTGTGAGGGCACATACAAGTGTACATACGTGCAGAGATGAGTAGAATGTGCATTCTCTTCCTCACTATTCTCCGCCTTTCAATGAACCACAGCCCACTATTTTGACTTGTGTGGCTGGCTAGGATGCTCTTGGCAATCGAAAGAGTAAGGACAAAACAGCTCCCTTTGGCAACCATCTCTGCTAAGCGAGTTCCCCATCAGAGCCAGAGGTTTTTCACTGCTGCTTCAGGTCCTGATCATGGCAGTAATGCCTGTCTGTGGTGCTGACCTTTTCCTCATAAAGTTCTTTCTAAAGAGTAAATTACCTCCACCCTACAATGTTGAAGACAGGATTAGCCATGCCTAGAGTTTTACAAAGGTGCAGAGAGAATATGAACTGTTCAGGCTTGCAAAGCAAAGGCTCTTGCCCACTGAGCTATCTTCCCAATCCCCATCAGGATATGGTCTATTGCATCCTTCATGCCATGCTTTCTGCTGTGTGTGTTTCTCAGTGTCCCAAGGGATATTCTCTCACAAAAACGGTTCAACCTCCACATGGCTCTGTGCTTGCACCCAGAACAGAGTATCTCTTTTATCAGGAGAACTAATTCAGAGGTGGACATGTTCTGATTGCAGCCTGTGAGTTACAGAGAAGACTAACTGCATCTTCAAGACTTGGGCTTTCTTACCCTGTGAACTGAAAGCTGGTGTCCCTCCCTGGAGGATGGAGAAATGGAGAGAAGTATGAGGGAAAGAGAAGGAGGCAAAGGTGTAGGGGAGAGGTTGAAGTCACACTAAAATTTCCAAGTTAGCGTCAAACCTGAAGAGTAGATAGGGTGAAATTGACAGTGTTACTGCTGTCACCACACACACACACACACACACACACACACACACACACACACACACACACACACATCTGCTGTGCCTCTGGTGTCATTACCCCACTAAATAAAATGCTCTATTAAGCTTATCTGTCCATCTGAAGAGTAGCCTGTATATAAATAACCACCATTTAAAATCCTGCTAGACTGAAAGAAAGCCATTTGAGCATTTTACTTAGCTGATGAATTACACAGACCAGTGGTCCTTGATAAATAGGCCTGTTCTAAAGAGATGCATGAGAAAAAGTAAACACGTCTAAAACAATTGATGGGGGATTAGGTTTCAAGTCTCCCACCTCACTCAGTAGACTCTGTCCCCAGCAGGGAGCAGAGCCCAACTAGGACCAGCTCCAAGACTGGTCTTCCAGAGTGTGTAAGGTACAGAAGGGCCCCTTCCAGGACTCTGCCAGACCTCGCTTTTCCCAGAACAAATGTAGTTGCTGCCATGCTGAGACACTGAAGCCAAAAGAGTGAGGACAAAACAGCTCCCTTTGGCAACCATCTTGCTAAGGGAGTTCCCCATCAGAGACAGAGGTTTTTCACTGCTGCTTCAGGTCCCGATCATGGCTGTAATGGCTGTCTGTGGTGCTGACCTTTTCCTCATGAAGTTCTTTCTAAAGAGTAATTTGTCTCCTGATCCTTCCCATGGAACCCACCATGCCATTTTCATAGCCGATGTCAGAATATCTTTTTAAAGAGAACACAACTCAATCCAATTCTACCCTCTGGCATCCAAATCGCTTATCATTTTCATAGCAAAGTACTTTAGAGTGCTGACTCACTCCTGAATCAAAAATCTCATCTAAATCAGTTCCTGGTGAGACTCGGGTATGATTCACCTTGGGGCATATCTCTGCACCGTTTATGACTCTACAGAAACAAGAAAACAAGATGCATGCTGCAGCTAGCATAAACTGGTTAACTATAACCTCCGATCAACTCAGCATCATTTGAAGAGAGAGAAAGACAGACAGACAGAGATACAGACAGACACACAGGTGAGGGAAGGCTTAGCAAATGTCTTATTATGTTATTCTTTTGGTCTGTGGACAGGCCTATGAGGAATTGCATTGATTGTTGACTGACTTAGGAGGGTCAAGCCCACTGTGGGCTGCACCATTCCCTAGGCAGGCCATTCTGAGATGTATAAGAAAGCTAGTTGAGCTTGAGCAAGCCAACAAGCAGAGTCCCTTGGTGGCATCAGCCTCAAGACCTTGTTGTAGTTCCTACTCTGACTCCCCTCCATGACCTGAAAGTTGAAGTCAAAATATTTTTCTCCCCTACACTACTTTCCATCCAAGCATTTTATCACAGCCACAGAAAGGAAAGTAGAACAGACTCCATGAGGCAGCAGGGTGGAATGATGCTTCACAGATTCTCAGGAGCCTGTGCTTGCAGCTTCTGACTCTTCTATCACTGAAAGCCACAGTGAACTGGGCAGGCTCAAGGGAAGGAAGGACAGTCTGCATTACCTAGGAGATGACACAGTGACTTCTGTCCTCATTCCATGTACAAGAAAGATTGCTAATGACCCAGTGGTTATAATGTTTAGCAGTGGAAACAGAAAGAGAGGACGAACTTAATGCTTCCTACAGGGCCAACAAGAGGACCAGAGGCAGAAGTTAAGCTGGACTCTGTAGTACATTTCCTGTGTGGTCTCCCTTCCCCCACCTAGTAACCAAACAGAAGGTTCTCAGTCAAGAAAGAAAGAAGAGAGCCACAAGACGAAAGAAACACAAGTATCTCAATAATGCCCCTGCCTCAGCACCACAGCCCAGTGTTTTGTGAGTCTGTGGACATGTCTACAAGGAACTGCTTTGATTTTTCACAGACTTAGGAGGTTCAAGCCCATTGTGGGCAGTACCATTCCCTAGGCAGGTGGGTTCTGAGCTGTATAAAAAGACCCAGTCTTGGAGCTTGTCTGCTGCTCATGTGGTGTTTTGTTTCGTTTTTTTTTTGTTTTCTAACTGACAGAGAGGGCTACGGTATTGCCTACAGCGAAGCATTGAGCCTGCTGCACAAAACTCAGCATCTTATTGTAAAAGAACTCAAGGAAAATTCCAGATCTCATTAAACATATAGTGGCCACCTTCCACCTTCTCCAATTTCTAGTCATTAACAAATTTTTAAGCTCCTATTATCCCAACTTAACCACAACACACTCTGATTTTCATAAGACTGCAGGCACTCAAGCAGTGAAAGCCACCAGACAGAGGAAAGAGGTAACAAATCTTAACATCCACCTCAGTTCCCAACTCAAATGCTTACAAAAGCCTTGTCAACCTTCAGTCAAAACAGGCATCAAGTTTCTCTTGTTACCTACCATTTAATTGTCAAAACATTTGCACGTCTAAGTTATTTCTGTTAAAGGGGTGGGGGGAACTTCTTTCTACTTTATGAGCCATTTACTTTAGTGTTGTAAAGCAGAGAAGAGGACAATCCAGTCGACATTTACTCTAATAGGTGACTGATGTATGCATGAGGCCGTCCCTATTTCTCCAGTAAATATAAACCTAGATGCCTTTTCCTTTAAGGATATAGGAAATGAGCCTTCTACCCCATCCTTCCTTTCTAATTCAGCAGGTCTCATGATCACGCTGGCATCCACCTCCTACCAGATCAGAAAGACTGGCCACGATCCCTTCTGCCATTAAGGATGAGACCCCACTGTGGGCTGGAGAGATGGCTCAGTAGCTAAAAGCACTGGCTGCCCTTGCAGGGGACTCAGGTTTGATGTCTTGTACTGACATGGCAGCCCCCACACATCTGTAACTCCGCTTTCAGGGAAGACCATCTGCTGGCTTCCCTGAGCTCCAGGCATGCCCAATGTAAATATACATGCATTCAAATAAAACACCCCTACACAAAATATGTATATGTATATATATATGTATGTATATATATATGTGTATATATATATACATATATATATATACATATATATATATATATATATATATATATATATATGTAACACTTAGAAGACAAGGAGGAAAAGATAAAGAAGAAAGAGAAGAGAAGGAGGCAGCCCTATGAAAGCCATAAAGACACTGCATTCATTTTTTTTATTTACCTTATTTATGAGTACACTACAGCCATCTTCAGACACATCAGAAGAGGGCATCAGATCCCATTACAGATGGTTGTGAGCCATGATGTGGTTTCTGGGATTTGAACTCAGGATGTCTAGGAAGAGTAATCAGTGCTCTTAAAATCTGAGCTATCTATCCAGTTCCTTGATTATTTTAACTTTGTACTCCATATGTCCGGGCTCTTACTTTGAAGGAAATGCTGGAGTGTGTTTGCACACTGTATATTATTAATCCGGTGCTGATGTATAGAGATAGGTGGATCCTGATTCTTGAGAGGCCAGCCTATCTAGCCTAAATGGTGAGATCCAGGACAAGGGGAGACCTTGATTCAGATGATGTGGGTGGTGTCCCTGAGACTGATACCAGTCTTTCAGCCTCCACAAACATGTGCACACAACCGTGAGTACACATGATGCATACGTTACAAAAATGAAAAATGAAAGGTGGAAATTCAATAAAGAAAGCTCCTTTCCAGCTGGTGGTGTATAGAGAGAATTGCTTCTACAAATATAGTTATCTCTGAAGAGGAAGTCAATAAATGACTCAGACAAGAGCCTTTGAAATATCAGCTGCCTAGCTAGGGCCAGACCTCCTCTCTGGCTGCAATTACCTTCTTAACATGGCTCCACATTGTCTCATGGGACCCAGGTTTCCCCTTCCCCATAGCTCTGCCCTACTTTGAGCCTAAGAACCCAAAGAGCTAGCCAAGAAAGGAGGGGAGAAAGAACACGAAGGCCTGGAGAGGAGGCTGCCCGTAATCCAGTCATATACACAGACCATTCCATTGGCACTAAGTCCACGGATGCCAGGCAATATCAGTGAGCTGGATGCCCAGGAGGCAAAGGCACGGTTTAATAATCACATAGGTGGCAGTTTTTACCACAGTAAGTATAGCCAGCTGTGAAGTCTGTGAAGTGTGAACTCCTGAGTGTGTGTGTATCCTTGTGTAGAAGGACTGTGTGTCTATGTGTGTGCGCACGCCTGCATTTTTATTTAAGCTGGGTTTCTTTCTATTAATTTCATATATTTTTAGTCCTGGGACTATTTATGACTTAATAAATCTTCCTATATTTCTTCCACTGTGCCTGTTATCTCTGAAAGCCCCTGCTGGTCACCCGAGGGTGTGCTTTACCTTGTCAATTATTTCAGGGGACTTGTGGGTGAGACACTTTCCGTGAAGCCCAGGAGACAAGAAGAGAACAGAAGCCCCACCTAGGCAACATTGGGTACAACATTGTCTGAAATGATTCTGTGTGGGCGAGAACGCGGATAAGAGAATGTGATGGGAGAACTGAGCTCAAGCTGGACACACAAATGGGGACATTGAACCCCAAACAACCTCCCCACCAAGCGGTGCCTGCGGGTTTAGGCTTAAAAGTACCCTTCCATGGAGAGCCCAAAGGAATCTGTACTGAGTCTGTTGGGACATTGGGGAGAATAGAAAGCCTTTGCCTCCGCTCTCAGTAGAAGAGATGGCAATAAAATGGGTTACGGATGTGGGGTTATTGGCAGAAGCAGATTTAAAGAAAAGAACTTGACTCATCGGCTTTGACTTGAAATCTTTATTATGGCAAATGGTGGTTATTAGATTAAGATGCCTCACACATCCTTCGTTCATTCACCATGGCACTTTCAGCCCATTTCAGCTGGTTATGTGTTCATGGATTAAAAGCCTTTTAATAATATCTATTAATTTTTTTTGCTCTCTCCCAGGGCAATGTAGTAGCAAAACGCGCTGTATGTCCATTATCTGAAGCCTGGACCAGAAAGATAAAGGCCGAAGGTTTACAAGGCAGGTGGAAACGATCAATTATACCCCCACAACTGACAGCATAGCTCTCTTATGTGATCAGGAGGAGTGCTGGAGTTAACCTGGAATTCAGTAGCAGCAGATACCCTCTGTGACCGATTTGGCTTCTCCGGGTGCAGGTCTTTCTCTTGTGGCAAAAGGGAGGGAGCGTTCTACCAGCAACTCTGAGGAGCAGCAAGAGGACACTTCATGGAAACCAGGGCAGGAGAGAAGAGAGGATATGTGTCCTTCTCTGGCTCATAGACAAGAGGTGAGAGACCTGAGTACCTGCTTCTAACTGAGTACAGAGCCACTCCCACTTTGTGTGTATGAACTCTGCTGGGGTCTATAGTCTATGATCGTATTCACTTTCAGTCCATCATTTCCTACCAGAAGAGGATGACAATCAGCTCCATCTAAAGTGACACTGAGAAGCAGGCCAGTTACGGTGTGGAGTACAAGACTAAGTAGCATCAACACAGACATACACTTACATGCATACAGACATGCATGACACATATATCCGCATGCATATGCACACCAAGAACATGTGCACACATGCATGCATGCACACATAAGCATACATACATGGAATGCACTGATAATTTTATAAATATATATATATACATATTAGCGTGTGTGCACTTAGTTTCACACATGTGATATCTTTTAACTATATATATATAAAATACTATACATATATATACACACAATACATACAAACACATATATATAAACAATACACATACATATACATATATATATGATATATATATGTACGATATATATATATATATTTATATTTATTTATTTATTTATAAAATCCTAGTTTTGTGGAATCTGATTATTGTATTCACCCTAGAAAAAGTCAGCCATTTGGTGCCCATTCTGACAGATTTTCTTTTAAAATGCATGACTGC
Organism: Rattus norvegicus; assembly: GCF_021556685.1. Classification (NCBI taxonomy): domain Eukaryota; kingdom Metazoa; phylum Chordata; class Mammalia; order Rodentia; family Muridae; genus Rattus; species Rattus norvegicus. Next base: position 56,994,828 of record NC_141555.1, on the reverse strand, counting down.
AAAGAAGCAGGTCACTAAGTCAGTAAATAGTCTGCCTCACGTAATAGTCTGCCTCTCTAGAGTTGTCATAAAGCACTCTAGCCAAAAACAACTTGTAGAAGGAAAACATTTCTTTGGCTTGCACCTTGGGTTATCAGCTTTTGTGGGCAGTCAGACAGGAACTCGAGTAGAGAATTACAAAGGAATACTTCTCACAGCTTTACTCACTTGCCCTTGCTAAGTTGGCGTTCTCATGAAGCAAGACACCCTGGCCTAGAAATGATGACACCCACAGTGGGCTTGGGCCATCTTCATCAACTGTCAGTTGAGACAGTCTCTCACACTTTAGGACACAAGCCAATCTGATGGTTGCAGCTCTTAAGTTGAGGTTCTCTCTTCCCAGGTGACACTATGCCAAGTCTCTTCTAATTTATGTCAAGATGTCAGTGAAAATCAATCAGGATATCACATAAGCATGAAGACCTGGGTTTGATTCACGGAACCCACATCAAAATGTGAGTGGAGAAAGCTTCTAATGCCAGTTGGGTATACAAGGACAGGATCTGCAGGATCTGCTGACCACCACAGCTGGCATGATTGGTAAGCTCAGGCTCGCAGGTGTAAGACCAAGGAAGCACAAAAACGAGTGAGAGGAGCACCTCCAGGCCAAGAAGGAGGAGATCATCAAGACTCTGTCCAAGGAGGAAAAGACCAAGAAATAAAGCTTTCTTCATGTCTCTGCATAGTGACCTCACTGTGGCCTCACATGATCAGTCATTAAAATAAAACAAGCCTTAAATTAAAAAAGAGTTACCTTGCCTATGGTGTCTTTTCACAGCTATGGAAATCTAACTAAGACAATATGTATTCATGCTGCCATTTCTGTTTCTCTGGAAACCCTAATACAATAGTGCTCTAGAGAGAGGAACAAGTACCTACCAGACAACATAATTTCCAGTTTAATTTTCTGTTGAATATGAAGTTGTTGTGGTATTAAAAAAAATACAAACTTGGTTTTTTGTTTGTTTGTTTTGGGGTTGTGTTGCTGCTGCTGCTTTTGTTGTCGTTGTTGTTGTATTTGTTTTTAAGGAAGAAACACATTAAGCCTCTTCATCCCTTACTGGCTGGCAAACACCCGAGCCCACATCAGCTAAAGCGATTAAGGCATTAGGAATGTGTTTACACAAAAACATAAAGTTATCCTGTCAAGTTCAGATGAGAGACAACATCGGCCATGTGGGCAAGCCTAGAGCCTCTACCATTTAACACAAACAAATCAGGACACACTGTCAGAAGCCTGTCAGGCCAACAGAGAGGAGGGCCTGCGTGTTGTGTTGTTATTTTATTTTATGAATTTTTGGAGCCACCCTGCACATTAATCCTGTTTATAATATTAACTCTGGCAATTTTTTCTTGCCTCATCAAATATTTCCTTAATGAATGGTCAGCTCACACCCCCCATCTCCATTGTAATGACTTTCAAATTAAGTTCTTCTGGACCACAGAGGTTTTTATGATGACAGAAAACATGGGGAAAAGAACCTCTTTCATTGTATTTGAAGAAAGACATAGTCATTTACCTGAAGCTTTCCCCCATGCTGACTGTTCCAAAGCTCAGTGCTGAGACCTCTGCCTCATGGGCACCATCAGAGCCCTGAGATGAGCACTTCCAAACCAGGAGGTATTATACTGATGTGACCATACTGTGCTCCATCAACTACAGCCACCGGGTTCCAAACTCCTGGTGTCCCTCCTCCCCTTAAAAGATAGCTGTTGGGATCCATGCTCAGCATCACCCATGCCCATAATCCAAAGCTCATACCTTTTAAAAATCAGATGTGTTCATATTATTGAATGTGTGAATGTTCTGGCTACACAGAACTGTGTGCACCATGTGCCTGCCTGATGTCTGAAGAAGCCAAAGTAGGGCATAAATCTCCTGAAACTGGCTAACAGTTCAACTGTGAGCCATTATATGGATGCTAGGAATAGAACCTGAGTCCTCTGCAAGAGTAACAAGTGTTCTTCATGGCTGAGCAGTCTCTCTAAACCCCAGTATATGTGCCCTGTCCCTGGAGATGCTTTGCTACTCTACAAAACCACATTGGAGACTTGGTCCCCGTCCTCGAGATTAGACTTCACCCTATCAATGAATAGGATGCCATGGCTGGTGGTATTGTAGACACCAGGAGACTCTGATCAAAAATGCCTTGTATAGGGGACTCCTGTGAGAACCAAGACTGGAGGAACACACTGGACTGGATAGAGATTGGGTTGGGCCATTGCCAAAGATAAAAGAGTGATGGTGCCAAGGGCATATGAGCAATCCAATTAACTATCCAATCTGGAATCTTAATTAGGTTTCCAGTGTTGAGAAGAGACACCATGACCCAGGACAACATGTAAAGGGTTTAAGAACTCTTACTAAAGTAGGTCTTGAAAGATCTAAGCCTGCAGGATAGAACACCTCCTCCAATAAATGTTGATTGCTAAGGGACAGAAGGGTTTTTATGGCCACTCCCTTCTTTAATGTAGTGTTGAGGGTCCCAGTTTTGTGCCCATGACCATAGCCGCCATCAGTTTAAGAGTTCAATGACTAGGTCCAATCTAAAAGATATCCTTTTGTTGTCCACTTCCCCATCTTCTGGTTCTTATACTCCTTCTACCCACTATTTCATGATGTTCTCTGAGCTGTGGAGGAGAAGACTTAACTGTCTTATTTCCACCTGAACAGTTCAACACCACTGATTCCCAGCACTTTGTCCAGTTGTAAATCTCTGCCCATGGAAGTCAGAGGCTTCTCTGATGGGAGATGAGTGAAATGCTGATCTATAGATACAAATATGGACATTTGGAAGGAAGTTTGACAATGTAGGCTCTTTTGTAGGGTCTATATCACCCTAACAATAGGTTCTTGAGAAGGTTACAGAACCTGGTAGGTATTCCCTCATGTGGAATATGCCTTGTATCCAATTGGAAAGCCACTGGATACTCCCATGACTGTGAGGCCACTAACACATTAGGGGCCCATCTTGCCTGATATTTTAGATTGAATTGTTCACCTCTGAGTAAGGTTGTATTTGATTTTCTCCCGTGGAAACCTACATAGCACTTTCTTTAACCAGGAATGCTAGCCATTATAGAGGATGCTTCCACCTCAACTTCAGATTGACCCTTTTGTGACCCGTTACCAAAAGGATTCAGTATCCTCAGAAATAGGGTCTTATCATCAAGTTCTGGAAAGCTACGAAGAACAATGGCAACAACCTGTAAAGTTGTAAGGGCTTTTGGGATCTCGAGGGTCAGCAACTTTCAGGAAGACATCCCACATCTGGCACTGTGATTTTTGCTTAATTTTGGTTTTTTGTTGCTCTGTTAAATACACTCACCATTGCCAGCTTGGGAAGGGAAAACTTTATTACATCTTTTCTGTTCAAGCCCATCATCAAGGAAAACCAAGACAGGATTGTGAAACAGAAACTACAGGGACTGCTCACTTGATTGCTTCCAAGCTAACATTCAACTACCTTTACAGAGTCCAGACCCACCCGCATAGGGTGATGCTGCTCACAGTAGAGCAGGCTCTGCAACATCAATTAACAGTCAAGAAAATGCTACCTACACATAGTCAAGGCCAATCTGATGGAGGAATCTACTCAACCGAGGTTCTTTCGTCCAAAACAAACCATCAAAAGAAATCAATGAAAATAAAAAAATGAAAAGAAATCAATAGCTTCAGGGGGAGCATGGCTAATTCATGGAGGGTTCATCCGTGTGAACTCAATAGTTGGTCTTGTAGATATATTCTGTAACACAATGTTTTATAACCCCTCTCACCAAACCCTGTTCTAACCTAACCACCTAAGGGGAGATGGAGTGGAAAGTAAGTTTAAAAAAAAATAATTGGAGCAGAAAGAAATGTTTCTTGGAAATAAAGCAAAAAAGGAAGCATTTCTTCATCCTAGATGCTTTCCTCGCATCATCAGTGCAAAGATAATGAAAACCGTTCCATTCCAGGTACAATAATTACCAATGTTACAAATCATATACATACTACAGCTTATCATTCATAAAACACATTGGCACTAATCATTTTGATGTGTTTTTCTAACTCACTCCTAGTGTAGAATTGATGAACTGGAATTGTTCGTCTGCTCATTTATACATGAGGGAAGTGAGGATTAATGGTCGGGCCAATTTCCCAATACTCTAAGCTAATAAATAGCAGAGTAAGAAAGCCAAACGTTCTCTGGCTTCATGGCATGGCCTCATGAGAAATGTAAGTCAGGGTACCTTGGCAGGGAATCCCAAGGATCTGTATATGAGATCTAAAAGTTGTCTTGGATGCAAGACTGGGAGTAAGACACAAGTCAGTCGAGCTACATCTCAGGATTCCTAAAACAGAACACCAGAATATGTTAGAGAGCGAGGAGACTAAACTAAACATCTTGGAGTCCTCAGCAGATTGTACAGATCCAAGGCTGAGGGTTCATAAGTATGTTGGTCTTTGTGGGGGTGGAAAGGATCACTTATTTAGATCCCCACCTCTTACTAATTGCTACTACAGTGGAGGAAATGCCTTAAGTCCAAGGTTTTTTTGTTTTGTTCCTGTGTGTGTGTGTGTGTGTGTGTGTGTGTGTGTGTGTGTGTGTATGTACATACATGCATGTGCAGTGTATAATGTAGGGCGTAATGCATTTTCTCTTCTACCTTATTCATAGAAGCAGCATCTTTCAGTCAAACCCAGAGTTCACCAATATGACTAGTCTTGACAGCTATCTTGCTCTGGGTATCTGCCCTATCTCTACCTCCCTGGACTGGAATTCTGTGTGGGCCACAAAGCCTACCCATCATTTACTTGAGACCTGTAAGCCATCTCCTCAACTGCTAAGGTTCAAGTCCCGGTGTTGGACCCATCTCCTTTACTTTTGTTTTCTTATTCTTTTTTTTTCCTCTTGCTCATAATATCAGAACCAGTTTAATGTATGACTGGCTCACTCAAACAATCACTCAAATCGCTCCACACAAATGTGTTTTAATAAGGAGGAGGACCCTTCTGGCTCTCTGTTTTGTATAGTCTTACCTTAACAGATGAGTTAATGGATGGGATTATCTGAGTGGGTGATTGTGGATGCTGTTCGTGATGTTGAGGGAGGCTGGAAAATGAAGGGCAACAGTTGAGTCACTTATAGTAACAGATACAAAGCTGAGTGTGGTAGTGAATACCTATATTCTCAATACTCATGAAGATTACAATTTCAAATGCAGCCTGGGCTACATAGTAAGTCCAAAGACAGCCTGGGCTACATCGTAAATCCAAGACCAACCTGTGGTACAGAGTAAGTCCATGGCCAGCCTGGTGTACATAGTAAGTCCAAGGACAACCTGGGCTACATAGAAAGTCCAAGGTCAGCTTGGCCTACTTACATGACTCTTCTCCAAACAACAATAGGTTTAATTTTTTTCCTTTTTCGTTTCTGTCTCTCCTATTTACTCTAAACTGATACTAGTGCTGTAGTTTGGGGTGTCTAAGGGAGAAATTTCGTCATGTCTGTTGGTCCAGGATTTTACAAGCAGCACGGCAAAACAAACAGTTCAGCAAACAAGTCTGTTTCGATTTTTGCAGAAAAATATGACACAGCTGAAGTGCTGTCTGTAGAAACAATTCAGGTCTACCATATCATGGCTCTTCAGGAGCAGACGAGTGGCTCAGACAACTCTATCAGTTGATAACCCACACAATCATGGGTGACACTCAAAATAATTAAATCCTGTTGCGTTCATCCCAAATAGCAGGCAGCTCCACCCAAGAAGCCCCCTTCATCTTAGCTGCCCCCGACCCCTGGGGCAATTGTTCTCATCTCATTGCTCTTTGGAAAAGGACCTGAGCATCATAACCTTCGAGACTCCTAATGTAGTGTGAAACAGCCAGGATCCCTGCCCAACTCCCCGGCCTCAAAGAAGAAGATACAAGAAACCCAGAGGAAAATAACTAAACTTGCAACAACCTTGCCTGCCGCTTACAAAGTTGTGATTTACTTGAACAGAAGAAACCACATCTCCCAGCTCCACCCATTTACTTTAGCAATAGCTCAAAATTTCAAACCACAAGTAAAGGGGCCCAGAGTGATGCTACCGAAAACTGAGTTGAGCAAACAAAAATGTGTAAGGAAGATGGACAGGAAACACAATGGAGCCCACAGCAAGCTAGGCTCAGTTCTACCCCTCAGGCTGTTGCCCCCTCCCTTCTCCACAGAGTGGATCTGCCTTTGCAGGCAGAATTCCACAAGTTCTGCCCCTCTAAGCAGCTCTGAAAAGCTCCCAGGCTAGTTAAGAAGGACTTCCTACACCATCAGCCGTGTCTCTTCTATGCTGACATGAGTGAGACATGAAGCTTGTGGATGTGGGTGGAAGAGAGGCTCACCTGGCAGAGTACAGTACTCACAGCCCTGCACATAAAGATCCATCCTAAGTTCTCAGATGGTGATAAACAGAAGGGAAGGATGGAGACCCACACTGAGCAGTCATGGGGCTGAGCAGATATACCTTGTGTCTAGCACTAAGAGAGGAATAGTCTCACACATTCACTGTAACTGTCCCAGGAGAAGCTACAGCAGTGGCTCCAGCAGCGGACATCCCACTAAGAGTTGACTGCTCATCTTATCAAGAATAGCACTTGCTTAAGAACAGTGTCCTGACTACAAATGTGCCCTGGGATATACAACAACTCAAACCAGAGAACTGAGAACTATGACAGGATCTACAGGGGTTATCTCAGGGCAAGCATCTCCTCTTCTGTGTGCCCATTTCATCCCCACTGAGCTTGAGCCAAGTTGGAGCAACAAGGGATTCAGAGTGAGTGCCAAAAAGTAGCTACAACACATGCACATACATGGGGGATATCACAACAGATGCTCATTCTCTCAGTATTCTGGAAGGTGAGTATCAAGAGACTAAGAGTTAGTAGGGTGAACGCACACATACACACACACACTCTCTCTCTCTCTCACACACACACACACAGAGAGAGAGAGAGAGAGAGAGAGAGAGAGAGATATCTCCCCTTGTTTCTGCAGTATGCCACCACCCTTTGCTTGTGGACAAATCGTACATCCCTGCCTCTTTTGTCACATAGTGACCTCATCTGCTTCCAATCTTCTCATGGTCTCAAAAGTCAACGTAAATCTAGCAGGGGCCAACTCCAGTCCAGATGGGATCAGCTTCACTCGGCTACAATGGGTAAGGCCCTGCCTTCCAATCAATGACATACACAGACATTTTCATGTAAAGATGTCAACTCATCATTCTGGAAGGAGACAACAGGATCTTCACCAACTCTTCACGTAGCGCAAAGCCAGAATGATACCCTTGTCTCTCAAGACTGCTTCTAGTTAGTTAAACTGCTATTAATTGCGCTAATCAGTTCCCTTACTATTGTAATAAAGTATCTGACAGAAGAAAAAAGAGGCTGCCACTGTACAACGAGCTCCCACGATATAGAGAAGCAGGCTGGAGTCTTGGACAGGCAGGCCATGAATCTCGCAGTCTGCCTCTGTAGCTCAATGGCTGCCAGCTTGTCCCCGTGTCAGAGATGTTCAACAATCTCTTCGCAAAATGTTGCCTACAACTGAGGTCTAACTGTTTTAACATGTGTGCCCTTTAAATGAGAATTTATAGGAAGAAGCTGTCTGCAAAACTGACTGGCTGGTTAGAACTGCAGTGGTGAGGAGATGTTGGAATGTTGCTGATCCAGAGAGTAGTTACCTGATAGTTTTAGCCCCCAGAATTTTTTCCCTACCTCTTTGTCAAAACTAATCTATGTCATAGATTTAAAAAAAAAACATTTTGGGATCTATTAACTTAATAAACCCCTAGAAACCACCAATCCAAAAGCTAAGAATGTCATCAGATAGCATCGTATGGACATAGAAAAGATCCGCCCAATTTGCTTTAACTGCCTTGCTTGTGTGCCCACCAACATATTTTGCATTTGCCTTGCATTATAACTTTCTTTTTTCTGTAAAACTATGAAATCTCGTGAAACTGCATCCACATTGGTATAAGGGGTGACCTAAATTTGTGATCCTGGACCATGATCACTCTACATGGCTCTGGAATAAATCATCCTTAGTCCCTTAAGGTGAGAGCTGTGTTTCTGTGTTTACAGTCTCTGAGGAGTATTTAACATTCAAACTATCCGAGAAAGGGAGGGGTGCACCAGAGGGAAGTAGGGACCAACCTCTTCTGCCTGGAATGTTGAGAATCTTTGTCTCCTCTGTGAAGTAATATGACTACAAGGTCAAATGTCTTTGCCTCTCTTTTGTCTAATAATAAGATGTTATGAAGCAATGATCTTCACAATGGATAAGAAGTGGGGAAGAATGGAGGACAGGAAGGGAGGGCAAAGAAAGGAAGTAGCAGGGATTGGGGGGGTGGGCAAAAATCTCAGGGAAGGAAAATCCAGACATCAAACATCAGACAAAGTTGCAGTTGTCCCAAATTCACACTCTCCCTCAACTCAGAAGCACAGCATCTTTTCTGCTAAGACCTGCTGTATGCTCCCTCCCTAAAGAAAAGACAAAGAGTCTGAAGGGCAAACCTTGGAGGCCAGACTCCAGTGAGAGTGTAATGAGCCAGAGTAGTCATCAGCCCCTAATGGGAATGCCAATAGCAGTACTGACACTCTGTCAAACAAGTCTGCAAAAGGACTGGAGTACTCTCATGGAAATCCAGAGAAGCCAGGAGCCCTGTGCTGTCTGAGTCACACCAACACCCAGAGTCCTCGAGCAAATTCAGAAGCCCCTGAGCACACCAGGACAATCCTCACCAAACACAAGAGCCCTCTAGGTTTGGCACTGGGCTGAGGACAGGTGTCAAGGGTACTGAAGGCTCTTCTGAAGTGATAAGCATCTGCCTCCCACTGGGACTAGTTAGACATTTAAAATGGAAATATTGGGGCATTTCCCACCCACTAAGTGGCTAATGGTCTTGCTAATCACCAGGTGTCCCTGAAGGGCCAATGTGAGCAGCTCAGACCTGACCCAGGGCTTCCAAAAATCCATACTTCTCTAGACATTTCCTGTAACACATACTTTGCAACAGGGGAATTGGAAGGGAGGGAATGAATGACTGGATTTGAATAAATAGGCCTTACATGCATCTATATAAATTCTCAGGCAATAATTATAGAGATTAAAAAGAAAACACCTGGAGTTGGTGATTTGGCTCAGTGGTAGAGCCCTTGCCTAGCAAGTACAAGGTCCTGGGTTCCATCCACATCTCTGAAAAAAAAAGAAGGAAAAGAAAAAGAAAACACTTCATTCAAGTCCCACTGCCTCCTTTGGTCAGCATTTTGCTCCTGGCTCGTGAGATGCTCAGCAGGTCAAGGCCTTTGCTGCCAGGACTGAGGACCTGAGGTCCACATACGTGCAGTGGCAAGCTCACACACACACACTATATAATTAATTAACTAATTAATGAACTAACTAATTAATTAAAGTAAATTACCGTTTCTTAATAAATAAAACATTATAAAGCTGACACTTCCATGAAAGGTTCTGCATGATTAGCTGACCCCTGACCCATTCTCTCTCAGGCTTACCAAAGAGAGGACCATATGGGATTATCACCAACCTGTGCTTAGCACCTGACAGAATCCTGAGTGTATCTGTCTGTTTAATGAAGGGCACCCTGGGCATGGAAAACACAACACAGGTCTAAGACAGAAGGGTGCCTCAGTGCACGTATGCAAAACCATAGTTCAGATGAATTCACGAGAAACCATGAAATAACATACAGCCCGCATTGTCAAACCTGAGCTTTATCAGAATTAAAATTTGCCTGATTCTACCTAGTGTTTCCCCTGAGGTAAAGCAACCACTTCTTGTCTTGTTCTCATCCTTACTACTCTATTTCTATTTTGTTTAATACCAATTTTAAAAAATCCTAACTATTGGAGAAGCACCATTTATCAAACAGGAATAAACAGGTGTCTCTTGTTTAAAAAGATGGTTTTAATCTTTCTTGGTACTTTAAGCCTTATTTGGGGGAGTTTTGTTGTTTTGTTTTGTTTTTGTTTTCAACTTAATGCACACTGTGGCATCATGGAACAAAGACTTTGGGGAAAGGCTGCAGGTTTGGAGTTTGCCCTTGAGAAGCCCCTACATTGTTAGGCAGAGGACACTCTGGCTTTATTCTCCTTTGTTCTGAGAGGAAAGAAGGGAGCTCTCTGTGGTGATTACAAATAACTGTTTCTCTTTTATCTACTTGTCCCCAGATCCACTCTCCCTGCCTTGTATGCCAATATCATGCTCTGGAATTAAATAAATGAATACATACGTGTGTGGTTGCATAAGCATGGGAGGTCAGAGGTCAACCTTAGCTGTCTTCCTCAGTCACTGGCTCAACTCCCTACAGTGATCAAGTAGACACAGCTGGGAAGAGGAGATTGTAGCTCCTTGTTTTCTAATACTAATTGGGTTCCCTAAATTAGTTTGCAGGAGAAAGTCTGCACCTACCTTCTGGGAACCTGCTCAGAGTTAATTCTGATTGGTGAATAAAGATGCTAGCCGCCGATAGATGGGAAGAGAGAGAGAGAGAGAGAGAGAGAGAGAGAGAGAGAGAGAGAGAGAGAGAGAGAGACGGGATTTAGGGTTCCCGGGCTTGGGTTCTGGAGCAAGCAGGACAGAGAGGTCCCCATGCCATAGGGGAGTGTGGAGGAGGGGAGACAGAGGTTGTCATGGAAGGGAAATACCATGCAGAAGGGCAGAGCTGCCGTATAAAAGGGCTAATAGATGACGGCCCAGAGGGCTGCACCTTGGATTCAAGAACAGTCAAGATGAAGCATAGAAATTAGTAAATACTAACTTGGACTTATTGCTGGGAGGTGGATTCTAACAGCATGTAGTGTTGGCAGCTGCCCAGCTATGGGCTGCTTTAGATAAGAGGCTGGGCTTGTTTCTTTCATTCAGGAACAGAAACCATGGAGGTGAGTAACTCCGCGTCGTGATTTATTAAACATTTTTTTTTTTACTACAGGGGACCTCAGCTGAGGATTTGCCTCCATTGCATTTGCTTGTGGACAGATCTGTGAGGCATCTTTTGGAATAATGATTGGTGTGTGCGTGAAGAGTTAAATTTCATAAAGTTAGTCTCAAACAAAGTCCAGACATGCCTGAGAGAATTTGAAATAAGGCTAATCAGCCCGACTATCAACTCCCAAGGACACTGGCCATATAGAGCCACCCCCTCCCCTTCCTTCACTCCCTGAGGATGGGTCATCCCCCTGCTGCAGTGAGATGAGTTGCCCTGCCCACATTGCTGAGATGCTACATTATAGGTGTGCTTTGTTGATGTAACTCCATGCCAAAAGTAACTGTGCACCCTTTGTATTAGCCAATTATGTGTATCCACACGAAACCCCTGGTTTTCCCTATATAAGCTCCTGCCTAGAGAGGTTTGGGGCTTGACTCAATCTCCTGTATGGGATACGTGTCAGCCCGAGATCTCGTAAATAAAACTGCCTCTTGCTGATTACATCAAGACTGGCTACTCGTGTTTCCTGGGAGTACCCCAACCTGAGACTGGAGCGAGAGTCTCCCAAAGATTGGGGGTCTTTCATTGGGGGCTTGTCCAGGATAGGAGCATGACCCCTGGAGACTGGAATGCCTCTTGGAGGTACGTTGGTGTGAGTGTTGAAAGCAGCCGCTGTGTGTGTGTGTGTGTGTGTGTGTGTGTGTATGTGTGTGTGTGTATTTGTGTGTGTGTGTGTGTGTGTGTGTGTGTGTGTGTGTGTTGAGTATTACGTACTGTATATTGTGACATGGTCTAGGTTAAATATGAGTGCACTCGGGCGGATGGGCTTCCCACCCCGTATTTGAGTGTACTTGGGCGGGTGGGTTTCCCGCCCCGGACAGACGCCTGTGAGGAGGTACATGGTTCCTACTCCGAATAGCCCTTTTCTTTTTGTTTTCTTTTTTTAGATATTGGAAGCGGGGACGCCCCAGCTCTGGGAGATGTTCCAAGAGCCAAATATTATCGGGAGGACCCGGCGAATGACATTCAAAAAGATCTGACTGTGACTTAACTTCGGAGGTTGTGTTTGGCTGCCTCTTTAAGTATAGGCATGGACAAGTGTGCTTAGATGTGTTAGTGTCTGTTGTCTGCATTCTGTTTTTGTGTTTGGTATCCCAGAAGCATCTAAGGTTAAGCTGCAGTTTGGGCCAGGTACTGAAAGTACATGGCATTTGTGGAAATTGGTTATAGGATGCTTTGTCTTGGTCTTATTTGTCTGATTTGTTTTCTGTGGTATTTTCCAGTGTCTTTTTGGCTTTTGTTTTGTTTTTGGACTTGGACTGACAACTGTGTTTGAAATCTTGGACTGACGACTGTGTTTGAAATAATGAAACTGTTTGTTTGTCCAGGAGTTTTACTTGGTCCTCTTGGTGCTTAACTTAAAAGTTAAAAATAATTTGCTTGAGAGAAATTGTTTTCTCCTGGGGAGTTTTATCTTTCTCTCTTGAGCCTCCTCCCCAAGGAGAGCTACCCCTCTCTTAACACCCCATTGGCCAGCCCAGCTGCTCTTAATCGTTGTGTATGAAGGACTCCACGTTAGTGAGTGGAGTGATCCATCTGAAGCAGGCATTAACAAGAACCTGAAAGCTTTACCTTAGATCCTGAAGAAAAATACTCCCTGTTGCTTAAACATTCACAGCTTCTAAGGAAGGGACAGCACAGATTAGGAAAATGTAGGGGCTGAGGGTGGCAATCATGCAGGCCTGCTAGCAAGCTACAGGCTGTGCGTGGGCAGCAGTGCAGGTCTGGCCAAGTCAGCGTAAGAGGAGTTTCAAGGTAAGGAGGCCGGGTGGGGTTGACGCTTTGACAACAAAGATAGAGTAGAGTTAGTGGTTGTATTATGAGACTTTTGTCCCTGGAAAAAAATAAATAAATAATTCCAGTTGATGCCGTCAGTGGCCAGACCTTCAACACTTGCTAAGAAAAGGAGGAGTGTTCATTAAGAGAAGTTCTTGAAAGGATCCTGCCTTATCTGCTGGCCCTACTCCTGAGAGGAGTTGATCTCCAACATTAAGTAACCTTCCCTGTTAGTCATCATTGACATGGAGAGTGCCTTTGATCCTATCGCCACAGCAGCCAGTTCCTGCCCCTGTGGTCAAAAAGCCCCAGGTTGGGGGGGGGGGCATAGAAGCCCGTAAAATAGTTTCAAAGTATCTACAACAAACTGTGAAGAACTTTGTTTTGCCAGTCAAAATTTAGAATTCAGGCTTTGGCTGTGGCTAAGGTCATGATTAATGTTTTCTTTTCCATGGGCCTTTAAACCAGTGAGACAGCTTGGTAAAGGACTACTACTACAGTCCTGATAGCCCCAGGTAAACTGTTTACAATTCTTTTGTCAGCCACTTAGTATCTAACACCCAGGTTCTAACCCTCTCTTCATCGTTTTGTTATTCGTTCTTACTAGAAGCCTAGTGTCCTTCAGAGGCTGGGTTTATTGAGAGACAGACACACTGAGCTGACACTGAAGGGAAGTACTTCTTAAGTAAAATCTAAGTACAGAGAGATAGTCGATAGCAGATCAGCTGCCTCTCTGCTTTCCTTTCTGTTTCACAGGAACAATGTTTGTGCTTATTTCTACAATGGCCATTTTTTCCCAAGAAGGCCCCCTGGTTTAGCTGTGTGACTAAAAGCTGTTTGCCCTCTTCAGTAGACCTCTATTCTCAAGACACCCTTGTTTTCTCACCATCCCATCTGAAATGCTTGTTAGTAACTGTCACAGGTCTTCTTTACCACTGAGGAAAGACGGATTCCTACTAGAAGCCAGAAAGAATGTTCCAGACACCGATGGAAGACCGTCACTCCTGACTGTTTACTTGAATACCCCTGAAGGTAGGGAGTGCTGCGGGTCTGCCGCCAGGCTCCAAGGGTGGGTCTCCGAGGGGCTAGAAAATGCCCCACCAATTTGGCTAAAGTAAGAAAAAGATATAAAGAAAAAGTTACAGAAACTTGAAGGGTTAAGCTAAGTCACTGAGAGAGTTGTTGTAAGTTGCAGAGAAAATAAGGTTGATATATGATTCAGGGTCGGTGCACAAAAGTGGACAGCAACTAATAGCTGTAGAAGAAGATACAGACAGAGAGACTGAGGAAGAGAAAGAGGAAAGAAGGTAAAAAGAACAGGAAGCTAGGGAAGAAAAGAGACAAGAGAGGAACATATACTGGCCACAGTAGTTAGCGAATCTAGGAAGATAGTACCTGGCAACAGAAGAGAATACCTGGATAAAGATCAGTGTGCCTAATATGAAGAAAAAGTACACTGGGTCAGGGACTGCCCAAGAAAGAACAAGAGGGGCCACTGGAGAGCTTCTTGGTCCTAGAGTGCTGGCTATGTATAGAGATAGAAGGGAAGTGTGGAAACAGGACCCCATGCTCTGTGCTCCTATGCCCCTTCCAGTGGGCCAATATCCAAAGTCCGTAAGTGCAAGGGCTACTGGCAACAAACAATCCTTATGGACTGCCTGAAGAACAGTGTACCTTGGTGTGGGCCAGGTACCCCACCCACTAGTTCATGGTCATCCCTGACTGCCCCTATCCCTTGCTCATGAGAAGATTGCTCTCAAAAAAGGCTTGCATGGACTAAAATGGCTGGGTGAGGCCATGAGTTTGCATATCTACAGACTGTGTATGTGGAGCTTAAGAACTGTCTCAGTGCACCAGTACCTGATGCTGGGAGATGTGTGTTTGGCTTAGTGCTGTTCTGCCTGGAAAACATCATTCCTGCCAACTGGGCTCTGACAATTATCACCCAATCCAGGACTTAAACTGTCGTAGAGTGGCTGATGTTTTGCCATTAAATGAAATGTCCCAGAGGATGGGATCACTGATCAGCTGACATGGACTAGATTCTCCACCTGTTGGGGGCAATCTCGTCACCTTGCTGCCCAATCCTGACCTGGAGCCACTACAGACCAAGTGTCAAGCACTGGCAGAAGCCCATGGGTGGAGGAAAGACCTCTGTGACTGGCTTATTCACCCCTGCTTAAAGCCGAGGACCATGTCCACAGACAGGAACAATCCTCTTCATGAAGGTCAGAGATAAGTGGGTGCTGCCATGGTGGGCAACAAACACAATGTCATCTGGGATGGCTGAACTTCTACCCCCCAGCACATCAGCACTGCAGATGCACTTACCATCCCTTGGATGCCCTGATGAAGCCAACAACAGTGAGTACTATTCATTGCTCAGGATATCAGAAGGAAGAAATTCAGTGGCATGGGACAGTAACAAAGCAGATAAAGTGGCTTGGAAAATGGCTATGCAGGATCCTATCCTGGTTAAAGTCTACAAGAGACAGCAACTGGGAACTGGGATTGGAGTAAGGGATGGCCTCACTTAAAATGTACAACAGAAGAAAAGGCCCAAATTGCTTAAAAGAAGAGAAAAAAAAGACAATGACACACTTGAGAAAAAAACTATATTCCTCAGAGAAAGATATGTCAGTAAATAAATGCTTAACAAGAAAACAGGACAAAGAGACCTAGAGAGTTTAGGAAAAAGTCAAAGTGAACTTCACTGAGATAAAAACAGCAAAATATGATCACAAGTGTCTCCTAGTGCTTGTAGATACCTTTCCAGTAATAGAAAAAAACTTTCCTCACCAAACAAGAGACGGCCTCTACAATCTTCACGAAAATACTGGAAGAAATCTTTCCCCCGATTTAGAATGCCCAAGGTAATCTGGTCAGACAATGGCCCTACTTTCGTTGCCAAGGTAAGCCAAGGTGTGGCCAAGTATTTAGAGGTTGATTGAAAATTTCATTATATTTACAGACCTCAAAGTTCAGTACAGGTAGAATAAATAAATAAGACACTAACAGAGACCCTGTTCAAATAGACTTTGGAGACTGGCGCAGACTGGGTGACACTCCATCCCTCTTGCTGTCTTCAGACCAAGAAATAACCCTTCCAGATTCAGCTTTACCCCCTTTGAGTTCTTATATGGGGCCTCAGAACCTCTGACTGTATTAGATGATGTTACTGAACCAACATGTCATAGTAATAATGACTTATGTGCCAGGCTAAAATACCTACAGGTGATACAGAAAGAAATCTGCTCACAGCTGACAGCAGCCTATGTTACGGGAACCCCCGAGACATCTCATCCATTCCTGGTCGGAGACTGTAGCTACATACAATGATACGGAGCCTAGACACTCGAGCCTCGCTAGAAAGGACCGTACTTGGTGCTGCTGACCACCCTGACAGCCGTCAATTCTTAGCCCTCATCAGCCGCATACTAGCTGTTGGGGCTAAGATCTGGGACCTAGAGGGACACTCAGATCTTCAAAAAGCTCCCTAGATTTACACATCAGATAAGTGACTGGGAGATTGTTATAATGCTCACTTGAGAAGTGTGCTTTAGAAACAAGAATTTCATGTTTGCCCTGGGTTCCACCAAGAAAAATATAGCTATAATGACTGATTGAAACTAATCAGGATGCTCTCAGTGGATTAAAGGATAGAAAGTCAGTTTTACTAATGTCCAAATGAAACTGGTCATTTGCAGTGAGAATTTTGGTGTATTTAAAAAGATAGAAATATTATAAGACTATGTTTTTGTTTTAATACAGGCTGTGGGGCATGGGGTTGCTTCCGATTATCAACAGTGGCTGATTATGATTTGCATTGTGTTCTACCAGGGGCGTGATTTTGCCAGCAGCAGATAGATTTTACAAGTGTGTAACATTTGGAATGCTGGATACTTTTCAGAGAACATATAAATGCTAGAACCCCATAGGTCGGCTACTGTTGGTTGCAGTTTGTTAAATAGTCATGCCCAAAGAAGAAACTAAACATCCTGACAATGAAGATCAAAACTGCCCCCCAAGGAACTCCATGCCCCTAATCAACAGGAGGTCATCTACTGGTAATAGAAACCCTTTCCCTCTCTCCTCTTTTCTCTCCTATCTACTGTTAGGGGGTTGAATGTGAAAGAAAGGAGAACTTACATAGTAGCAAAAGGAAGACTAGAGCTATTGAATGAAGGTCCATCATCAGCCACAAATTATAAAGCGTGTGTATCAGGTAAAAACAGAGACAATTTTAGGAAACCGGCCAGTTGGATGCCACTGTGATTTAAATGAAATTTAGCAGCTCGGAAAAGAGGTATCTTCCCTTCCCAGTCATTTGGGGACATGTTACAATTCAATAGGATATCCTTGTTTGTTCCATATGTCTCAGTCTCTCTCTCGTTCCTCACATTCTGGTGTCTGAAGTGGAAATTTATGGTTGTCCTGTGATGCAGACTAATGTGGGTTTTCGTTAAGGCGAGTCAGGTGATATTGGGAGAGAGTATGAATATGACTCAGTAGACACTGATGAGGTATTGCATTGTTTGCCTGCAATCCCTCCTTGGTCTTGATTCTCACTGACCTTCACTTTATTGAAGGAGTGGCAAAGCACTCCTGGTATTCCAGCTGGTTCTGGTTACTCATGCTGACTAGTGCCAGTTTGATGGAGGCCTGACTGTTTCTGCAAGATTGTGCTACCAGTGTTGTTCTGTTTTTGGTGGCATTTTTTTTTCACCTGGACTATTGGTATCCTGACACTACTGGACTGGACTGCCGGTGACCTGACAGGTCAGACTGGATTTGCCCCAAAGAACTACTTCTAAACAGGTCCACTTCCACTTGCCCTATTTATCATCTTTTCTCCCCTACCTTTGGACAGTGAGCTAGAAGGGGGCTCTAAGCATTTGAGAACCCTTATTAAAGTAGGTTTGAAAAAAAATCTACATCTACATGAATCCCCATATAATGAAGGGGTGTCCGACTCGTTTCCATTACAACTTCTTTTCCCTTGCATCTGTTTTTGCAACTATCTCCTCTTTAAAGAAAGTGCAATGGGGGTTTTCTGAAGAAATATCATTACATGCATGGATGTTTAATAACATATTTTCCCATTTGTGTGTATGCATATATGCATATGTGCTATGCGTGTATGTGCTCATATGTGTGACATGCAGGTCAGTGGACCAATTTACCTTGTTTTTGACCCAGTGTCTCTCTGTGTTCTCAATCTCACCACTATAGGTCAGGAGGGCTGGCAGTAAATCCCAGGAATTCTCCAACTCTTGGTACAAGAACTTATACCCATGCTTAGATTTTACCGTGTGTCCAGTTCCTCAGGTCCACCCCAAGCTGTCTCCCTTATCCCAAGCAGTATGTTTGAAAAGGAAACGTTAAGTAACTATTAGGACCAATGGCCTGACCAGAGGGATACAAGTACCAAAGGGCATTACACACGAAGAGTGGGAATTCAGAGCATTGAGATGAAAATGTTAAAATGAAACATGTGACAGCTTTTAAAACTTTCAGGACATCCCAGAGCCTATTAGGGAAAGCTGAAAACTGTGTCTTCACTCACTCAAGACAAAAGTCAACAGAAACCCAAGCTTGTGTCAGCTTACATCCTATGAAACTGCATAAGCTTGTTTCTTATTTAACAGGCATAAGCCACTTTCCCTCTGATGCTGTCCCTACTATGCCAAATGAAGCAGGGAACGGCTCCCTACAGCTGTGGGTTTGTGTGTAGACCAGTACCAGATTGTCTCTCATCCCTGTCCCACCCCCCAATGTCATATTGGCACTTCCAATTGACCAGGTGACAGCAATGTCTGGCTATCACTTCTGAAGATAAGCAGGTATGTGCAAGGTCACAGAGCAGAATGCATTGATTTCCATCCTGAAATTGGGAAATATAACATTCCCATTTCCTATTTCGTTATATGGGAAACCTTGTGCATACCCGGCCCTATTAGAGATGTCTCTCTCTTTGGACAATAGAACAAGAATTGGACTAAGAACAGTATTATCTTGAAAAACATCTACATGAGACTGGTCTCCAAGACAAGTGGTGTGTGTGTGTGTGTGTGTGTGTGTGTGTGTGTGTGTACACTCGTGATTTGTGTATGTGCATGCATGTAGAGGTCAGAGGACAATTTTGGGTGTCATTCCTCTATGAAATAATTTTTCGTAGTTGGGGGAGACACATACATGCTACAACACATATGTAGAGACCAAGGGACATGTTGTAGGATTCAGTCCCATCTTCCACCTGGTGAGTCTTGGGGATAGAACTCAGATCCTCAGGCTTGGTGGCAAGTGCCCTTGCATGCTGAGTTATCTTGCCAGTGCCTGTCTTGGTTTTTGAGGTAGGCTTTTCTCACTGGGATCTGGGAACTGATGCCTGTGATGGTTTGTGTGCATGCGTGCCTGTGTCCCTATGTGTGCGTGTGTCCGTGTATGTTCAGCCCAGGGAGAGGCAACTTTAGAGGGTATGGCCCTGTTGGAGTGGATGTGGCCTTGTTGGAGTGAGTGTTACTGTGGGTGTGGGCTTTAAGACTCTCATCCTAGCTACCGGAAAGCCAGTATTCTCCTAGCAGCCTTCAGATGAAGATGTAGAACACTCAGCTCCTCCTTCACTAAGCATGCCTGGATGCTGCCATGTTCACACCTTGATGGTAATGGACTGAACCTCTGAAACTGTAACCCAACCCCAATTAAATGTTGTATTTATAAGAATAACCTTGGTTACGGTGTGCCTTCATATTATTATAACCCTAAGTAAAACATTGACTCTGGGGTGGGCAGTGAACTTCAGAGGTCCCCAAGACTATGTCTCCCTTATTCTGGTGTCAGAGTGGATGCTACCACTTTAGACTTGTAAGTTGGCTCTGGGGATCCAAGCTCAGGTCTCCATGCATGTACAACAAGTAGTTTACATACTGACCCATATCCTTTAGCTAAAAAATGGTTTTAAAAGGAGATAGAGGTAGATCCCAGGTGCCTGACATCAGGGAAGCTGAGCTCTGGTGCACACAAGGGCAGCTGTTACATGTTGAAGGTCATGGCACAGGGGACATTAGGGCCAAAGAGACATAACAGGGACATGCTTGGGACTTAGGTTGCCTGTGCTGCCTCCACACAGAAGCCTGACGATGCCAGTGCAAGCTGGAGGAGAGCCATCTCCATCAGTAGAGGTTGCTGTGATCTAAATGTCTCCCCTACCCCACGCCTAGGAAGATATCACCAAAGATGACATCATTGGGAAGCAGCAATTTGGAGGGTGTGACTTCAGTCATAAAGATGGACTCCTCCCCTGTGTTATTGGTGCACTTATGTTTAAAAAGAACCCCCAGAGAGCTTGCTGGACCTTCTCAGCCCAGGAAAATATAGGCAGAACGCACCATCTACAAGCCAGGTAGCAGGCTTCAGTAAATTAGCCAGGGCTCTGATCTTGGACTTGAAGCCTCATTATCAACAATCCAGTCTCTGAGACTGGAGTGACAGCAAGCTGACTAGTTCCTGGGTGAGCAGGGATCAGCCAGGAGAGTGAAGATATTACAATGTGCTTCTTGATTTCTAGTGAGAACAGAATGCAGATGAATGCTTTAAGGCTAAGCTATATGAGTGGCACGGCTTGGTTATTCTAGGGCCCAAAATATAAAGGAAACAAGAAAAATAAATTGTATGAGAGAGTTGGCAGACTTGATCTCTAATCTTGGTTGCTGACCTGAGTGGCTCTGAATTCAATTAAAATGCATGCATCTGGGCACTCTTATGAAGGATTTTCTTGATCAGGATATTTGAATCTGGAAGATTTGCTCTAAGTGTAGGTGTGGCCTTCTGGTGGCAACCCAGATTTAAGAATGTGAAAGAAGGAGGCTTTGATTTTTGTCTGCCTGCTTTCACTCTCACTGGCAAGTTCATCTCTCCTGTGGCTGCTGCATTCCTTTGCTAATATTCTAACCACCTTCTCTGATATCTCATTGTAGACTGAAGGCAAACTCCTCCAGGAAACTCACGTGCCTTCAGCACCAGGTTAAGATGGCTGAGGTATCAATCATCATAGACTGAGCAGCCAATGGGTTTCTCAATTCCCTTGTATGAGTCAGCCATTGTTAGATTATCCAGCATCCTGTAAGCCAAATTACCTTTTGATGTGTTTGGTGATTTGAATAGATGTGGGCCACCATAGATTCATGTGTTTGAAAGCTTGACCCACGAGGAGTGATACTATTAGGAGGTGTGGCCTAGTTGGAGTAGTTGTGACCTTGCTGGTGTATGTGTGGCCTTGTTGGAGTAGGTGTGGCATTGGTGGAGTGGGTGTGGCCTTGTTGGAGTAGGTGTGGCCATGTTGGAGTAGGTGTGAGTTTGTTGGAGGAAGTGTGCCACTGTGGTGGCTTTGCATTGAGATTTGTATATGCTCAAACTATGCTCAGTGGTACAGGCAATCCCTTTCTGCTGCCTGTGCATCAAGAACTTTGGGCTGCTAGAGCACCAACTCTGCCTGGATGCTCCCATGATTCCTGCCATGATGATAATGGACTGTACCACTGAAACTGTAAGCCAGCTGCAATGGAATCTTGTCCTTTATAAGAATTACCTTGGCTTCTGTGTCTGCAGCTATGAGCATGCTCAGGCTACAGAAGAGCCTTGCCTCTAGTGTCCTCCACTGTGGTAAAAAGAAGGTCCAGTTGGACCCCAATGCGACCAATAAAATCGCCAATGCCAACTCCTGTTAGCTGATCAGGAAGCTGATTGAAGATGGCCTGATCATCTGGAAGCCTGTAACTGTCCATTCTCAGACTCGCTGAGAGAAACACACCTTGAAGGGCAGGCATATGGTCATAGGGAATGGAAAGAGTACTGCCAACACATGGGTGCCTGAGAGGGTGACCTGGTTGAGAAGGATGAGGATCCTGCACCGGCTTCTCAGGAGATACTGGGAATCTAAGAAGATTGATCGCCATATATATCACAGCCTGTACCTGAAGGTTAAACGGAATGTATTCAAAAACCAATGGATTCTTATGGAGCAGATCCTCAAACCGAAGGCAGACGAGGCCCGGAAGAATCTACAGGCTGACCAGGCAGAGGCTCACAGGTCTAAGACCAAGGAAGCACAAAAACGCGGGGGAAAGAGCGCCCCCAGGCCAAGAAGGAGGAGATCATCAAGACTCTGTCCAAGGAGGAAGAAACCAAAAAATAAAGCTTCCTTCATGTCTGTGCATAGTGACCTCACTGTGGCCTCACATGATCAGTCATTAAAATAAAACAAGCCTTAAAATAAAAAAAGAGATACCTTGCCTATGGTGTCTGTTCACATCTATGGAAATCTAACTAAGACAATGTGTATTCATTCTGCCATTTCTGTTTCTCTGGAAAACATAATACAATAGCGCTCTAGAGAGAGGAACAAGTACCCACCAGACAACATAAATTCCAGTTTACTTTTCTGGTGATTATGAAGTTGTTGAGGTTTAAAAAAAAAAAGCAAACTTGTTTTTTTGTTTCTTTCTTTTGGGGTTTTGTTGTTGCTGCTACTGTTGTTGTTGTTTTTGTTATTGTTTTTAAAGAAGAAATACATTAAGCCTCTTCATCCCTAACTGGCTGGCAAACACCGAGCCCACATCAGCTAAAGCGATTAAGGCATTAGGAATGTGTTTACACAAAAACATAAAGTTATCGTGTCAAGTTCAGATGAGAGACAACATCGGCCATGTGGGCAAGCCTAGAGCCTCAACCATTTAAAACAAACAAATCAGGACACACTGTCAGAAGCCTGTCAGGCCAACAGAGAGGAGGGCCTGTGTTTTGTGTTGTTATTTACTTTTATGAATATTTGGAGCCACCTGGCTCATTAATCCTTTTTATAATATTAACTCTGGCACTTTTTTCTTGACTTATCAAATATTTCCTTAATGAACTTTCAGCTCACACCCCCCATCTCCATTGTAATGACTTTCAAATTAAGTTATTCTGGACCACAGGGATTTTTAGAACTCTATAATGATAGAAAACAAGGGGAAAAGAACCTCTTTCTTTGTATTTGAAGAAAGACATAGTCATTTACCTGCCACCTTCCCACAGTGCTGACAGTTGCCAAGGTCAGTGATGAGAACTCTGCCTCATGGGCACCATCAGAGTCGTGAGATGAGCACTACCAAACCAGGAGGCATTATACTGACATAACCATATAGTGCTCCCTCACCTACAGCCACCGGGTTCCAAACTTCTGGTGTCCCTCCTCCCCTTAAAAGAGAGCTGTTAGGACCCATGCTCAGCATCACCCATGACCATAGTCCAAAGCTCAAACCTTTTAAAAATCAGATGTGTTTATATTATCAAATGTGTGAATGTTCTGTCTACATGGAACTGTGTGCACCAAGTGCCTGCCTGATGTCTGAAGATGACAAGAGAAGGCATTAGAATTTCTGAAACTGGCCATCAGTTCAACTGTGAGCCATCATATGGATGCTGGGAATAGAACCTGGGTACTCTTCAATAGTAACAAGTGTTCTTCATGGCTGAGCCGAATCTCTAAGCCCCAGAATCTGTGTCCTGTCCCCGTAGATGCTTTGCTACTCTATAAAACCACATGGGAGACTTGGTGACCATCCAAGGGAATAGACTTCACCCTTCAATGAAGAGGATGCCATGGCTGGTGTTATTGTAGACAGTAGGAGACTCTGAAGGAAAGTGCCTTGTATAGGGGAGTCCTGTGAGAACCAAGACTGGAGGACCACCCTGGACTGGATAGAGATTGGGTTGGGCCATTGCAGAAGATAAAAGAATGATGGTGACAAGGACATTTGAGCAATCCCATGAACTATTCAGTCTGGCATCTTAGTTAGGTTTCCACTGTTGAGAAGAGACACCATGACCAAGGACAACATGTAATCGGGCTGGATTACAGGTTTAGAGGGTCAGTCCATTATCATCAGGCAGAGGGCATGGCAGTGTGCAGACAGACATGGTGCTGGAGAAGGAGCTGAGAGTTCTACATCATTATCGAAAAGAAGCCAGGAGCAGACTATCTCCCACATGGCTGGGAGATGGATTTAAAGAACTCACCCCCACAGGGAGACCCCTCCTCCAAGAAGGCCAACCTCCGATACTGCCATTTCCTGGGCAGTGCACGTTCAAACCACCACAGGTTCTCTTCACATATATGATAATTACACCCTTGTTTTAAAGTCTTGCTTAAAGACTCATGATGTTTGCGTGAAGAACATTCATTGGGTCTTGGTGGCTCTAAAACCCCAAGAACATGAAATCCTTTATCACCCTGAAGTATGAAAATGGCATGTGTGCACAGTCCCTCCCTTCCTCTGCAATATCATAATGTTAAGTGTGTGGAGCTCCAGTATGCAACCTTGTAAGTGCCGGCATGTGTAAATTCTTGAGCCACACACTCAATAGAATCAGGCATGAGCCTTCTTTTCTTTTGTTTATGGCTCTGAACTCTGGCCTAGACTGATGGGCCAGTAGTTCCTGGAATGAAGATTTCTGGGTGCAGCCAAAGGCATGAAGGTATGTGATTTAATTACAGGGCTGAAGGAATCTGGCTGGTTTCTTCCTGTACCACATGAGAGAGGAAGTCACTCTGCTCAGCCAATTGCAAAAAAAAAAAAAAAAATCACAGAGAAAAAGCACATAGGATGCTTGTTTTACATAGACTAGATCATGAGCCCTGTTCATATTTAAATATCCATATGTGCAGAGGAACCATTGCTTTTTGGTGCAGAGATGCCGTCATTTTTAAGCACCCAGGTCAAGATCAGGCAGATCTGGGTGTTTGGTGTGAGAACACCTCTTTTCCTGTGGAGTTCCCCTCATGACCACTAAGGTGGCCACATGATCCCAAGTTCACCACCATTCTGCTCAGCCCCATAACAGATGAAGTAGAACACATGATTTGGGGAGATAACATGGGCAGATTTTAGACCATCTCCTATGTACAGCAGAGAGCAGCATTGAAAGGACTGGGGAAGGCTTTGGCTGACCCCAGGCCTTTTCTCACAGAAACAGCTGACAATCCGCCCCACAGTGTTCCAGTTATGGGTGTTTCCTTCAATAACAGTGATTTTAAATAGCACCTTTGCCTCCCCCTACCTCCCCCAAGTGCTGGGCGTCTGGTCCACGGGCCACCAAGTTTCCTCTAGGAGAAGCCTCTCTGCTTCCCTCAGAGCAGCTCTCCAAGGAAATAAATAGCATGTAGTCATTATTCAAATGAGGTTTAATTAATGTAGAACTCGCCCCTAACTTTCCCAGACACCCATGATAATGAGCTCCCAGCTCTCTTACACTCCAGTTTGTGATGTAAAACTGTAGAGCTGCATGTGACAGAAGCTGGGAAGCTGAGGACCCAACAGCAGTTTGACTCCACTGTCTCACAGCTTGCAGAAGAATCTCGGGCCCAAAGCCTGTGTTCATCCATCCTTTCAGGGGAGTAGGTGGTCTGGTTGGTTTCGTGCTCCCCAGAGAGCATCTAAGGTTCAAAAAGAGGCTCAACTCAAGAGACTTTGTGGCTGTCTCTAATTTGCACACCTGACCAGCCCCGGCCCTAATTCCTGGCATACCATTTCATAAATAGTAAAGCCCATGGCACTGAGTCACGCTGACCTTTATTCATAGCCTCATGTCCTTGCTCAACAGACAAGAATACACCTCCAGAGTCCTGTAGGAAGCACGATTGTGTCTGTGGTTCGAACAAGACAGGTTAGAGGAACTGGAGAGTTAAGGGTGATGGTAAAATGGAGAGAAGCTACCTTCTGGTCTCTAGCCTTGGTCTCCTGATGGCTGAGCATCAAAAACATCAACGCAACCAACCCAGCCAAGGCTGCCTGCAGAGATTGTGCACGTTTTCCTAAAGAAATCTCAATCGAGGCTGAGAAACACATGTGCCTGAAGAGATAGTCCATCATTTAAGAGCATGTTCCAAACTCGCAGGGAACCCAAATTTTATTATTAGGATCCACTTAAGCAGCTCACAGCTGCCTGTAAATCAGCTCCCGAGAAACTGAGGTCCCTTTCTGGCCTCCAAGGGAATCTGCAAACAATATGCATGCCCATGCATGTGTGTGTGCGCACACACACACACACACAAATGTAACTGTCCTTACTGAGGGTCAGGAAGTATATTGCCTGTGGTTTCATGTGGTTACTAATCCACTTTCACTCCTAGATCCAAACGATGTAACTCATAAAACCATCTTGGAACTTTATTTACAAAAAGAAAATCACTGAATAGAAACAAGTGATGGGCTAGAGAGACGAGTCAGTCCTAAAGAGCAATGGCTGCTCTTGCAGAGGACCCGAGTTCCATTCCCAGCACCCACGTGGCAGATGACAACCATCCATGAGTCCAGTTCGAATGGATCAGACATCCTCTTCTGATCTCTAAGCGTATCATATTCATATAGCACACACACAAAGGTGCAAGTACATATAAAATAACAAAAGAAATCAAAAAGAAAATTTAAATAAAAACAAGTATATTTAATCACTATATTTTACTTAATTTTTAACTTCACTTTGTCCTTTAACCTTGCTGTAAATTATTTCTTTTGTACAATGGTGCCTGAAAAGCCAAAGAATTGTGTATACAGTTCTCTCTAATGTCCATGTTCAAATCAGAAATAGTGACAGTCACCTTCTCTGTGTAATAAACTCACTAATTTCCTCCTGTGGTTTAGTAGGGGATCCAGCTTTACCTGAATGGAGGTCTCTGAGTGAGACAGGAACTTCTCAGGATGTGACTGCAGAATCCAGTGTCCCCACCACTGCTGACAAAGGACAGAATCCTCCCCACGGGTCCCACAGACTCCAGATGCTGGTGCAATAATCGAGCCTCTTGATTTCCCTCTCTGTGAGGTAAAGGTATCCATTCACCTGGAATTCATCCAGAACCTTCAAGAGTCAGAAACATCCTGCAGAACAAAGCAGCTTTACTGGCCCTCTCCAAGGTCCTGAGAACATCACTAAGTCCAGTCCACTGAGAAGATGAGGGCACCCTGCCATTGCCACAACCTCCTTGCGAACAGAGAGGGTGGGCAGAGGAGGCAAACACTCTCTTTTTCCCATTCCTCATGGTTCCCATTCCTTACATATTAAATATGCAACTTGCAGACTCATCAGACAAAACACCAGGGGCTGGGAAATGGCTCATTATGTTAGGGATTCAAGGATCATAATTTAAATTCTCACCCTGGGCACTCTGTCAGGAGTCGCAGTCATACCAATGTGTGCTCTGCCAACAGGAAGACATCCGGCTGCCATGTACAGGGCAATACTGTAGCGCCACCCCCTTTCAGTCTTACATTCACTCAGTAATCAATAACCATGGGGCTCAGTGAAGAGGCCACTGGCTTGAAGAAGAGCATGAGAACATCGAGTGTGTGCTAATTCAGCCTGATATCACAATGTTTCCATGATGTCAGAGCCACGGTCTCCTGGATACCACCAGGACCCATTCTCTTTCTTATTTAACACCTTGATTGGAAAGCACATAATGGGAGGATACTGGAGAAATTCCAGGGTAGACCAGTCCTGCCAAGTCCACAGTAGTGAAGTTGTGCCACAGCCACAAACCCTTTCACCCCTCCATCCACTGAAGCCTGTGATTCATGAATGATATTAATAGAAACCAACCAGGCATGGCCATGACTACGGTGCTATGTCCAGCAACAGATGTTTCCTAGAGTGGTTATCTTAGAATAACCATAACCAAAGAATGCAGCCCACTCATCAGTTTCAGATCACGTTCACTAACAAGGGTGGTTGTGTGCTGGAAAAGGCAGCTGGATCTTAGGCTGTGCCTAAGCTGGTCCTGACTGTAATTGATCTGTTTCTTCCAGAGGGGAAAATGAGGAATGTGATTAGTTTCACATGTGGATCTCTGAGCTCTGATATTGATGCCTTTGTTAGTCAGTGTCTGAGATGGCCCAGAGGCCCTGGGGAATCTGTCTTGAGACAGAGGAGATGCTTTTCATCCTAATTCACCATGGTTCCCCCAAGTTATGACAACATGATTTGCCTGTTCACTTGATGATGTCCTGGCTAGTCTGCTGGCAAACAGAGGAGCAGCACCTCTTCCTCTGAATCTAGCAAGGTCTATTCAACCCCCTTCCAGCCCCAGACATGCTTCTCCAATTTCCTATGAGCAAAATGAATATTTAAAGAATTTTAGGGCCCACAAAATGAGGAAAACCATGTGGTATTTGTCCATTTTGCTTGGGATGGGCCCTCCCAATGTAAGCCCTTCTCTATTTAAAAGATCAGTTACCAAACCAACCCCCACAGCCTTATCTCTACCCAGAAGCTCAGTAAAATAAACAAATATCAGAGAATCTTGAAATCCAGCTATACACCCTGTTTCCTGCTAGGACCCAACACACACACACACACACACACACACACACACACACACACAAAATCTGGGTTCCTTTTCTTCTACTATAGTAGAAATTGTAGGTAATATTTTTGCTTTACATGTTTCCAAGGATCCCTATGCCATGTTCTATCCGACCACTGAAATGACTTGATGCCTTAGAAAACATGACTTGCCAGTGATCTGGTTCTAGGTGTGGGGGACATGGAGTGAGCACTGTACCCAACATCACTGTCCACAATTCTATCTGCTTTGGTCCTAGTTTCATTGTACAAAGTCAGACAGTCTGGTGTCTACTCTACTCCTGGCAACCCATGCCCACAACTGCACCTCTGAAATTCTTTCTCTTCCTCCAACGAAAGAACTTCTTGGTATTTGGAAGGTAGAGGCAGGGGAACCATTGCAAGCATGAGGCCAGCCTAGGCTATATAGTAAGACACTGTCTTGAAAGGGGGAGTGGAGGAAGAAGGGGAAGGGAAAAGGAGCAGAAGGAAGCAGAGGTGTAAGGAGGGATAGAGGGATGGGGTGCTGTAAACATCTATCTCCCATGCTCACCAACACAGTTATAAGTTTCATTAACTCGATCAACAGTCCCAATGTAAGGGTGAACAGTCATTCACCAAACACACACACACACACACACACACACACACACACACAAACACACACACAGAATCATCTCATGGAAAGCCTCCATCAAAAGAGAGAGCACACAGCTTAGGCTCAGACCCAGTCGGTGAATGGCAGTCAGCCTGAGCATTTGGCCACCATACACATAGGACTCAGAGGCAACACATCAGAGGATACCTGCACACCTTGCTTATTGTGGCACTATTCTCAGTAGCGAAGATGTGGAATCTGCCTCTACATCCATCAATAGACCATTGAATAAGTCCTGGTACACACACAATGGAATTTTATCCAGCCACAAAAGGGATTGAATTTAGTCTTTGGTAGAAAAACTAGAGACCACCGCATTAACCAAAATCAACCAGACACCAGAAAGCAAATACTGTAATTTTTTTCTCATTTGTGAATCCTGTAATTCTTTACAGAATCTTTATGTGTTCTTAACAGATCAAAAAAAAAAAAAAAACCAAATATGTACATATGTCACGAAGGCAGACAAATCCTGGAGAAGGAAAGAGACTAACTAGCCCAGGGGTTGGGAATGGGGATGAGCAGGAAGGTCAAATAGGGTAAAACACATGACATGGTTAAAGGAAGTTGTCTTGATGCAACCCAGCACCGTGGATAATGAATAGACACTGATATAAAAAAAATGAAGAAGGAAAAAGAAAAAGAAAAGAAAAGGTTACAATTTCAGCATCAGAGACACTGATGAGGCTGAGGACCACCACTTACATTCCAAATGCACCAAGATCCATGGTCCCCTGGCCTGAAATGGCTTAGGTATCTTTCCTTTGAAATTTAAAATACTCGCTCATACAAATATGAGCATTCGACATACACTACAGAAGCTAGGGAAATGGACCCACAATTAAAGCACTTTCCATGGAAACACAGAGACGTACAACTCCCCTCCCCTGGAAACCCTCATAAATGGGGGGAGGGGTCAAAGGGGGTGGGTGTTGAAGTTGCCTATAATTAAAAACTGGGAAGGCAGAGGTAGGGAATCCAGAGAGGAAAGTGGCAAGCAGAACTCGTCATATCAATGCGACTGATTTTAACTGAAAGACCTTGCTTCGGAGAATCTGAGAGGAAAGCAATGAAAATCTATGACATCATATCACACATACACGCATGTCTGCATAATACACATTCAAACACATGAGTACACATACATATCTCTCACAAACACAAAAAGAAAGAAAGAAAGAAAGAGGAAGAAAGAAAGAGGAGAGGGAGAGAGAGAAAGAAAGGAGGAAATGGGTAGATAAAATACATCAGTAGAAACTGCAATTAGGCTCCATTTGTCCGTTTTTGATGTAAAAAGAAAGGGGTTGTCGAAATGCCCTGTTTTGTTCTTTAAGTAGCGCTGAAGACCAAATCCAAGACCTTGTGCAGCTAAACGCTCTTCCTTTAGCCCTATTAGGCGCTCACGGACCTACAAAGGGCAGGTGGCCTCGCAAATTGGAGGGATACGTCTGTGCCCAGGTCAGAGGTGGATGCAGGTCTCCCAGGTGAGATCTCATGGAGATATCGTCCCTCTGACTGGCGCTAGGGGGCACACGTGGCCTGGAGCCCATCTCTGTGTTCTTCATTCTCAGATAGTACAGGCAGGACTCTCCAAAACCCCACCCTCAACCAACCCTAAACCCGAAGGTGGGGACAGAGCCTGAAACAGCCTTGCAACTGTCAGGATGGGGGGACACTGCCTGCTCCCTCTCCCGCCACCACAGAGCTGGTCGGAGGGAATGGAGGAAGGTTTTCCTTGTGCACCCTAGAATAGACCTCAACTCGTACAGAAGTTTTTCTCCGTGCACAGTGGAAGTCAAGTCTTAGATATCTTGATGATCACTTTTGCTTTGGGATCAATTGGTGGTTGTGGAGATTTGCAGCAGTGTCTCTGAGGATGTCTTAAAGAGTCAGACATACCGAGACTGAAATCTCTCTCTGCCCTGCCTTTTGCTGTGTGGACCTGAACAAAGACATCTCTGAACTTCATTTCCTTCTAGCCCGGAGACAGGATGAGTACCTGTTACCTGTAGACTTGGGACAAAGACTGTATACCATCCTACACATGCAGGTGGCTCAGAGAGCACCTGTAGAGACACGAGCCTGCTGCCACCCACGCGCAGCTGTAGTGCTGATTTTTCTGCCCAGGAAAAGAAATGCTTACTTTTCATTGATCCATCTAATGACTTTGTGTACCTAATCAGCCTGAACTCCATCCTGTTGTTCTGCAGTTAGATCTAACTGTTGATCTAAGTACTCAGGTCTAGAATTAGACTCTCACCCGGAGCTGGGAGAACTGCTTCAATCCTCTACTCCTTCTAATGAAAACCTTTCTGACACTGAGAGCGTTCTCCCTAAAGCCTCAATGTTGCCTTGTTCTATTGGCAGGTAGCAAAGGAAATCTTATTCCCCCCCCAAGCCCTAACAAATTACGGGATGTCATCACAGCCCGATTAGTATTTACCCAACAATGTGCTGATTCCTGATCCAGCCAAAGCTTAACTGCCATTTAAATGGAGCACGATATTTAAATCTTAGTTTATTACCTGCTGGTAATAATCTTACAATTATAAATCCAAAGTATCACTCGGAATACATTTTCATACGTAAAAGAATCTGTCCTCATTGTTGTTCCATGGCACATGGCTGTTGGTTTGACTTTCAAACCAGAGCTGAATATCCTTTTATGGAGAAAGAGATAATGGGATTTTTCCCTGCACCGAAGCCTGATTGGAGAGGGAGAGAAACACATCCACACCATAAAAGGGCATCTGGGCAAGCACAAGTGCCATGACTGTAACCTGTGAGAAATGAGCTACCTCTGTGTGGTTTACTGATTCTCTCATATTTCTGCTAACAAGTCAGTTGATACAACAAAAGCCACTTCACAATTCCCAGACATTCAACACTAATTGTCACAGAAGGGGCAGTGGAGACTGTCAGCCTCTGCAGAACTCTCAGGCAGCCATGGCCTCAATGCCCATATTCTGGCTGTTATATCTATAGGGCAACGTTCTCCCAGAGGAATAGAGGGTTTGCGGGCTCATCAGCACACGTGTGTGCACATGCTCAGAAATGAACCATCTCGGCAGCTGGGAGTCCTGCACCAGTGGAAGGGGAAGTCTCTGGTCCTGCCAAGATTGAACTCCCCAGTGAATGTGATTGTTGGGAAAGGGCAGAATGTGGGGGTGGATCAGGGGAGGAACACCCCTATAGAAGGGGAGTGGGAGGTGTTAGGGAGATGTTAGCCTGCAAACCAGGAAAGGGAAAAACATTTGAAATGTAAATAAGAAATACCCAATTTAATAAAGATGGAATAAAAAAGTCACTCCATTTGGAAGAGGAGAATGTATGATTTCTTTTCAGGATCTGTGGGAAGACTTTGGACACCTGGTCAAATGTGTAATGCCCTATAGATCCTTGAAAACATTTGGATAGTTCCAGAAACTCCTGGAAAAGTGGAAGATTCAAGATCTCTATGGCAAGAGAGGAAGGTTTATGTGAACCCGGAATGTGTGGGAAAATTACTTGTCCAAGGTTGTCAGTAGAAGAGTCAGCAGAAGGTGGGCCATACACAGTGTGATCTTCTCTGAATCTTTCACTGTTCTCTCCAGTACTGTGTTTTGTAGATGTTGCAGGCACTCTGGTTACTAACTCATCAAAGGTCACATGTTCTTCAAACCCAGTAGACATAACTCGGCTTTTTTTTTTTTTTTCACCTTCCCAAGAATGGACACTAAAGATGAGGCCACTCTTTTTCTAGTAGCAGGATGTAAGCAGATGTTCTAGTATCCTGGTCCTCAGCATCGAGATGTATTAAAAAAATAAAACACTCGTTTCATATGTTCCCACCACACCTGTTATTTACACTATGTGTTAAAGACTCACCCCTGGTTAAATACTTCTTTAGTCGTATTAATACGTAGCCCGTGGAATCTTATATTTCCAATTACTCCTTCCCATCGGCTCTAGGTTGCTGTCTATTTTATATTTACTTCAGATGTGAACATATATTGCTATTATTTCATGTTACAGAGCAATCATGACTGAAAATGTTAATTTTAGACCCGTTTTAATTACTCTGTTCCTCATGCACTGACTTCTGGTATGAATATCAATTTCTGACTCATTATTTTGTCTCCTTAAATGATTCTTCTGTAACATTCTTTTTCAAAGTCTACTTTTAAATTTTAATTATCTCTGTGACTGTACATGTTTGTGTGTGTGTGTGTGTGTGTGTGTGTGTGTGTTTGTGTGTATACACATATGAGCATGATGTCCAAGAAACCCAGTAGAAGGCGGTAGATCCCATGGAGATGAAATAACTAGTGGTTTTGGGTCACAGAACACGGGAGCCTGAATCCAAACTCAGATCTTCAGTAAAAGCAGTTTGCATTCTTAATTACTATGTCGTCTCTGTGGTACCCTTTTAACATTTCTTCAATTAGTCCAGTTGGTTAGCAATTCCAGTAGATGTTGTCTGGGAAAAAAGAAAACTTTTTAAAAGTTTTATCTTTAATACGCATTTTTTTTCTTCTGAGCACAGAATTGGAACTTTACAGTTATTTATTTCGGAAGTGATCTTGTGCCACAATGGGTGTTTTGCAGTGGACTTGATTTCCAGTCTAACTATACCTGTACCTTCTGTTTGATTCTCTGTTCTTTTCCTTGTTTTATTATTTTCTTTCAATCTTTTCCACTACCAAGTTCTTCATTATATAAATATATGATCATATTAATTATGTATCTCTCCCAGCTCAGCTTATAACTCTCATAAGCACTAAACCTGTGTCAGGCTGTACTCTGTTTTCAGCACCTAGGACAGGTCCCGGGTCTCAGCCACATTAAGTGTTTGTTAAACAAAGGGGCTTTTTATTCTTATTTTACAGATGAGATGCCTCAGGCAGAGGAAGGTTATGGTAACGGAAAACATGGGATTCCTTCCGTGGTTTCTGAAAGTCTTAATGAGTTGAAGACTTAACAGGAGAGCCTAGGTTTCTTAAGTTTGTTCATACAAGGAATTAGCCACAGAGGATGAAAGGTAACACATTCAGCATGGCGAGAACAGCTGAGATTTAGGTTCCTACAATTCAGTATGGATATGTTCACATCAGCCACTCCCTAGTTGTGTGGCTTGCCTGGAAGAGTGTTAAGAAAATTGTACATTGAATACTGTTCTGACATGCAAGCATAAATATTGAGGACAAATAATCTTTCTATGATTAGAGCTATAAAATTTTATTTTTCTTGTGTTTATTATATTTTATTGTATTTATTGTATTTTGTTGCATTATGTTTGAGACAAGATCTTACAACGTATCTTTCACTGGCCTGGAACTTGTTTTGTAGACCAGGCTGATTAGAAGAGAATTTTTAAAAAAACATTCTTAGGAGCAAGTAAAAGCTAGCCAGATATTACCCTGCCTTGATGGACCTTGCCCTGGATACCCATGTTAATACAGTAATGTGTGCAATGTAGTGATTAACTGTTATTGATCCTCCTCTATGACTCTGCTGGGAAGGAGCTAAAAGAAAGCTCACAGCCACCATACAGCCAGGCAGAAGCAAGGACTGAACTTGAAATCTTGAAAGAAGAGAGTAGGGACAAAGGCTTGTATCCTGAATCCATGTGAATATTCCAGGAAGCAAAAACTAGTCTATGGTGATAAAGGCATCATCATGGTTTGAATAAGCTTGACCTAGGCTTGTCACATGCCTGACAACCTAAGTTTGATACCCAGGACCCACATGGTGGAATGAAGGAGCTGACCCTCACATGTTGTCCTTTGACCTCCGTGTGTGTGTGTCTGTGTGTGTGTGTGTGTGTGTGTGTGTGTGTGTGTGTGTGTGCGCGCGCGCGCGCGCGAGCGCACGATTACAGATTAAAAATTAACTATTTCTAGACAGATACCAGGCACCGAAGTTTAATCAGTAACAGATAAACCAATTAAGCAACCCGATAACTCATAAGGAAATAGAAGCAGTCATTAAAGGTCTCCCAACCAAAAAGAGCCCAGGTCCAGACGGGTTTAGTGAAGAATTCTATCAGACCTCCATAGAAGACCTCATACCAATACTATCCAAAATATTCCACAAAATCGAAACAGATGGAGCACTACCAAATTCCCTCCTTGAAGTCAGAATTACTCTTATGCCTAAACCACGCAAAGACCCGACAAAGAAAGTGAACTTCATACCAATTTCCCTTATGAATATCGACGCAAAAATACTCAATAAAATTCTGGCAAACCTAATCCAAGAGCACATCAAAACAATCATACACCATAATCAAGTAGGCTTCATCCCAGGAATTCAGGGAAGGTTTAATATGTGGAAAATCATCAACGTGAACCATTATATAAACAAATTGAAAGAACAAATCCACATGATCATTTCATTAGACGCTGAGAAAGCATTTGAAAAAATTCAACACCACTTCATGTTAAAAGTCCTGGAAAGAATAGGAATTCAAGGCCCATACCTAAACATACTAAAAGCCATATACAGCAAACAAGTTGCTAACAATAAACTAAATGGAGAGAAACATGAAGCAATCCCACTAAAATCAGGCAATAAACAAGGCTGCCCACTCTCTCCCTACTTATTCAATATAGTTCTTGAAGTTTTAGCCAGAGCAATCAGACAACAAAAGGAAAGCAAGGGGATTCGCATTGGTAAACAAGTCAAAATATCACTATTTGCAGATGACATGATAACATATTTAAGTGATCCTAAAAGTTCCACCAGAGAACTACGTCTGCAAATTGGCTGGGTAAAAAATTAACTCAAATAAATCAGTAGCCTTCCACGACTCAAAAGAGAAATAAGCCGAGAAAGAAATTAGGGAAACAAAACCCTTCATAATAAACCCAAACAATATAAAGTACCTCAGTGTGACTTTAACCAAGTAAGTAAAAATGTGTACAATAAGAACTTCAAGACTCAAAAGAAAGAAATTGAAGAAGACTTCAAAAGATGGAAAGATCTCCCATGCTCATGGATTGGCAGGATTAATATAGTAAAAATGGGCATTTTACCAAAAGCGATGTGCAGATTCAGTTCAATCTCCATCAAAATACCAATCCAATTCTTCAAAGAGATAGACAGAACAATTTGCAAATACACCTGGAATAACAAAAAAACCCAGAGTAGCTAAAAGTATTCTCAACAATAAAAGAACTTCAGAGGGAAATCACTATCCCTAAACTCAAGCAATATTACAGAACAATGGTGATAAAAACTGCATGGTATTGGTACAGAGATAGACAGATAAACCAACGGAACAGAACTGAAAACCCAGAAATGAACCCACACACCTATGGGCACCTGATTTTTGACAAAGGAGACAAAACCATTCATTGGAAAAAAGATAGCATTTCAGCAAATGGTGCTGGTTCAACTGGAGGTCAACATGTGGAAGAATGCAAATCGATCATTGCTCATTATCCTGTACATAGCTTAAGTCCAAGTGGATGAAGGGCCTCCACATCAAATCAGATCCACTCAAACTAATAGAAGAAAAATTAGGGCAGCATCTCAATCACATGGGAACTGGACAAAATTTCCTGAACAAAACACCAATGGCTTATGCTCAAATATCAAGGGTCCACAATTGGGATCTCATTAAACTGCAAAGCTTCTCTAAGGCAAAGGACACTGTGGTTAGGAGAAAATGGAAACCAACAGATTGGGAAAATACTTTTACAATTCTACAACAGATAGAGGGCTTATATCCAAAACATACAAAGAACTCAAGAAGTTAGACAGCAGGGAGATAAATAACCCTATTAAAAAATAGGGTTCAGAACTAAACAAAGAATTCACAGCTGAGGAATGCTGAATGGCTGAGAAACACCAAAAGAAGTGTTCAACATCTTTAGTCATGAGGGAAATGCAAATCAAAACAACCCTGAGATTTCACCTCACACCAGTGAGAATGGCTAAGATCAAAAACTCAGGTGACAACAAATGCTGGTGAGGGTGTGGAGAAAGAGGAACACTCCTCCATTTTTGGTGGGATTGCAGACTGGTAAAACTATTCTGGAAATCAGTCTCGAGGTTCCTCAGAAAATTGGACATTGAACTACCTGAGGATCCAGCTATACCTCTCTTGGGCATATACCCACAAGATGTCCCAACATATAAAAAAGACAAGTGCCCCACTATGTTCATAGCAGACTTATTTATAATAGCCAGAAGCTGGAAAGAACCCAGATGTCCTTCAAACGAGGAATGGATACAGAAAATGTGGTACACCTACACAATGGAATATTACTCAGCTATCAAAAACAATGCCTTTATGAAATACATAGACAAATGGTTGTTACTGGAAAATATCCTGATTGAGGTAACACAACTACAAAAAAAAAAAAAAAACACACATGGTATGCACTCATTGATAAGTGGCGCTTAGCCCAAATGTTTGAATTACCCTAGATTCATAGAACACATGAAAATCAAGACGGATGATCAAAATGTGAATGCTTCACTCCTTCTTTAAAAGGGGGAACAAGAATACCCTTCTCAGGGAATAGAGAAGCAAAGATTAAAACAGAGACAGAAGGATCACCCATTCAGTGTCTTCTGTGCATGTGGCCCATACATATACAGCCACCCAATTAGTCAAGACGGATGAAGTAAAGAAGTGCAGGCTGACAGTAGCTGGATGTAGATCTCTCCTGAGAGACACAGCCAGAATACAGCAAATACAGAGGCGAATGCCAGCAGCAAACCAAGGAACTGAGTATTGTACGCCTGTTCAAGGAATCAGAAAAGAACTGGAAGAGCTCGAAGGGGCTCGAGACCCCTTATGAACAACAATGCCAAGCAATTAGAACTTCCAGGGACTAAGCCACTCCCTAAAGACTATAGATGGACTGACCCAGGACTCTGACCTCATAGGTAGCAATGTATATACTAGTAAGATCACCAGTGGAAGGGGAAGCCCTTGGTCCTGCTAAGACTGAACCCCAGTGAATGTGTTTGTTGGGAGGGGGGCGTTAATGTGGGGAGGATGGTGAGGGAAACACCCATATAGTACGGGAGGAGGAGGGGCTAGGGGGATGTTGCCTGGGAAAACAGGAAAGGATATAACAATCGAAATGTATGTGAGAAATACTCAAGTTAATAAAGAAAAAAAGGAAAACATTCTAACAGAATTATGCATTTCATTCATTCTGCACTCGAGGGTTAGTGAATTTCAGTGGGATCAGGTTATGGGGTGTTTTCTTTCTGATGAATGTGTTTGCAAGTGTGTTAAAACAAAAGGCTTTGACATGTCCTTATTCAAATTAAAATAAATTAATAGTCTATTAAGAGATATTATGACAGAGCTTGACAGTAATAAAGAGGGTCTAACTTCAGCACTGAGCCAAAGGGATACAAGGAGAGGAAAATGGAAAGAGATGAGTATTCAAAAAAAATTGGAGAGAATTGACTTTGTCAGTTGTCAGCTGGTTTTGAAATTACATTTGCAGAAAAATGGAATGGAGATTGGGTATTGAAGGAGATACTTTAGTGAATCAACATACCAAAGTTTTGGAAATAATTCATCTCAAGTATATATTGAAAATGGAGAAATAGGTCACACCTACAATAGTCTTAATGCACTCCTAGAAATTTTAAAATCAAAAAGTTGGAGATCATCTATAATCTCCCCAAACTGAACAATGATGATTTGCATCCTTACTCTCTTCTTACAAAGAAAATATTTATGGAATGGGAATTTGGAAGGCTTCATTTCCCAACAAAGGAGACTCACTGAGATGCAGGCCTAGGCTAAGATGAGTTTAGTTTGCATGTGTTCCACTACGCATTCAGACATAGTTACTGTGTTTCTATGACTCTTCAAATGTTGACTTGATTAGACTAGGTACACTGTTAATTGAGAACTTTTTCTCATCTGTAACATAGATAAATTACACTGATAATTGTGGATATTATCTCATCTGTGACATAGACTAGGTAAACTGATAATTGAAGGACACTTTCTTATCTGTGACATACACTAGGTCCACTGATAATTGAAGGACATTTTCTGATCTGTGACACAGACTATGTACACTGATAATTGAAGGACATTTTCTCATCTGTGACATAGACTGGGTACAATGATAATTGGAGGACATTTTCTCATATGTGACATAGACAAGGGAAACTGATAATTGGAAGGAAATTTTTTTGAAATGTGACATACTGTAATTCTGTCTCTTGCCAGAGTATGTCCTGTGCAAGGGGAACCTCTCTCACTTATTTTTCTTAATTTCAGGAAGGCAGTTGCCCTATGATGTTTAGACGTAGCACCTCCTCTGACATGTGATGTGCAGTGAGCCATTTCCAAAGAGTGTCACTGAGATTGGGTTCACCAGCCATCACCTTCTGCTACAGTAAACCATTCCTTATCTAGCTTGTCGCCTCGGCTCTTCCAATGAACTTCTGAGTGTGGAATTTATTTTTATACAAATGGCTAGCACTGTAATTACATTTAGGACTTTATTCTCTCATTAGACTCGGGACAATCTTTTAGATTTATAAAGTATGTTTCAGTCTAGGTCTCAGAAAGTTTTTATGTCAACTATAACATCAGAAACTTCCAAATCTACCCCTAAAACATGCATTGGGTTAAGGAACCCAATGAGCCTTTTATTATTTTGATCATTTGTACAAAGAATGTCTCTGCCATCTAACTGATACAGACATGAATTGCACTGCTATTGTGTTGCATCAGTGTCCCCTACTGCATTGCATCTGGAAAGAGGGTTCACAATAGTCCAGCTCTGTAGCAATTCACAATGTTGCATTTCCAAATACAAAAGAATCCCCATCCCCTCTCCTTGAGTTTCTCACTATCAAACATTCTGTTCTATTCTTCAAATCAAAATTTATTATAGGCCACATATTTACTGAAGTCATCTTGAACATTACCACATTTTAAAATATAACCTTTATAGCAAAGAAACAGAATGGAACGGGATGGTACCATTTGGTAACTAAAAAAACAACAAACAAAATAACATACATAATGAAAACTAGGACATAACTATTTCTAACCATGCAACTTAGGTCTGATATATACTGAAATGATCACCACTATTTTTATATCAAATATTTATTTTTATTTATTTCTCAATATTTTATGCCATGTTATAATTTCTGATTATGTGGAATCAGAAAAAGAATGTATTACTCTTTATCTACAAGGAAATAAAATAACTTACCTTCAGATACATAACCCTGGATATTCTACATTCTCATGAGGAATACAATAGTATATAGTTAAAATTATTGTGTCTGATGTAGACTAGAAATTAAGTCTGTTATAAATATAAAGTTGAGACAAGAATTTACCTTACTGTGAAAGGCAAACTAAGCTTGAGTATCTCCTCTGAACAAAGATGCATCATCATTCTTTCTCATGTGTAGGTCAGATATATAGACAGCATTGCTAGATTTTTCATGTAGGGACATGAAAAAAAAGTGAAATTAGTGTCTCAAATTATTATCTTATTTCAATATAAACTATGTAGACATCCTGGAAAAATTTTCTGATACATTTAAACGTCAAATCATTCCTTTAGAGGTAAATAAGTTTCCTTTTAAAAGAAAAGTTGGAAGGGAGTTCAAAACGGATTGAAGATAAGAGTAACTGCTGTGCAAGTTTCATGACATCATTGTGTCCATGACTCGATGCTGGAAAGTTGGATTCTAGTTACACACCTGTGAAGTGTGACATATACATGTGCAGACATATATGCAAATAAACATAGAGATGCACACACATTCATCCATCAAGGAACACACACTATAATAAAAATATACTTTCAAAGGTGGTTTTTTTTTTGTTTTGTTTTGTTTTGTTTTCTTTGCTTTGCTTTCATTTACTAGAAATGACTCATGCCTTTAATTATACCATAAAATCTGAGAAGGGGCTGACCAGTAGGAGGACAGAGCTTCACATGTGAGAGCTTCAGAGCAGTTAGTACAAGGCTAACATGAAAAACATGAGAAGTTTTCTCAAAATCCTAAGAGCTTGAAATATAGATCAGGACATCCCTGGCACACAGTAGTTTATGGTTTTGCTCTTCACAACTGAATTTTTTTCAATCAAATTTCAGGTACTTCTCTATTGAATGATTTTCAAATAACCAAATTGTGATTAATTTTTAGAATTTGTTTTGTGTTCAAATGTAAATCTCCTAAACTCTAACTTTATCTCTGACTTTCTAAACCAGAAAAGCATAGGAACATTCATTATATGTGGCCTTATATGTTGTATATTTTCAATTTCAATTGCTTTTTTTTATAGCATTATAGTGTTCCTGGGATTTACAGATTACCTGCTTGGAATATTAGGGGATACAGACTTAGAACCTTTGGGTCAGACCTTCACTGGTTCTTTCACACAATTTATCATTCCTCTTTCAGGTGACATAAGGAGCTGTTGCTGAGCTTTGGCTAAGAATGAGAGTGGATTACAATTGTGTCGACATTCTTCTCCAATGTGAAGCCATACATGTTCCCTAAACACATTCTTGAAAGATAGTTTCCATAATTCATGGAATTTTAATTAGATAGCTACATTCTTTCATTTTTGGAGGATGTTTTTGAAGACTATTTTGGCATTTATGTCAACTGCCATCCCTCTTTCATGGGAAATTACTGTTTCTTTTCTGGATGCTTCTAGGAACTGTGTTTCTGCTGTTTGCTGGGTTAAGTTTGATCACCTGGGTTCAGATTTCTTTTTATTTTTCATGCCTGACATTTGTTTGGTTGAATATTATATTGTTCTCATTCTACAATTCCTTCATTGTTATGCCTGCATACTTTTCTCTTCTTATTTTGACTTTTCCTCCTTTTAGTCTTCTGTAGATCCATGGCTCTTGCACCTGTATGGGGCCTGGGTATTGCCCATCACTGTTTCTCATGTATGAGCTGTTCTACAGAGTTATAAGTTTTCAATGTCTAAGAGAATAGATTCTAGTTTTTGGTATTTATGAAATTTGCCGAGATCATAACTTCTAGAATAACATGGTATCCTTACCTTTTCATTTTTTAGTTTTTCTGGAATGATTAAAATTAACAATTTATAGAGAATAACAAGCATAAGAAAAATGTATATTGTAAACATATTTCTGCAAGAGGTCTCATGTATTGATGCAGCTGAAATAACGAGATATGCCGTGCTCTCTGTGACAGCCCCCACATCTCCCTTCTCCTTTCCCCACAGTGATAGTATTTACTCATTTACTTTTCTTCTCCACTTACATTTGTTTATTCATTATTTGTGTGCTCAAGTGATACAGTATTCTAGTTAGGTGAGAGGACAATTTTCAGAAGTGACTTATTAGCTTCTGCCATGTGGGTCTCAGGGATTGATCTCAGCAGGTCAAACTCAGCTTGGCAAACAACCACCCTTAGCCAGGGAACCTTTATGCAATCCCCAAATTATTATTTCCTAATACTATATGAGAGCATTTCTGTGACTTCAGAATTAGTACCTGGATTATTTTACTGGAAAGTGATTATTTGGGAGTAAATTTTGTACATTATAGCCACAATGGTACAATGCTACCCATTCTTCTGTTTTATGCACTACTCATTACATTTGTATATGTGTTTTAAAAATCTCTGCTTAGCCAACCAGCACAACCTCTGCTGATAATATTTTATAGCTTCCTTATGTTGATGGCTATGACTCTACATCATTTTATGCTCACTGTTTTGGCATACTGATTTCTCTTTAATTTATATTTATGATGCACATCATGGAGAACCTTTTGTTTTGGCTCTTTGGATGATAGTATTTTCCCTGATATTATTTCAATGAGGAAACAAACATTTACCGAACATTCACATATTTACATTTATACTGCATATTTTTGTCTGGTGATTTGGCTATTCTATTTATGGTGAAGCATAAAGTAATCTCTAGTGAAGTAAAAGTCAAACAGTGTTTAAAAATTGACTACCTGTATTCTTTTTATCTATCACTTATTTTCATAGTAAGATACAAAGAAGCCTCTCTCATGCTAGTATTTACTCTTACTTTGTAAAAAATAAATAGCCAATTAATTAAAATTATTTTAGTACAGTAGTTTTTGTATGATTATAGTACCTAGATGTACTGCTTTAGCCACGAGCTTTCTTAACTCTCCTGCATACTATAGAGTAAATACATTTAGTGTGCATGAGAACTCCACATAAGAGGCTACAAAAATATCTCAGCTGTTAAAGGCTTGTGACCCAACAAAAATGTCAAAAAAGTGAAATTAGTCACTGTTTATTAGGTGTTTGCATTGAAATAGTCACATGTTAGCTCTTTGTAATTCTCTACATCATATCAGGTCTAATTATAATGATAGTGAATCCATCCAATTGCAAAATTCACCATTATAGCTAATACCTTATTTGAATTATTTAAGATGTGTTTTGGATTCATTTTCCTATTCTATACCAAAGGAAGCACAGTTACTGCTCTCCTATAATCAAATACCACAGCGTCTGCGGTAATCTGGTATGTTAGTAAAATATCAAAATTTGTTTCTTTAGTTCATTTACTTTGAAGAGATCTAATCTCAGCAGAAATGCTGAAATGAAATACAAATAATATAAACAAACTGAATAAAATATAATTCTTTATAAAAGATAAATTATATAGTAAATTAAGTTATAAAAAAAGAAATAAATCACAAAATTGAAACTCAGATTACCCCCACCAAAACCGAGCTCACGGAAAATAAAGACCATGGACCCATTATATAAGTAAGTACCTGTGAGCACATGATTGACAACACTCTAAGTTCTTTCTCAGCCTTTACATTAAGGGAGCAGAGGTAATGATTTCCCCTATGTTCTCTGAATTATCCATGATTCTGGTTAAGATGCAACAAAAAAAAAATCTAAAATGCCTGTTTATGGAAGATTTGGTTTTTTTTTTCTTATTTGCATCCTTAATGTATCATAATCGATGAAATTCTAGTTGCCTAGTGAAGATGTGTTATACAAATAAATGATGAAGAAGATGCAATTTAAATTTATATTACGTTTATTAGAAGAATTATTCCAATCAATTTCATACTCAATTTTATATAATACAGACTCTGTCATTCTTCTCCACAGATTCCAGTCAGGATGTATCTTAATACACCACGCTTATTCAAGTGTATTTTGTTTCTATTTGTATGCACCTCCCCATGACAACGCCCTCAGTACATATTTCATATATTGACAATGCCTATCCTGATACTTCCATTTATTAGGATGATACTATCAAGAAGATACAAGCTTCCTATTTCTGGCTGAGCCCAGAGATGACATATTACAATAGCTCACTGCACCCAATATCGGAGGTGGA
Organism: Rattus norvegicus; assembly: GCF_021556685.1. Classification (NCBI taxonomy): domain Eukaryota; kingdom Metazoa; phylum Chordata; class Mammalia; order Rodentia; family Muridae; genus Rattus; species Rattus norvegicus. The sequence continues at coordinate 56,950,612 of NC_141555.1, read as the reverse complement.
GAAAGCTGGACTCGCAGAATCATGGACAATTCTGAGAACTTAGGGGAATCCATTACCTCTGCTCACATTCCTGTGCTGAGAGGAAGATGCTTAGAGCCCTATGGATACAGGAACCTAGGGAGAGTAAGGGAGGTGATCCTTCCAGGATCTACCTGTGTCCAGAGATAAAAGCCAGTGGCCAGTAATAGTAACACAACTGAGAACACAAGCGAGACCAACACTTCTACTCCAAGCAACCAGGCTGGAGGCCTCAGGACACAGAAAACAAGAGTAGTTTTGGACAGGAGACTTCCTGTTTCTGCCTGCACCCATTGCTGATCTGGTCCTATATATCTCTGTACCCACATCTTGGTGGGAGAAAAGAAGTCTATAGGAACAGTGACAAAGAGTTTTACAGGATGGTCATGCAACTTTCAGAGACAGCAAGACCACGAAACACCAGAGAAAACCTGATGACAAGAATCAAGCACAGAAACCAAAGCAATAGAAACCAAAACAACTTGGCATCATCAGAGCTCCCTTATCCCAGGAAAGCAAATATTGGATATCCCAACAAACTGAAAAAGCAAGATGTGGATTCAAAATCATTTTTCATGTTGATGAGAGATGACATTGAGTAGGGAACAAATAAAACTCTTCAAGATAAACAGGACAACACAGGTAAAAAGTAGAAGCCTTTAATGGGAAACACAAAATTCCTTCAAGAATCACAGGAAAACACACTCAAACAGATGAAGGAATTTAAAAAATCTAGGATCAATAAGTACAAATACAAGCAATAAAGAAAGCACAAAGAGAGACAACCCTGCAGGTGGAAAACCTAGGGAAGAAATCAGAAGTCATAGACAGAAGCATCAGAAAGAGAATACAAGAGATAAAAGATAAAAATCTCAGGAGCAGAAGATACTGTAGAAAATATTTACACAACCATCAAAGAAAATGTAAAGCTCAAAATGCTCCTAATGGAAGACAACCAGGAAATCCAGGACAGAATGTGAAGATCAAACCAAAGGATAATGGGTAGGTATAAAAGAGAGCAAAGATTCCCATATAAAAGGGCCAGTAAATATCATCAAAAATTATAGGAGAAAACTTCCCTAACCTAAAGAGAGAAATGCCTATAATAATAGAAGAATAATACATTTCTCCAAATAGATTGGATCAAGAAGAAATTTCTCCCTTCACATAATAGTCTAAACACCAAATGCACAAAACAAAGAAAGAATATTAAAGTCAGTAAGCGAAAAAAATCAGGTAACATATATAGGTATAACTATAAGTATTACACCGGACTTCTCACCAGAAACTATGAAAGTCCGATCCAGAGTAGATTTTATAAAACTCTAAGAGAAAATAAATGCCAGCCCAGGTTACTATCCCGTGCAAATCTTTCAATCAGCGCAGCTGTAGAAAATGGATGTGGAAGTGGAATTATTATCCTGAATAATCTCCTCCACACCATGTTCCTAGATCTTTTTTATCCATGCCAAGCCCCGACCAACATTCTCTATTCCGAGCATGCAAGTACTAATGAAGCAAAGAGAAGTCTCTAGCTTTAGAGATATATAGTATGTAAAGTTTTCCAGTATGTCACAGGAGACACTCATGGAAAGGGAACCCTCAAATCTGGTCCATGGGAAAGTTCAGTGAGTCTTGACTAGGGATTGAGTGGTTTCTCTGAAGAAATAGCCTTGATCTGAGCCTTCCACACATAGGAATCATGCGCTGTGATCTTCTCAGAATCATCTGGACTTCACTACTTGATAAGGTTCCTGGAAGTCAGAGAGTTTATATAATCAATTTCTTCATTACAAAAGCCAGTTGTTGGGAAGGGCACATTTGTTCTTCTCAGAGCTCGTGGCTTTTACTCTTTTTGCCCTGAAGAAAAGGTCCAAAGAAACAAAGGAAAGACAAGTATTGTCTCCTCAGCTCAATGTAAACACCTCCATGCTTTGGATTCCTATTGTGCAATTTGTTTATGACACTGATATCTGGAGAAGAAGAGCTTCTAGTTGAGACTTCATCATCTCAGTCTTTCTATTAGTATTACTCTGAATACCATTCCCTGACAGTGACTATTTAGATTTCTGTGTCAATAGGTTTGATTAGCTGGCAGATTTCTTTTCTTTCTTTCATTTTTTTTTTATTTTTTATAAAATTTTATTGCTTTTTTAACTGGATATTTCTACATTAGAATTTCAAATGTTATTTCCTTTCCCAGTTTCTTTTCCATAATTGCCCTATCCAATTCTGCTCCCCTTCTTCTATAACCCACCTTACTGCCCCCTGACTTTGCCTTGGACTTGGATGGAGTCAAACCCAATGGCTTCTCCTTCCATTGGTGACCCCAAGACCATCCTTTTTCACATATGCAGTTGGAGCCATACTTCTGTCCATGTACAGTCTTTGAATATTGGTTCAGAAATCTCTGTTTCATTTGCATTGTTGTTCTTATGGTGTTGAAAGTACCTTTAGCTCTTCTAATCCTTTCTCAAACCCTACCAACAAGATGTCCATTTTCAGTTCACTGGAAGCATAGACGCCTTAGCTTCATCACTGTTGTCTACATTTGGTTGCTGAGAGTGTGTTTGTGTGTGTGTGTGTGTGTGTGTGTGTGTGTTTGTGTGTGTGTGTAGTGCTAAACAATGAATTCTCAACTGAGGAATATCAACATCCTTAGCCATCAGGTGAATGGAAATCAAAAAAAAAAATCCTGAGTTTCAATAGCACACCAATCAGAATGACTAGGATATATTTGGACCCTTGTACAGCTATGGTGTTCGGTGGATTTTTAACATGGATTCTGCGCAACTAAGTTAAGAATTTAGAATCCGCAAATGACGAAGCCATATAGACTCCATCCTATTCTTATGAACCTACTGAAGTAGAAGATTTACTGGACTTCAAGCCACTCCTCACCCAGCCCATGTCATGAACTTTATGTTTGGACTGAATAAAGAATCATGGTAAAACATCCAAAACCCTCAAGTCTGGCCATGGAAACACTGGAAGGTAGATATTAGAGAACTGCTATATAATGCGACCACAGAACCACATTATATAGTCTATGTTGTACTTTGCTTTACTAATGTGTGGTAATTTTTGGATAAAATAAGGTTTTGGGAGTTTATCATTTAAGTAGATACAGAATATATACACTGTTATATTCACTTTAGAACTGGGCCTCCCTTTTTTTCAAAATCAGAGCAAAAAAAAAAATAGAATAGGATAATAGAACATTTGAGTACACATTCAGCAATATATATATAAAGTCCACTATCAAGGAATGTACACTAAGAAAATGTAATAAAATATTCACTCAATTAAAGGTCTTTAGGGAAAATACTGGCTTTTAGAAAAGAGAGATATTGGAGGAAATTGAATTATAGGCCAGAGGAATGGAACTGGGAATAAAATTATTATCCAGTAGAATCTCCTGCACTCCATATTCCTAGATCTTAGGGACCCATGCCACGCCCCTGACTAACTTTCTCCATTCAGAGCCTGTAACCACTTGTGAAGCAGAGATAAATCTCTAGCTTAAGAGAGATGGAGTACGTAAAGGTTTCCACTGTGTCACAGGAAACATACTTGGAAATGACACCCTCGAATCTGGTAAATGTAAGGAAAGCTGTTTAGCAGGTAGGAGATGGCAGTTCTCAGTGACATCATAAATAGGACCTCCATGAAAAATCTGTTGTAACTAGGAGAGCCCTAGCTTTTTCTGTGATGTAACAATTATTGTTCTGACAGGAACTGACTCTCACATATTACCTCAGTACCTCTCTGGCTTGCTAATTGGCCACTAATTCAGAATAAACAGCCATTTGGGAGAGAGAACAAACAGGATGAAGAGATCAGAGATGGGAAGAAGGAAGCAGGCCTTCTGCCTTTGTATGAAAAAAATGAAGAAATAAGTGGTACTTTGAAAAGTTCAGAGAGCCCTTGGAAGGAATGAGAGGTATAACTGAAGAGATAGACTTGATCTAAGCCTTACACATATGGGAATCAAGAGCTGGAAGCTTCACAGAAGCATCTGGACTTCCCTGTTTTTATGGTTTCTGGATGTCAAAAGGTTTATATAATTCATTTCTTAATTGCAAAGAATAGATTTTGAGAGGGCACAGTTGTTTTTCTGAGAGCTATGTCCTTTATTCTTTTTACCCAGAAGAAAAAGGTCCTAAGGAAGGAGGTAAAGACAAGTATTGGGTAATCAGCTCAGAGTAAACTCCTCCAAGCTTTGGATACCTATAGTGCCTTTTGTGTCTGACACGGATATCTCGGAGAAAGAAGTGCTTCTAGTTGAGACTTCATCATCTTTGTCTTTCCACTAGTATTACTCTGAATACCAATTTAGATTTCTGAGTAAATAAGTGTGATTAGTTAGCAGTTTTCTTTACTTTTATATCTTTCTTTTTTAATTTTTTATCAAATTTTAGTGTTTTTAAACTGGATGAGTCTATATTTACATTTAAAATATTATTTCCCTTCTCAGTTTCCTGCCCATAAGATAACTACCTGTTCACAATCCCTTCTTCTCTAACCATAATTCTGCCCCTTGACATTCCCTTGAACTGGGAGACAAATCAAGGTAGGACCAAGGCTTCTCTTTCCATTGGTGCCCATCCTCTGCCACATATGCATTTGGAGCCATAGTTCTGTCTATGTTCATTGTTTGAATATTGGTCTAGTACCAGAAAGCACTGGGTCATTGACAATGTTGTTCTTTTGGAGTTAACAGCTCCTTCAACTATTGTAATCCTGTCTCAAAATCTACCAACAAGATGTCCGTTTTCAGTTCACTGGTTTGCCACTAACATTCACTTCTGTATTTGACATGCTCTGACTGTGTCTTTCAGGAAATATCTATGTCTAGTTCCAGGTTGAATGCACTTCTTAGCTTCATAAATCTAATCTAGTTTTGTTGGCTGATATATGTACATATATGTATATGATATACATATGAAATATATATGATATATATGTATATACTTTTGGTGGCTCCAACAGTTATGAAGTTAGGGGGAATTTTAACATGGATTCAGTGCAACTAGGTCAAGAATGTAGAATCTACAAATTGCATTGGCAAATAGATTCCCTCCTGTTCTTATGAAACTATTGAAGTTGGGGTTTCTCTGGTCCTGAAGCCATTCTTATCACTTCCCATCCTTCTCTATCTTATGCTTGGCCTCAAGAAAGAATCATGGTAAAACATCCAAAAACCTCAAATCTAACCCTGAGACACTGGAACAGAGATATTGATTAACCGAAATCAAAAGGGACCTGAGAACCAAATTCTGTACTCCATGTGGTCCTATGCTTTACTGATATGTGGAAATTTTTGGATGAAATAGGAATTTGGAGTTTACCACTTGAAGTAGGTACATCCAATTTACACTAGACCTGGGCGCCTTTGTTGCGAAAATCATTGCAGAAAATAGAAGTGGAAAAGAGAATTTTTGAGTACACATTCAGGAATATGTATAAAGTCACCTATAAAGGAATATACAATAAAAATTGAAATACACATGCATTCAAATAAAGGTCTGTAGGGAAAATACTGGCGTATGGGAAACAGAGAAAACGAAGAAAATTGAACTGTGTGCCACAGGAATGAAACTGAGAATGAAAATATTATCTAGAAGAATCTTCTACACTCCTGTTCCTAAATCTCATCGCCCCATGCCAAGACCCTGAATAACTTTGTCCATTCAGAGGATGTAACCACTAATGATGCAAAGAGAAGTCACTAGCTTTAGAGAGATGGAGTATGTAAACATTTCCACTGTGTTACAGAAGACATACCTGGAAAAGGCACCCTCAAATCTAGTCAATGTAAGGAAAATTCTTTAGCAGATAGGCCATGGCATGTCTTAGAGACATCATCTTTAGTTCATTCATGAAAAATTTCTGGTAGAGCCGAAGCTGCTTCTGTGATGTTACAAGTATTTCTGTGACTGCACCTGATCTTCAGATGTTCCTTCATTACCTCTAGGGTTTACTAATTGGCTTCTAATTCAGAGTAAACAGTCATTTGGGAGTGAGAAAAAAGAAGATGAAGAGATATGAGAAGGGGATTGAGCTGGCTTTCTGTCTTTGTATAAAAAAAAAAAAAGACATATGTGGTCCTTGGAAAGCTCAGTGAGGCCAAGATAGGAGTTGTGTGGGATCGCTAAAGAGATAGCCTTTACCTGAACCTTCCACATATGAGAATCATGAGCTGCGAGTGTCTCAGAAGCATCTCAACTTCCCTGTTCATATGGTTCCTAAAATTCAGAGAGTTTATATCATTCATTTCTTTATTACAAAAGCCAAGTATTGTGAAGAGCACAATTGTTTTCCTGAGCTCATGACCTTTCCTGTTTTTCTCAAGAAGAAAGGAACTAACGAAGAAGGGAAGCACTAATATTGTGTTTCTATCTCGGAGTAAACACCATGCTTTGGACACCTAGAGTGAATTTTTTGTCTGACACTAATATTACCAACACAGAAGTGCTTCTAGTTGAGACTTCATCATCTCAGTCTTTCCACTAGTATTACTCGACCACTTCAGATTTACGAGTCAATATGTGTGATTACTTGGCAGCTTTTACTGTCTTTTACATCTTTCGTTTTTATTTTTTAGCAAATTTTATTGTTTTTTTTTTAAACTGGATGTTTCTATATTTAAATTTCAAATATTATTTCCTTTTCCAGTTTCCTGCACATAAGATCCCTACACATTCCCATTTCCTTCTTCTCTAACAAGCCTTTCTCCCGCATGACATTCCCTTGTACTGAAAGATGTACAAGGGAGGACAAAGGCTTCTCTTTCCTATGTTGCCCAAAAATTCCATCCATTGGCACATATGCATTTGGAGCCATTCCTCAGTCCATGTACTTTCTTTCTATATTGGTATAGTACAACAAAGCCCTGGTTCATTGCCATTGTTGTTCTTATGGGGTTGAAAGTACCTTCAGCTCTTCTAATCCTTTTTCAAAGTTTACCAAGAACAGGTCCATTTTCAGATCACTGGATTGCTACTAGCACTCACTTCTGTATTTGACATGCTGTATCTGTGTCTCTCAGGAAATATCTTTTTCCGATTCCTGGCAGAATGCAATTCTTACCTTCATCAATCTTATCTAGTTAGGTTGGCTGATGTATATATATAATTTTGGTGGCTCCTACACTTATGTGGTTAAGGGGAAAGTTAACATTGGTTCTGCCCATCTATGTCAAGTAGAATTCACAAATGACAATTTCAAATAGTCCTGTTTTTGTGAACCTATTGAAATAGACATTTTACTGTTCCTCAAGCCCTGTTTCTCACTGCACATCATCCAATATCTTTGGATTGGTCTGAAGAAAGAATCATGGTGAAACATTCTAAACCCTCAAGTCTGGCCATGGGAAAACTTGAAGTTATGCAGTGTAGTACTGATATCAAATGGGATAGAGAACCAAATTCAATAGTGCAAAATGTCCTTTGCTTTCCTGATGTCTGGAAAATTTTCGATAAAATAAGGATTTTGGAGTTTATCATTTGTAGTAGGTTCACAGTATTGACACTTTTATAATCACTCTATAGCTGGACTCACTTGTGACCAAAATCATTGAAGAAAATGGAATTGAACAACAAAATTTTTGAGTACACATTGAAGAATATTTACAAAGTCCCTTATCAAGGAATGTACAGTAAGAAATTGAAATACAATATTCATTCTATTCAAGGTATGTAGGGAAAATACTGACCTTTGAGAAACGGAGAAACCCTAGAATATTGAACTGTATGTCATAAGAATGAACCTGTGACATATAGAATAAAAATATTATCTAGAAGAATCTCCTACACTCCATGTTCCTAAATATTTTTTACCCATGCCATGCCCCTTAATTTCTTTCTGCATTTAGAGCATGTAACCACTAGTGAAGCATAGAGAAGTCTCTGCTTTAGAGAGATGGAGTACATAATGGTTTCCTCCGTGTCAAAGGAGACACACCTGGAAAGGGAACCTTGAATCTTGTCAATGTAAGGAAAGCTGTTCAGAATGTAGGACATGGCATTTCTCAGTGACATGATCATTAGGTCCTCCCTGAAAACTCTCTTGTAACCTGGAGAGCCCTGGCTTCTTCTGTGATGTCATAACTGTTGTCATGACTGCAACTGTCTCTCAGATATCCTTCAGTACCTCTATGGTTTACTAATTGGCCTCTAATTCAGAGAAAATTGGAGAGTGATAACAAAGTGGATGATGGGATTGGAAATGGGGGGGAGGAAGCTGGCCTTCTGTCTTGGTATAAAAAACAAGAAAGAAGTATGAGGTGCTTTGGAAAGCTCAGGGAATCCTTAGTAGGGATTGAGTCGGATCTCTGAAGAGATAGACTTGATTTGAGCCTTCCACGTAAGGGAAACAGGAGCTGGGAGACTCTCAGAAGCTTCTGGACTTCCCAGTTCTTATGGTTCTTGGATATCAGAGGGTTTATATCATTTATTTTTTTTTATTCCATAACCAAGTTTTATGAAGGACACAGTTGATTTCCTGAGAGCTCATGACTGTACTCTTTTTGTCAAGAAGAAAAGGTCCTAAGGAAGAAGGGAAAAACAAGTATTGTGTCCCTAACTCAAGTTAAACTTCTCAATGCTTTGGAAATCTATCGTGCACTTTATGTCTGACACTGATATCTGGGACAGAGAAGTGCTTCTAGTTGAGACTTCATCTCTGTCTTTATACTAGTATTATCTTGAATACCACTTCAGATTTCTGAGTCAATATGTGAGATTACTTGGCAGCTTTCTTTTCTTTTATATCATTAATGTTTCTTTTTATATTTTAGCAATTTTTTTCTTCTTTAAGTAGATGTTTCTATATATACATTTAAAATATTTCCTTTCCCAATTTCCTGCCCATAAGATCCCTGCCCGTTCCATTACCTTCTTCTCTAACCAGCCTTTCTGCCACATGAAATTCCCTTGAACTGGGAGACAAACTGTGGAGGACAAGGCCTCTCTTTCCAATTTTGCCCAAAAAGGCCATCCTCAGCCACATATGCATTTGGAGCCATAGGTCAGTCCATGTACTTTTTTTGTATGTTGGCCTAGTACGAGAAACCTCTGGTTCATTGGCATTGTTGTTAGTATGGGGTTGAAAACACCCTCACCTCCTCTATCCTTTTTCAAAATTTACCAACAAGAGGAAGGTATTCAGTCCACTGGTTTACTACTTACGTATTTGACATGCTATATTTGTGTCTCTCAGGAAATATTTATATCCAGTTCCTGGAAGAATGCACTTCTTTTATTTTTAATTTTATTTTTTATTAACTTGAGTATTTCTTATATACATTTCGAGTGTTATTCCCTTTCCTGGTTTCCGGGCAAACATCCCCCTCACCTCTCCCCTTCCTTATGGGTGTTCCCCTCGCAACACTCCCCCCATTGCCGACCTCCCCCCCCATAGTCTAGTTCACTGGGGGTTCAGTCTTAGCAGGACCCAGGGCTTCCCCTTCCACTGGTGCTCTTACTAGGATATTCATTGCTACCTATGAGGTCAGAGTCCAGGGTCAGTCCATGTATAGTCTTTAGGTAGTGGCTTAGTCCCTGGAAGCTCTGGTTGCTTGACATTGTTGTACATATGGGGTCTCGAGCCCCTTCAAGCTATTCCAGTTCTTTCTCTGATTCCTTCAACGGGGGACCTATTCTCAGTTCAGTGGTTTGCTGCTGGCATTCGCCTCTGTATTTGCTGTATTCTGGCTGTGTCTCTCAGGAGCGATGTACATCAGGCTCCTGTCGGTCTGCACTTCTTTGCTTCATCCATCTTGTCTTATTGGGTGCCTGTATATGTATGGGCCACATGTGGGGCAGGGTCTGAATGGGTGTTCCTTCAGTCTCTGTTTTAATCTTTGCCTCTCCCTTCCCTGCCAAGGGTATTCTTTTTCCTCGTTTAAAGAAGGAATGAAGCATTCACATTTTGATCATCCGTCTTGAGTTTCATTTGTTCTAGGGATCTAGGGTAATTCAAGCCTTTGGGCTAATAGCCACTTATCAAGGAGTGCATACCATGTATTTCTTTCTGTGATTGGGTTAGCTCACTAAGGATGGTATTTTCCAGTTCCAACCATTTGCTTACGAATTTCATAAACTCGTTGTTTTTGATAGCTGAGTAATATTCCATTGTGTAGATGTACCACATTTTCTGTACCATTCCTCTGTTGAAGGGCATCTGGGTTCTTTCCAGTTTCTGGCTATTATAAATAAGGCTGCAATGAACATAGTGGAGCACGTGTCTCTTTTATATGTTGAGGCATCTTTTGGGTATATCCCCAAAAGAGGTAGAGCTGGATCCTCAGGCAGTTCAATGTCCAATTTTCTGAGGAACCTCCAGACTGATTTCCAGAATGGTTGTACCAGTCTGCAATCCCACCAACAATGGAGGAGTATTCTTTCTCCACATCCTCGCCAGCATCTGCTGTCACCTGAGTTTTTGATCTTAGCCATTCACACTGGTATGAGGTGAAATCTCACGGTTGTTTTGATTTGCATTTCCCTTATGACTAAAGATGTTGAACATTTCATTAGGTGTTTCTCAGCCATTCAGCATTCCTCAGCTGTGAATTCTTTGTTTAGCTCTGAACCCCATTTTTTAATAGGGTTATTTGTTTCCCTGCGGTCTAACTTCCTGAGTTCTTTTTATATTTTGGATATAAGGCCTATATCTGTTGTAGGATTGGTAAAGATCTTTTCCAAATCTGTTGGTTGTCGTTTTGTCCTAACCACAGTGTCCTTTGCCTTACAGAAGCTTTGCAGTTTTATGAGATCCCATTTGGCGATTCTTGATCTTAGAGCGTAAGCCATTGGTGTTTTGTTCAGGAAATTTTTTTCCAGTGCCCATGTGTTCCAGATCCTTCCCTAGTTTTTCTTCTATTAGTTTGAGTGTGTCTGGTTTGATGTGGAGGTCCTTGATCCACTTGGATTAAGCTTTGTACAGGGTGAAAAGCATGGATCGATCTGCATTCTTCTACATGTTGACCTCCAGTTGAACCAGCACCATTTGCTGAAAATGCTATCTTTTTTCCATTGGATGGTTTTGGCTCCTTTGTCAAAAATCAAGTGACCATAGGTGTGTGGGTTCATTTCTGGGTCTTAAATTCTATTCCAGTGGACTATCTGTCTGTCTCTTTACCAATACCATGCAGTTTTTATCACTATTGCTCTGTAATACTGCTTGAGTTCAGGGATAGTGATTCCCCCTGAAGTCCTTTTATTGTTGAGGATAGCTTTAGCTATCCTGGGTTTTTTGTTATTCCAGATGAATTTGCAAATTGTTCTTTCTATCTCTTTGAAGAATTGGATTGGTATTTTGATGGGGATTGCATTGAATCTGTATATTGCTTTAGGTAATGGCCATTTTTACTATATTAATCCTGCCAATCCATGAGCATGGGAGATCTTTCCATCTTCTGAGGTATTCTTCAATTTCTTTCCTCAGTGTCTTGAAGTTCTTATTGTACAGATCTTTTACTTGCTTGGTTAAAGTCACACCGAGGTACTTTATATTATTTGGGTCTATTATGAAGGGTGTCATTTCCCTAATTTCTTTCTCGGTTTGTTTCTCTTTTGTATAGAGGAAGGCAACAGATTTATTTGAGTCAATTTTATACCCAGCCACTTTGCTGAAGTTGTTTATCAGCTTTAGTAGTTCTCTGGTGGAACATTTGGGATCACTTAAATATACTATCATATCATCTGCAAATAGTGATATTTTGACCTCTTCTTTTCCAATCTGTATCTCCTTGACCTCCTTTTGTTGTCTGATTGCTCTGGGTAGAACTTCAAGAACTATATTGAATAAGTAGGGAGAGAGTGGGCAGCCTTGTCTAGTCCCTGATTTTAGTGGGATTGCTTCAAGTTCCTCTCCATTTAGTTTAATGTTAGCAACTGGTTTGCTGTATATGGCTTTTACTATGTTTAGGTATGGGCCTTGAATTCTTATTCTTTCCAGGACTTTTATCATGAAGGGGTGTTGAATTTTGTCAAATGCTTTCTCAGCATCTAATGAAATGATCATGTGGTTCTGTTCTTTCACTTTGTTTATATAATGGATCACGTTGATGGTTTTTCCGAATATTAAACCATCCCTGCATGCCTGGGATGAAGCCTACTTGATCATGGTGGATGATTGTTTTGATGTGCTCTTGAATTCGTTTTGCCAGAACTTTGATGAGTATTTTTGTGTCGATATTCATAAGGGAAATTGGTCTGAAGTTCTCTTTCTTTGTTGTGTCTTTGTGTGGTTTAGGTATAAGAGTAATTGTGGCTTCGTTGAAGGTATTCGGTAGTGATCCATCTGTTTCAATTTTGTGGAATAGTTTGGATAATATTGGTATGAGGTCTTCTATGAAGGTTTGATAGAATTCTGCACTAAACCTGTCTGGACCTGGGCTCTTTTTGGTTAGGAGACCTTTAATGACTGCTTCTATTTCCTTAGGAGTTATGGGGTTGTTTAACTTGTTTATCTGTTCCTGATTTAACTTCGATACCTGGTATCTGTCTAGGAAATTGTCCATTTCCTGAAGATTTCAAGTTTTGTTGAATATAGGTTTTTATAGTAAGATCTGATGATTTTTTAAATTTCCTCTGAATCTGTAGTTATGTCTCCCTTTTCATTTCTGATTTTGTTAATTTGGACGCACTCTCTGTGTCCTCTCATTAGTCTGGCTAAGGATTTATGTATCTTGTTGATTTTCTCAAAGAACCAACTTTTGGTTCTGTTGATTCTTTCTATGGTCCTTTTTGTTTCTACTTGGTTGATTACAGCCCTGAGTTTGATTATTTCCTGCTTTCTACTCCTCGTGGGTGTATTTGCTTCTTTTTGTTCTAGAGCTTTTATGTGTGCTGTCAAGCTGCTGACATATGCTCTTTCCTGTTTCTTTCTGCAGGCACTCAGCGCTATGAGTTTTCCTCTTAGCACAGCTTTCATTGTGTCCCCTATGTTTGGGTATGTTGTACCTTCATTTTCATTAAATTCTAAAAAGTTTTTAATTTCTTTCTTTATTTCTTCCTTGACCAGGTTATCATTGAGTAGAGCATTGTACAATTTCCACGTATATGTGGGCATTCATCCCTTATTGTTACTTAAGACCAGTTTTACGCCGTGGTTGTCCGATAGCACGCATGGGATTATTTCTATCTTTCTGTACCTGTTGAGTCCCGTTTTTTGACCAATTATATTGTCAATTTTGGAGAAAGTACCATGAGGAGCTGAGAAGAAGGTATATCCTTTTGCTTTAGGATAGATTGTTCTATAAATATCCGTTAAGTCCTTTTGGCTCATGACTTCTCTTAGTCTGTCGACATCACTGTTTAATTTCTGTTTCCATGATCTGTCCATTGATGAGAGTGGGGTGTTGAAATCTCCCACTATTATTGTGTGAGGTGCAATGTGTGTTTTGAGCTTTAGTAAGGTTTCTTTTACGTATGTAGGTTCCCTTGTATTTGGGGTATAGATATTTAGGATTGAGAGTTCATCTTGGTGGATTTTTCCTTTGATGAATATGAAGTGTCCTTCCTTATCTTTTTTGATGACTTTTAATTGAAAATTGATTTTATTTGATATTAGAATGGCTACTCCAGCTTGCTTCTACTGACCATTTGCTTGGAAAGTTGTTTTCCAGCCTTTCACTCTGAGGTAGTGTCTGTCTTTATCTCTGAGGTGTGTTTCCTGTAGGCAGCAGAATGCAGGGTCCTCGTTGCGTATCCAGTTTGTTAATCTATTTCTTTTTATTGGGGAGTTGAGGCCATTGATGTTGAGAGATATTAAGGAATAGTGATTATTGTGTCCCATTATATTCATATTTGGATGTGAGGTTATGTTTGTGTGCTTTCATTCTCTTAGTTTTGTTGCCAGGACGATTAGTTTCTTGCTTCTTCTAGGGTATAGCTTGCCTCCTTATGTTGGGCTTTATCATTTATTATCCTTTGTCGTGCTGGATTTGTAGAAAGATTTTGTGTAAATTTGGTTTTGTCACGGAATATCTTGGTTTCTCCATCTATGTTAATTGAGAGTTTTGCAGGATACAGTAACCTGGGCTGGCATTTGTGTTCTCTTAGGGACTGTATAACATCAGTCAGGATCTTATGGCCTTCACAGTTTCTGGCAAGAAGTCTGGTGTGATTCTGATAGGTCTGCCTTTATATGTTACTTGACCTTTTTCCCTTACTGCTTTTAATATTCTTTCTTTATTTTGTGCGTTTGGTGTTTTGACAATTATGTGACGGGAGGTGTTTCTTTTCTGGTCCAATCTATTTGGAGTTCTGTAGGCTTCTTGTATGTCTATGGGTATCTCTTTTTTTATGTTAGGGAAGTTTTCTTCTATGATTTTGTTGAAGATATTTACTGGTCCTTTGAGCTGGGAGTCTTCACTCTCTTCTATACCTATTATCCTTAGGTTTGATATTCTCATTGAGTCCTGGATTTCCTGTATGTTTTGGACCAGTAGCTTTTTCCGCTTTACATTATCTTTGACAGTTGAGTCAATGATTTCTATGGAATCTTCTGCTCCTGAGATTCTCTCTTACATCTCTTGTATTCTGTTGGTGAAGCTTGTATCTACAGCTCCTTGTCTCTTCTTTTGGTTTTCTATATCCAGGGTTGTTTTCATGTGTTCTTTCTTGATTGCTTCTATTTCCATTTTTAATTCCTTCAACTGTTTGATTGTGTTTTCCTGGAATTCTTTCAGGGATTTTTGTGATTCTTTCAGGGATTTTTGCGATTCCTCTCTGTAGGCTTCTACTTGTTTATTAATGTTTTCCTGTGTTTCCCTAAGGGAGTTCTTTATGTCTTTCTTGAAGTCCTCCAGCATCATGATCAAATATGATTTTGAAACTAGATCTTGTTTTTCTTGTGTGTTTGGATATTCCATGTTTGTTTTGTTGGGAGAATTGGGCTCCGATGATGCTATGTAGTCTTGGTTTCTGTTGCTTGTGTTCCTGCGCTTGCCTCTCACCATCAGATTATCTCTAGTGTTACTTTGTTCTGCTATTTCTGACAGTGTATAGACTGTCCTATAAGCCTGTGTGTCAGGAGTGCTGTAGTCCTGTTTTCCTCTCTTTCAGTCAATTATGGGATAGAGTGTTCTGCTTTTGGGCGTGTAGTTTATCCTCTCTACAGGTCTTCAGCTGTTCCTGTGGGCTTGTGTCTTGAGTTCACCAGGCAGCTTTCTTGCAGCAGAAAGGTTGGTCTTACCTGTGGTCCCGAGGCTCAAGTTCGCTCGCGGGGTGCTGCCCACGGGCTCTTTGCGGCGGCAGCAACCAGGAAACAAGAATGCATTTCTTACCTTAGTCAATCTTATCTAATTTTTTGACTGATGTGTACATATATACTTTTGATGGCTGCTACACCTAAGTGTTTAGGTGGAATGTTAACATGGATTCTGCCCAACTATGTCAAGAACATAGAACTCACAATGACCATTTCAAAAATACTCCTTCCTGTTTTTATAAACCTATTTAAGTAAATGTTTAACTGGTTCTCAAGCCATTTTTCTCCCTGCCCATCATCTGTTATCTTATGTTTGCCCTTAAGATAGAATCATGTTAAAACATCCTAAAACCTCAAGTCTGCCCATAGGAACTCTGGAAGCTCAATAGTGTAGTACTGATATCAAATGGCACAAGGAACCGAATTCATTAGTCCATGTTATCCTTTGCTTTCCTGATGTCTGGTAATTTTTTGATAAAAACAGGATTTGGGAATTCATCATTTCAAGTAGGTACACCATATTTACAATGTTATACTACTCTATACCTGGGCCCCCTTTGTGACCAAAATCATTGAAGAAAATAGAATCAGAAAACAAAATTTTTGAGTACACATTGAGGAATAATTACAAAGTCCCTTGTCATGCCCAACCTCATCTAACAAGGAAGACATGACCAACGAAGATCTTCTTCAAGCAGTTTTACTCAGGTACCTTGATACAATCTTCAGACCACAGGGAACCCCCCTGGAGCACACTTAAATTGCAAGTGCTGGCCAATCCCAGCAAGCAACGTGGGCCATGCAGATAGGCTGTCACTATGCAGAAGCTAGCAGTTCAGGCAGGGATAGACAAATAAGGACTTGCTTTCTACAAGGAGCGCGCACCATAGGGAGGGTGGAAGGTGGAAACCAGTGCGATCTTTGAGGTGCAGTACGTCGCAGCTGCATAGTCCCCCCATTTTGTTTAATTAATCAAGCAGGCAAAGGCATCATTGAGCATGGTGACCCTCCCCCAACCACCTGTCTTAGGATCATCTCTTCACTAAACCAGTCTTAGGACACCTCATCTCCCACAAGTTTCCATCCCATAGATAGAAGGTAGGTTGCCCATCACTGGGTAGGGTCACTCACACATACTCAGGCGTGAGGTACAACAAGGTCTTCTGAATGAAACTTAGACAAGCTTGAGGGGACTGTCCTGCTTCAATGGCTGCAAATTTCTGTACTAACATAACTTCTTGCCGCCTCTGAACAAACCTTATTCTACATAGAGACCACAGGCACACTAGGGAGACCAGCAGCAAGAGTCCAGCGAGGGTTCACATACCCGCCCACTCCCTCAGATGACTCATAGCAGCAGCAATCCAAGATGACAATCCCGTAGCCAGTCTAGCATCTGCATGTGTAGAGTTCATCATCAGGATGGCTACATGTAACTGATCCATTAAGGCGTCGAATTCTCCTGTCCAATTGCCTAGAAGATAACTTGACAACTGTTTAACCAAATTAGAGGAGTGGGCTTAAAAGTCATGACGTATTGGCATGAGTCTTGGGAACACCGATAGTATCCCCTACCGGGGCTCCGTTTGGACCACCATTTGGGTCACACCGAGAAGTGTCAGCAACAGCAGGATCTTCATTCTTGTAGCGCCTCCTGGTCAATCTTTCAGGGACCTACAAAGGATCTTGCCGATCCTGAGGAAACACACAAACAGACACTCTTGCCCATGCCAATATGGGATCTGGTCCATGCTATAAGCCAGTGATCTTTCCATTTCACATAACTTTCAACTTGCCCGCCTGAAACTGATGTCGGTCAGTGGCAGAAAGGCCGTCATCAACCAAAATTAAAAAAAAAAAAAAAAAACATGAGTAAAAGAGTCTAAGGATATCTGTTTCTTGGGGCTTCTACCATGGCCTATTCCTACTTTTTGTTTAATTACGCATTGCTTCAAGGTACGATGTGCTTGCTCAACAACACCTTGACGTTGGGGATTATAAGGCAGGTCATGGCACATCCATCAATTTATAAAAGAATTTGAAAGATTTGGCAGTTTATGCTGGGCCATTATCAGTTTTTAAGTGTTGAGGCTTTCCCCAAGCAGCCCAGACTTATAGGCAGTGTCCAACAACATTTCGTTCATTTTCTCCACTCATAGGGGTAGCATGAATGACACCTCAATAAGTATCCACAGAAACATGAATGTATTTTAGAGTCCCAAATCCAGACATGTGAGTTACATCCTTGGCCAAAACTTTAGGGGCAAGAGGCCTCTAGGTTTAACCCCTACACTAGGGGGATGGTGAAAATGATACACTGTTGACGTCCTAAAACTATCTGTAGAGCATCTTCTCAGGACAGATGAAACTTCTGCTCTAAGGTCTTAGTACGTACATTAAATTGTTTATGAAACTGTTGGGCTTCACCCAATGATGAGCTTAAGAATATGGACTCCATGAGGGTACATCTATCCACAAGATCAATTCACTCACTGAGAGGAACAGGCATAGCTTTATGAGCTCTAATATTTTAGACATAAAACTTGTGACCTCTTTCTCAGATCAATTCCTGAAGTTCGCTATGCAACTGGCATACCGTGCTCCTAATTTTAATAGGGCCAGCCACTTCTAATATCTTAACTGCATTAAGAAGTATCATGAATCAGAGAGCAAATTAAAGCCAAAGGAAAAATTTTTATACACTTCCTGCACAATCTTGAGTTCAATTATTTGTGGAGAGCCGGGTTGATATTGACACAAAATTGGCTCTTGATGGTTAATCACATAAGCTCCACATCCATTTTTGGATCCATCTGTAAAAATGTTTGGCGCCACCTGTATAGGAACACTGAGAGATCACGGGATGTTCTATAAGAAGGATAGCCAAGAGTGTTATGGATAATGATTATCTATCTCTCCATGGAATCCACAGCATAATATAGCCCAATCATCCACAGTGCTACACAAGATCTTCATCTGCTGACCTCTATAGGGCACAATGATTGAGGTTGGCAAAAACCAAATTATTGTATGCACTGTAGGATCCATTCAGGGTTAATCATGCAACTGCTGTAGGATAATACTCTACTGTTCTAGCTGGAGAAGCATTGAGATAAACCCAAAGCAGAGGGCCATCTTGCCACAACAATCCTATGGGCTGCATGTAGGTAGCTAGAATGCATAGCACAATGTCTGCCCCCTCCTTCCATCGATGTAAAATTGTGCCTTGTAATCCTTTTTCAACCTTCTTTAAAGTTTCCCTTGCTTCATTAGTCAATTGTCTAGGAAAATCCAAGGCTGAATCCCCAACTAAAGTATTATAGAATGGTTTTAATTCATAATTTGGTAATTTTAAATGACATCTGACCCAATTAATATCTCCTAGTAATTTTGCAAATTCATTAAGAGTCTTAAGATTATCTTTCCTCAATTCAACCTTTTAAGGGATAATGGTATAAGGACTTAGTTTTGCTCTTAAATAATTTACAAAATTGCCCTTTTGTACCTTTTCTGTGGCAATAATCAAATCCCCTACCTTCTAGCAATTTAACTAAATTTCCATATACTAAATCTAAAATCTCTTCATTCTTTTCAGTTAAAAGGATATCATCTGTAAAATGGAGCGCAGGAACCATCTGTCTTATTGGGACAATGGCATTAACCACAAAAACTTGACACACAGAAGGACTATTGGCCCTACCCTGTGGTAAAACTACCCATTCTAGTCGTTGATCAGGTTCTTCATGATTGCATGATGGAACAGTAAAAGCAAATCTTTCACTATCCCTTGGACAAAGCGGTATAGAAAAAAAAGCAATCTTTTTTTTTTTTTTTTATAGATGCAGAAAAGAAATTCCTCATTTTTTCTTTACTCAGTAAGACTGGAGCAGAATATGTAGATTGTATATAATTTTTTTTATTAACTTGAGTATTTCTTATATACATTTCAAGTGGTATTCCCTTTCCCGATTTCCGGGCAAACATCCCCCTCCCCCTCCCCTTCCTTATGGGTGTTCCCCTCCCAACCCTCCCCCCATTGCCGCCCTCCCCCCATAGTCTAGTTCACTGGGGGTTCAGTCTTAGCAGGACCCAGGGCTTCCCCTTCCACTGGTGCCCTTACTAGGATATTCATTGCTACCTATGGGGTCAGAGTCCAGGGTCAGTCAATGTATAGTCTTTAGGTAGTGGCTTAGTCCCTGGAAGCTCTGGTTGCTTGAAATTGTTGTACTTTTGGGGTCTCGAGCCCCTTCAAGCTCTTCCAGTTTTTTCTCTGATTCCTTCAACGGGGGACCTATTCTCAGTTCAGTGGTTTGCTGCTGTCATTCGCTTCTGTATTTGCTGTATTCTGGCTGTGTCTCTCAGGAGCGATCTACATCTGGCTCCTGTCGGTCTGCACTTCTTTGCTTCATCCATCTTGTATAATTGGGTGGCTGTATATGTATGGGCCACCTGTGGGGCAGGCTCTGAATGGGTGTTCCTTCAGTCTCTGTTTTAATGAGAAAAAGCAATCTTTTATATCAATCACTACAACAGGCCAACAGTCTGGCAGACAGGATAAAAGAGGAAGCCGGAGTTGCACTGGGCCCATGATTTGCATCTGTTGATTAATAACTCGTAAATCATGCAACAGTCTCCATTTCCCTGACTTCTTTTTAATCACATATATTGGGGTATTCTAAGGTAATACTGATGGTTTTATATGCTTGGTAGACAGCTTTAGCTGTGGCAAGCTTCTCAGAAAAAGCAGCCACTGAGGAACCCACACAGGCTCCTCTGTTTTCCAGGTAATGGGAACGCTTCCTCAGCGGCCCCACGGAAAAACCCCGTTCCTGATACTTTTCTCTCTGTTGGGCAGTAATAGGGCTAGTACTACCCTGCATTTGTTTCCCTATTCCTTTACCGAGAAAGTAGCCCATATGTTTTTTAATCTTTAGTGAAGTTTCAGAATGTTCAGTGGTCAATTTGAAACCCATATCTTTCAGCAAATCTCTCCCCCAAAGGGAAATGGGCAAATCCAACACATAGGGTTGCATAACTCCTGAATGCCCTTCCTTATCTCTCCAACTCAGTTGTCTTGCACTCATATCAGCAGCTCTTGCATAACCGAGACCTTGTAATGTTTGAGATGAGGCCTGTACTGGTCATCCAGAGATCCAATCTTTCTTAGCTATTATACTTCTATCAGCCCCTTTGTCCAACTGTCCTAAGATCCTTTTGCCATCTACCCTTAGCTCCATTACTGGGCATTGGTTTAAACCCAAGGCTAAAAATGTAATGTTGGAGACTGTGGAAATGAAACCATTCTCTCCTCTCCCAGTAGAGTGATCTACAAATCTTTCATAAGGCTAGGTAAAAGTAATATTTGGGCTATTCTCTCCCCAGGGGAAATGGCAGTAATCCCTGTCAGGGATTCTACCATGATCTTGACTATCCCAGTATAATATGGGTCAGTAACTCTTGGATGGACATGTAGTCCATTTAAATCTGTAGATGATCTCCTATAAGTAACCCTACTGGCCCAGGTTCAAGGGGTCCTTTAAAATCAGTTTCTATCAACTAGACCCCCATTCTAGGAGTTAGCACGAGTCTGTTGGTGCAGCAGAGGACCAGTCCTGTGGAGCACTAAGTGGCTCACCTTGTCCTCTTAGATGGCGAAAGGAAGGTCATATCTCGTGATTCTGTTCTTCATCCTGACTCTCGACTGGCCCATATATTTGTAGGTCCTGGTGTCTTAGACCCGGCTGTCCATTTTTTGGACCTGCTACACCAAAACCCGAGCTAAGAGGCTTCCCATTGATGTCTTTTACTGAGTGGCACTCATGAGTCCAATGGTTCCCTTTTTTGGAGTTGGGGCACAGACCTTGTTGCCTTGGCCGTTGGCCGCTTCCTGTACTGAAAAGACTTCTCCTTTCTCGACATTGCCTTTTTAGGTGCCCCTGTTGATCACACTTAACACACACTCCTGAACTTCCTCCTTTTCTCTGCGTCACCTGCATAACAGCATCCACAAGTCCAGTATTAGACAAAGGTTCCCCTATTTCACTACAGACCTTCATCCAAGCTTCAAGTCCCTTATTCTTGTACGGAATGATAGCAGCTCGATATTCCTTTGTGAATTGTTTATATACCAACTGTTTAGTCAAGGGCATAGCCGTATCGGGGTCACCAAAGACTCTCCCTGCTGCTTCCACTAATCGGGCTACAAAGTCAGAGAATGGCTCCATAGGTCCTTGAAGGATCTTGATGAGGTTTCCACTCACTTCTCCCTTATTAGGTAAGGATTTCCATGCCTTTGTTGGAACTTCATTAATCTGCTGGTAAACCTGTCCTGGATACCCTGTCTGAGCATTGGCAAAGCGTCCCTGACCCAGCAGCATATCTCCATCCCAGGCAGCCTGCCTGCCCCCCACCCCGCTGCCAACTTAGAGGCAGCTTGTTCATTGGGAAACTCAATAAGAAAAGCTCTCCAGTCCAAATACTGTCCCGGTCTAAGACAGGCCTGAGCAAGTTTAATCCAATCACTAGAAGTCATGCAAAATCTGTGTCAGACCTCAGTCTGAGGTATGGTAAATGAGGCCATAATGCCATATGTCCTACTGATTTTATCAGGAACTTGATCACCTTAAAGTCTAAAGGCTCATGATACCTTTGTTGATTAGCATCCACATAAACAGGATAGGCCAGATGCAGTTCTGTGCTGACTGGTTCCCACACTTCTGGGCAGAATGTACTACCCATTTGTTGCGCGCCCAATGTCTCCCCAGCAGGAAGGACATGTGGCAACACGATTCTTCTGCGAACAAGCCATTACTGCACAGGTCTCTTTAACATGGACAGTGGGACCTCAAGCAGCAAGAGTGCTCACCTCATATATACAGCAGCTGAGGCTATGCTAATTGTCCTTCAGGGGTTGGTGGAGCATGAATGACCTCATTAGCATGGTGCTGCTCCCTCATTAGCATATTACAACCAACTGATGCCAGGTGCAAACCCTGCACATGCACAGTGCTGTTGTTCACCACAGGAGGGCGCCCTGTACCCGCAACTCCATTTCCTCCCTCTACAACATTGCAGGGAAGAGGAGCTTTGGGGAACCTCCCAGGAAGTTCCTCCACCATTTTAGGCATTTTCCTTTTCTTCTTCTTAATCTGTTTCGTCTGTTTCTTCCACTGGATCTGTCTTTTCTGAGTGTTTTTTTTTTCCCCCCTCGTTTTCTGAACCTTTCTCTTGAAGAATTTCTTGGGCAGCTTGCCCCTTCTCTATATTTGCCAGACAACATTTTTGATCCTCAACACAACTATGCACTAAGCGCCACACTGGATGGACCTCAGGTCTTAGAGACTCCTGTTCCAATGCAAAATCAAGGTCTTTCCCTAATTTTTCCCAACTTGCCACAGTAAGATTAGCAGAGACTGGGAACCAGTGGGCAATGACATCGCATTCACACAAAAATCTCTCTATGGTGCTCCTTTTTATTTTTAGTTTCTTATGTTCAAACAGCTCTTGAAGAGCCAGAAAAATTGGATGAGACTGTGAGGTCCCCATGACCAAAATGTTCTAGGCTGCTGTGGCTAAATTCACCAAGCATCTTCATAATTTCAGTTTGTTTCTATGGAGAACTTTCTTGTTAAATACCCTGAGAATTTATAACGACTTATTTCCCGCGGCCCTTATGGTCCCACCTTACCTTGGGAACTTTCCAGCGATACCCAGACTGCAAGAAGTTCTGATATCAGGAGGTCCCTGTACGGGCCACCACTTGCTTCGTCCAACCTCGACCAGCAAAGAAGACACAAATAGTGAAGATCTTCTTCGAGCAGTTTTACTCAGGAACTTTGGTACAATCTTCTGACCCCAGGGAACCCCCGCACCACACTTAAATATCTAGCGCTGGCCAATCCTAGCAAGCAAGTGGGTCATACAGATAGGCTGTCAAAATGCAGAATCTAGCAGGCCAGGCAGGCATAGCCAAATAAGGAATAGTTTTCTAAAAAGAGAGCTCACCATTGGGAGGGTGGAAGGCAGAAATCAGCACCAACTTTGTGGCCTGGCATGTTGCAGCTGCCTTCAGTTGTTTTTCAAGGAATTTACAATAAGAAATGGAAATACAATACTCATTCAATTAAAGGTCTGTAGGGAAAATACTAGACTTTGGGAAACAGAGAAAACCTAGAAAATTGAATTGTATGTCACAGAAAAAAACCTGTCACATACAGAATAATAATATTCTCTAGAAGAATCTCCTACATTCCATGTTCCTATATCTTTACTACCCATGCCAATCCCCTGAACAACTTTCACCATTCAGAGCATGAAACCACTAGTGAAGCAGAGAGAAGTCTCTAGATTTAGAGAGATGGAGTACATAAAGTTTTCCACTGTGTCACAGGAGACATACCTGAAAGTGTTTACTATTTGGCATCTAATTCAGAGAAATTGGGGAGCGATAATAAAGAGGATGAAGAGACTCGAAATGGGTAGAAG
Organism: Rattus norvegicus; assembly: GCF_021556685.1. NCBI lineage: Eukaryota > Metazoa > Chordata > Mammalia > Rodentia > Muridae > Rattus > Rattus norvegicus. The sequence goes on along the minus strand of NC_141555.1, from coordinate 56,926,888 downwards.
GATCCTGGGCTTCTATCTTGGTATAAAAAACAAGGAAGAAATATGTGGTCCTTTGGAAAGCTCAGAGAACCCCTGGTTGGGGTTGAGTGGGATCGCTGAAGAGAAATCCTTGATCTGAGCCTTCTACATTAGGGAATAAGGAACTGTGAGGCTATTAGAAGCATCTGGACTTCCCTGTTCTTATGGTTCCTGGAAGTAAAAGGGTGTATATCATTTATTTCTTTATTCCAAAAGCCTAGTGTTGTGAAGGGCACAGTTGTTTTCCTGAGAACTCAAGACTTTTACTCTTTTTCTCAAGAAGAAAAGGTCCTAAGGAAGAAGGGAAAAACAAGTATTGTGTCACTAACTAAGGTAAACACGTACATGCTTTGGACACCTATTATGCACTTTGTGTCTGACACTGATATTTGGGAGAGAGAAGTGCTATTTGGGACTTCAATAACTCAGTCGTTCCACTAGTATTACTCTACCACTTCAGATTTACAAGTCAATATTTGTGATGACTTTGCTGCTTTCTTTTCTTTTATATCATTCATTTTTTTATATTTAAACAAAATTTATTGCTTTTTAACTAGATGTTTCTATATATACATTTAAAATATTATTTCCTTTCCCAGTTTCCTGCACATAAGATCCCTGCCTGTTCCATTTCCTTCTTCTCTAACCAAACTTTCTGCCGCATGACATTGCCTTGAACTGGGAGACAAACTAAGGAGGACAAGGGCTTCTCTTTCCAATGTTGCCCAAAAAGGCCATTTTCTGCAACATATGCATTTGCAGCCATAGGCCAGTCAATATACTTTCTCTGTATATTGGTCTAATTATAAATAGCTCTGGTTCATTGTTATCGTTGTTCTTATGGGGTTTAAAGCACCTTCAGCTCTTCTAATCCTTTTTCAAAATTTAACCATATGTCTGTTTTCAGTTCACTGGTTTGCTACTAGCATTGACACGCTGTATCTATGTCTCTCAGTAAAAAACTATATCAAGTTCCTTGCAGAATGCACTTCTTACCTTCATCAATCTTATCTAGTTTTTTTTTTGTCTGATGTATACATATATAATTTATTGGATCTTACACCTATGAAGTTAATTGGAAAGTTGACATGGATTTTGACCAACTACGCCAAGAATATAGAATTCAAAAATGACAATTTCAAAGACTCCCCCTGTTTTTATGAACCTATTGAAGTAGACTTTATTTTTTCTCTTTTATTCAGAGTGGCAGACCGAACCCAGGGCCTTGTGCTTGCTAGGCAAGCGCTCTCCATTGAGGTAAATCCCCAAACCTGAAGGAGACGTTTAACTGGTCCTCAGGTCATTCTTTTCGCTGCACATCATCCAGTATCTTACGTTTTCCTGAAGAAAGTATCATGGTAAATCATACTAAACCCCCAATTCTGTCCATGGGAACACTGGAAGCTAGAGAGTTTAGTACTGATATCAAATGGGACAAGAGACAGAATTCAAAAGTCCATGTTGTCCTTTGCTGTCCTGATGTCTGGTAATTTTTTGATAAATAAGAATTTGGGAGATTACCTTTTGAAGTAGGTACACAGAATTTACACTATTATACTTACTCTATATCTGGGCCCCATTTGTGACAATATCATTGCAGAAAATGGTATTTGAAAATAGAATTTTTGACTACATTGAGAAATATTTACCAAGTTTCCTAACAAGGAATTTACAATAAGAAATTGAAATACAATATCCATTCAATTATATGTGTATAGGAAAAATACTGGTCATTGGGAGACAGAGAAAACCTAAAAAATTGAACTGTGTGTCATAGGAATGAACCTGGGAATAAAAATATTACCTAGGAGAATCTCCTACACTCCATGTTGCTAAATCGTTTTCACCCATGCCAAGCCCCACAGCATGTATCCACTAGTGAAGCACAGAGAAGTCTCAAGCTTTAGAGAGGAGTATATAAAGGTTTCCACTGTGGCACAGGAGACATAGGTTTAAAGTGCAAACTTGAATCTGGTCAATGTAAGAAAAGGTATTCATCAGGTAGGAGATGACAGTTTTCAATGACATCATTATTAGGCATTCTCTGAAAACTCTCTTGTAACGTGCAGAGCACTAGATTCTTCTGTGATGTCACAAGTGTTGTTGTGACTGCAACTACCTCTGAGATATTCTTTCAGTACCTCTAGGGTTTACAAATAGGCCTCTACTTCAAAGAAAATTTGGGAGTGATAACAAAGAGGATGAAGAGAACAGAAATAGGAAGAATTAAGCTGATCTTCATTCTTGGTATAAAAAACAAAGAAGAAATATGTGGTCCTTTGGAAAGCTCCGTGAGTCCTTTGTGGGGGTTGAGTGGTGTCACTGAAGGGATAGCATTGATCTGAGTCTTCCACATAAGGGAATCAGGAGCTGGGAGACCCACAGAAGCATCTGCACGTCTCTTTTCTTATCTGGACTTCTCTGTTCTGATGGTTCCTTGAAATAAGAGAGTTTATATCATTAATTTCTTTATACCAAAAGCCAAGCGTTGTGAAGGGCACAGTTGTTTTCCTGAGAACTCATGACCTTTAGTCTTTTTGTCAAGAAGAAAAGGTCCTAAGGAAGAAGGGAAAAACAAGTATTGTATCCCTAGCTCTGAGTAAACTCCTCCATGCTTTGGATACCTATAGTGCAGTTTGTGTCTGACACTGATATCTGGGTTAGAGAAGTACTTGTTGTTGAGACTTCATCATCTCAGTCTTTCCACTAGTATTACTGTGAACAACACTTCAGATTTCTGCATCAATATGTCTTTTTACTTGGCAGCTTTCTTTCTTTCATATCATTCTTTTTCATTTTTTACCAAAATTTATTGATTTTATAAATGGATGTTTCTATATTTACTTTTAAAATATTATTTCCTTTCCCAGTTTCCTGCCAATAAGGTTCCTCCCGTTCCATTTCCTTCTTTTCAAACCAGCCTTTCTGCCACAATGCATTCCCTTGAACTGGGAGACAAAGTAAGGAATACAAGGGCTTCCCTTTCCAATGTTGCCCAAAAAGGCCATTTTCTGCCACATATGCATTTGGAGCCATAGGTTAGTCGATGTACTTTCTTTGTAAATCTGTCTATTATGAGAGAGCGCTGGTCACTGGCATTGTTGTTCTTCTTGGGTTGAAAGCACCTTCAGCTCTTCGAATCCTTTTTCAAAATTTACCAACAAGAGGTCCGTTTTCAATTCACTGGTTTGGTCCCAGCATTCACTTCTGTATTTGACATGCTGTATCTGTGTCTCTCAGTAAATATTTATATCTGTTTCCGGGCAGAATGCACTTCTTACCTTCATCTATCTTATCTAGTTTGGTTGGCTGATGAGTACAAATATAGTTTTGGTGGCTCTTACACATATTTCGTCAAGTGGAATGTTTACATGGATTTTACCCAACTAAAAGAATGTATAATTAAGAAATGACAATGCAAATAGACTCCGTCCTGTTTTTATGAACCTATTGAAGTAGACGTATAACTGGTCCTCAAGTCATTCTTCTTAATGCCCATTATCTGGTATCTTACTTTTGGTTTTAAGAAAGAATCATGGTAAAACATCCTAAACCCTCAGGTCTGGCCATGGGAACACTGGAAGCTAGATAGTGTAGTACTGATATCAAATGGGACTAGATAACCGAATTCAATAGTCCATGTTGTCCTTTGCTTTCCTGATGTCTGGTAATTTTTTGTTAAAATAAGGATTTGTGAGTGTATCATTTGAAGTAGGTATACAGTATTTATGCTGTTATACTCACTCTATTGCTGGGCCCCCTTTGTGACCAAAATCATTGCAGAAAATGGAATTGGAAAACAGAATTATTGAGTACACATTGAGGATTATTTACAAAACCCCCTATCAAGAAATTAACCATAAGGAATTGAAATACTATATTCATTCAATTAAAGGTCTGTAGGGAAAATACTGGCCTTTGGCAAACAGAGAAAACACAGAAAATTGAACTGTATATGAATGGAATGAAACTGGGAATAAAAATATTATCTAGAATTATCTCCTACATTCCATGTTCCTAAATCTTTTCTACCCTGTCTAATTTTCCCCATTCAGAGCATGTAACTACTAGTGAAGTAGAGACAAGTCTCTAGCTTTAGAGAGATGGGTTATGTATAGTTTTTACTGTGTAACAGGAGACATACCTGAAAAGTCCAAATTCGAATCTGGTCAATGTAAGAAAAGGTGTTCAGCAGGTAGTCCACAGCAGTTCTCAGTGCCATCATCATTAGGCCCTCCCTGAAAACTCTCTTGTAACTTGGAGAGTTCTAGCTTCTTCTGTGATGTCATAACTATTGTCGTGACTGCAACTGCCTCTCAGATATTCCTTCAGTACCAATAGGTTTTACTAAGATCCTCTAATTCAGAGAAAATTGGGGTGTGATAACAAAGAGGATGAAGAGACTGGAAATGGAAAGAAGGAATCTGGCCTTCTGTCTTGGTATAAAAAATAAGGAAGAGATATGTGGTCCTTTGGAAAGTTCAATGAGTCCGTTGTAGGGCTTGAGTGATATCGCTGAAGAGATAGCCTTAATCTGAGCCTTATACATAAGGGAATCATAACCTTGGAGACTCTCAGAAGCAAAAGGACTTCCCTGTTCTTATGGTTCCTGAGGGATTATATCGTTCATTTCTTTATTACAAAAACCAAGTGTTGTGAAAGGCAGAGTTGTTTCCTGAGAGCTCATGACTTTTACTCTTTTTGTCAAGAAGAAAAGGTCCTAAGGAAGAAGGGAAAAGCAAGTATTCTGTCCCTAACTCAAGGTAATCTCCTCTGTCCTTTGGACACCTATAGTCCAGTTTGTGTCTGACACTGATATTTGGGAGAGAATGTTCTTCTAGTTGAGACTTCATCATCTCAGTCTTTCCACTAGTATTACTATGACTACGACCTTAAATTTCTGAGTCAATAATTGTGATGACTTTGCACATTTATTTTCTTTTATATCATTCCTTTTTTTATATTTTAGCAAAATTAATTACTTTTTACTATATATATATATATATATATATATATATATATGTATATGTATATATACATTTAAAATACTCTTTCCTTTTCCAGTTTCCTGACCATAAGTTCCCTACCCATTCCATTTCCTTCTTTAACCAGCCTTTCTGCCTCATGACATTACCTTGAACTGGAAGACAAACTAGGGAGGACAAGTGCCTCTCTTTCCAATGTTGCCCAAGAAGGGCATCCTCAGCCACTTATGCATTTGGACCCATAGGTCAGTCCATGTATTTTTTTTTATATTGGTCTAGTACAAAAAAGCTCTGGTTCAATGGCATAGTTGTTCTTATGGTGTTGAAAGCAACCTCAGCTCTTCTAATTCTTTTTCAAAATTTACCAACAAGAGGTCCGTTTTCAGTGAACTGGTTTGCTACCAGCATTCACTTCTGTATTTGACATGCTGTATCTGTGTCTCTCAGTAAATATCTATATCTGGTGCCTGTCAGAAAGCACTTCTTACCATCATCAATCTTACCTAGTTTTGTTGGTTGATGTATACATACATACTTTTGGTGGCTCCTACACCTAAGTGTTTAAGTGGAAAGTAATCATGGATTCTGGCCAAATATGTCAATAGTGTAGAATTCACCAATGACAATTTCAAATAGACTCTCTCCTGTTTTTATGAACCTATTGAAGTAGATGTATAAATGCTCCTCAAGACATTTTTCTCCCTACCCATCATCGGGTATTTTATGTTTGGCCTTATGAAGAATCAAGGTAAATCATCCTATGCTAAAGTCTGGGCATGCAAACACTGGAAGGTGCACAGAGTGTATTGATATCAAAAGGGACTAGAGAACCAAATTCCATAGTTCATGTTTTCCTTTGCTTTCCTGATGTCTGGTAATTTTTTGTTAAAATAAGGATCTGTGAGTGTATCATTTGAAGCAGGTATACAGTATTTACAGTGTTATACTCACTCTATATCTGGGCCTCCTTTGTGACCAAAATCATTGCAGAAAATGGAATTGGAAAACAGAATTATTGAGTACACATTGAGCAATAGTCACACACCCCTTAAAAAGGAATTTACAATAAGAAATTGAAATACAATATTCTTTCAATTATAGGTCTGTAGAGAAAATACTCGTTTTTGGGAAACATAGAAAACAAATAAAATTGAACTGTATGTCACAGGAATGAACTGTGAATAATAATATTATCTAGAAGAATCTCCTACACTCCATGCTCATAAATATTTTCTACCCATGCCAATACCCTGACTAACTTTCTCCGCTCAGAGCATGTAACCGCTAGTCAAGCAGAGAGAAGTCTCTAGCTTCAGAGATATGGAGTACATAAAGGTTTCCACTGTGCCACAGGACATGGACCTAGAAAGGGCACCCTGGAATCATGGCAGTGTAAGGAAAACTGTTCACCATGTAGGCCATGGCATTTCTCACTGATATCACCATTAGGCGCTCCCTGAAGACTCTCTTGTAACCTGGAGAGCCCTAGCTTCTACTGTGATGTCACAACTGCTGTTTTGACTGCAACTGCCTCTCAGAAATCCTTCAGTATCTCTAGGGTTTACTATTTGGCCTCAAATCAGAGCAAATTGGGGAGTGATAACAAAGATGATGAAGAGATTGGAAATGAAGAGAAGGAAGCTGGCCTTCTGTCTTGGTATAAAACACAAGGAAGAAATATGTGGTTTTTGGGAAAACTCAGTGAGTCTTTGGTAGGTGTTGAGTTGTATCTCTGAAGAGATATCCTTGATCTGAGACTTTCATATATAGAAATCAGAACCTGGGGCCCTATCAGAAACATCTGGACTTCCCTGTTCTTATGGTTTCTCTAGTCAGTGAGATTATATCATTCATTTCTTTATTCCAAAACCCAAGTGTTGTGAAGGGCATATTTGTTTCCCTGAGAGGTTATGACGTTTACTCTTTTTGTCAAGAAGTAAAAGTCCTAAGGAAGAAGTGAAAAACAATTATTGAGTCCATACCCCCGAGTAAACTCCACCATACTTTGGATATCAATAGTTCAGTTTGTGTCTGACACTGATATCTCTAAAGGAGAAGTACTTGTAGTTGAGACTTCATCATTTCAGTCTCTCCACTAATATTACTCTGAATACCACTTCAGATTACTGAGTCAATATGTGCGATTACTTAGCAGCTTTCTTTTCTTTTATATATTTCTTTTTATAGCAAATTTTATTGCTTTTTATAACTGGATGTTTCTATATTTACATTTAAAATATTATTTTCTTTCCAAGTTTCTTGCCTTTCAGATCCCTACTTGTTCGCTTTTCCTACTTCTCTAACCAGTTTTTCTGTGTGTTGACACTCCCTTGAACTGGGAGACAAATTATGGAGGACGAAGGGCTTCATTTTCCATTGTTGCCCAAAAGGCCATCCTCACCAACGAATGCATTTGGAGCCATTGGTCAGTCCATGTACATTCTTTGAATATTACTCTAGTAACTTAAAGCTCTGGTTAACTGGCATAGTTTTTCTTATGAGGCTGAAAGCCCCCTCAACACTTCTAATCCTTTTTTTAAAATTTACCAACAAGAGGTCCGTTTTCAGTTCACTGGTATGCTACCAGCATTCACTTCCGTATTAGACATGCTGTATCTGTGTCTCTCACTAAATATTTATATCCAGTTACTAGCAGAATGCACTTCTTACCTCCATCAATTTTATCTAGCTTTGTTGGCTGATGTGTACACATATACATTTGGTGGCTCCTACATCTAAGTGTTTAAGTGGAAAGTTTACATGGATTCTGCCCAACTATGTCAAGAATGTAGAATTCACAAATGACAATTTCAAATAGATTCTCTCCTGTTTTTATGAACCTATTAAAGAAGATGTTTAACTTGTCCTCAAGACATTTTTCTCCCTGCACCTCTTCCAGTATCTTACATTTGACCTTAAGAAAGAATCATGGTAAATCATGCTACCCTCAAGTCTGGGCATACAAACACTGGAAACTAGATAGAGTGTACAGAAATGACCTGTGAATAAAAATATTGTCTATAAGAACTTCCTACACTCTGGACTTTTCTGTTCTTATGGTTCCTGGAAGACAGTGGGTTTATATCATTCATTTCTTTATTCCAAAAGCCAAGTGTGTGAAGGGCATTTTTGTGTTCCTGAAAAGTCATGACCTTTATAATTTTTCAAGAAGAAAAGGACAAAAGGAAGAAGGGAGAAACAAGTATTGTATGCTTAGCTCCAAGTAAACTCCATGCTTTGGATATCTATAGTGCACTTTTTGTCTGACACTGATATATGGGAGAGAGAACTGTTTCTAGTTGAGACTTGATCATCTCAGTCTTTCCACTAGTATTACTCAGACTACCACTTCAGATTTCCTAGACAATACACGTGATTACCTGGCATCTTTCTTTTCTTTTATGTCATTCATATTTTTTAGAAAATTGTATTGCTTTTTTTAAACTGGATGTTTTCTATATTTACATTTAAAATATTTATTCCTTTCCCAGTTTATTCCCTTAAGATCCCTACCTGTGTCCCGTAGGGGAGGGCCCGGGAGTGGCAGGACCCCTGTGCCTGAGACACTGCCGGAACCTGAAGGAAACAGACCGGATAAACAGTTCTCTGCACCCAAATCCCGGGGGAGGGAGAGCTGAACCTTCAGAGAGGCGGACACGCCTGGGAAACCAGAAGAGACTGCACTCTGTGAACATCCAGGCGCCAGAGGAAAACGCCAAACGTCATCTGGAACCCTGGTGCACGGAGGCTCCTGGAAAGAGTGGCGCAGATCTTCCCGGTTGCTGCCACAGCGGAGAGGACTTAGGCAGTACCCCACGAGCAAACTTGAGCCTTGGAACTGCAGGTAGGACCAACTTTTCCCTTGCAAGAAACCTGCCTGGTGAACTCAGGACACACAGAGGCAAAATTACTCTAAGGCCGGGCACTTCCTGTGTTTACCGGAAGTCCCACACCGGCGGATCCCGGACCGCAGCAGCTCTCTGCTCCCAAACCCCGTGGGAGAGAGACCCCACCGCCTGATCAGGTGGGCACTCCTGAGGCTGCAGAGCGGAGGAGACCACCAACACTGCCCACCCCTGCCCACATCCCTGGCCCAAGAGGCAACTGTATAAGGCCTCTGGGTTCCCGTAGGGGAGGGCCCGGGAGCGGCAGGACCCCTGCGCCTGAGACACTGCCAGAACCTGAAGGAAACAGACCGGATAAACAGTTCTCTGCACCCAAATCCCGAGGGAGGGAGAGCTGAACCTTCAGAGAGGCGGACACGCCTGGGAAACCAGAAGAGACTGCACTCTGTGCACATCCAGGCGCCAGAGGAAAACACCAAACGCCATCTGGAACCCTGGTGCACGGAGGCTCCCGGAAAGAGCGGCGCAGATCTTCCCGGTAGCTGCCACAGCGGAGAGGACTTAGGCAGTACCACACGAGCAAACTTGAGCCTTGGAACTGCAGGTAGGACCAACTTTTCCCTTGCAAGAAACCTGCCTGGTGAACGCAGGACACACAGAGGCAAAATTCCTCTAAGGCCGGGCACTTCCTGTGTTTACCGGAAGTCCCACACCGGCGGATCCCGGACCGCAGCAGCTCTCTGCTCCCAAACCCCGTGGGAGAGAGACCCCACCGCCTGATCAGGTGGGCACTCCTGAGGCTGCAGAGCGGAGGAGACCACCAACACTGCCCACCCCTGCCCACATCCCTGGCCCAAGAGGCAACTGTATAAGGCCTCTGGGTTCCCGTAGGGGAGGGCCCGGGAGCGGCAGGACCCCTGCGCCTGAGACACTGCCGGAACCTGAAGGAAACAGACCGGATAAACAGTTCTCTGCACCCAAATCCCAAGGGAGGGAGAGCTGAACCTTCAGAGAGGCGGACACGCCTGGGAAACCAGAAGAGACTGCACTCTGTGCACATCCAGGCGCCAGAGGAAAACACCAAACGCCATCTGGAACCCTGGTGCACGGAGGCTCCTGGAAAGAGCGGCGCAGATCTTCCCGGTTGCTGCCACAGCGGAGAGGACTCAGGCAGTACCCCACGAGCAAACTTGAGCCTTGGAACCACAGGTAGGACCAATTTTTCCCCTGCAAGAAACCTGCCTGGTGAACTCAAGACACAGGCCCACAGGAACAGCTGAAGACCTGTAGAGAGGAAAAACTACACGCCCGAAAGCAGAACACTCTGTCCCCATAACTGGCTGAAAGAAAACAGGAAAACAGGTCTACAGCACTCCTAACACACAGGTTATAGGACAGTCTAGCCACAGTCAGAAATAGCAGAACAAAGTAACACTAGAGATAATCTGATGGCGAGAGGCAAGCACAGGAACCCAAGCAACAGAAACCAAGACTACATGGCATCATCGGAGCCCAATTCTCCCACCAAAGCAAACACGGAATATCCAAACACACCAGAAAAGCAAGACCTAGTTTCAAAATCATATTTGATCATGATGCTGGAGGACTTCAAGAAAGACATAAAGAACTCCCTTAGAGAACAAGTAGAAGCCTACAGAGAGGAATCGCAAAAATCCCTGAAAGAATTCCAGGAAAACACAATCAAACAGTTGAAGGAATTAAAAATGGAAAGAGAAGCAATCAAGAAAGAACACATGGAAACAACCCTGGACATAGAAAATCAAAAGAAAAGACAAGGAGCTGTACATACAAGCTTCACCAACAGAATTCAAGAGATGGAAGAGAGAATCTCGGGAGCAGAAGATTCCATAGAAATCATTGACTCAACTGTCAAAGATAATGTAAAGCGGAAAAAGCTACTGGTCCAAAACATACAGGAAATCCAGGACTCAATGAGAAGATCAAACCTAAGGATAATAGGTATAGAAGAGAGTGAAGACTCTCAGCTCAAAGGACCAGTAAATATCTTCAACAAAATCATAGAAGAAAACATCCCTAACCTAAAAAAAGAGATACCCATAGGCATACAAGAAGCCTACAGAACTCCAAATAGATTGGACTGGAAAAGAAACACCTCCCGTCACATAATTGTCAAAACACCAAACGCACAAAATAAAGAAAGAATATTAAAAGCAGTAAGGGAAAAAGGTCAAGTAACATATAAAGGGAGACCTATCAGAATCACACCAGACTTTTCGCCAGAAACTATGAAGGCCAGAAGATCCTGGACAGATGTCATACAAACCCTAAGAGAACACAAATGCCAGCCCAGGTTACTGTATCCTGCAAAACTCTCAATTAACATAGATGGAGAAACCAAGATATTCCATGACAAAACCAAATTTAAACAATATCTTTCTACAAATCCAGCACTACAAAGGATAATAAAGGGTAAAGCCCAACATAAAGAGGCAAGCTATACCCTAGAAGCAAGAAACTAATCATCTTGGCAACAAAACAAAGAGAATGAAAGCACACAATCATAACCTCACTTCCAAATATGAATATAACGGGAAGCAATAATCACTATTCCTTAATATCTCTCAATATCAATGGCCTCAACTCCCCAATAAAAAGACATAGATTAACAAACTGGATATGCAACGAGGACCCTGCATTCTGCTGCCTACAGGAAACACACCTCAGAGACAAAGACAGACATTACCTCAGAGTGAAAGGCTGGAAAACAATTTTCCAAGCAAATGGTCAGAAGAACAAAGCTGGAGTAGCCATTCTAATATCAAATAAAATCAATTTTCAACTAAAAGTCATCAAAAAAGATAAGGAAGGACACTTCATATTCATCAAAGGAAAAATCCACCAAGATGAAGTCTCAATCCTAAATATCTATGCCCCAAATACAAGGGCACCTACATATGTAAAAGAAACCTTACTAAAGCTCAAAACACACATTGCACCTCACACAATAATAGTGGGAGATTTCAACACCCCACTCTCATCAATGGACAGATCATGGAAACAGAAATTAAACAGAGATGTAGACAGACTAAGAGAAGTCATGAGCCAAATGGACTTAACGGATATTTATAGAACATTCTATCCTAAAGCAAAAGGATATACCTTCTTCTCAGCTCCTCATGGTACTTTCTCCAAAATTGACTGTATAATTGGTCAAAAAACGGGCCTCAACAGGTACAGAAAGATAGAAATAATCCCATGCGTGCTATCGGACCACCACGGCCTAAAACTGGTCTTCAATAACAATAAGGGAAGAATGCCCACATATACGTGGAAATTGAACAATGCTCTACTCAATGAAATGAATTTAATGAAAATGAAGGTACAACATACCCAAACTTATGGGACACAATGAAAGCTGTGCTAAGAGGAAAACTCATAGCGCTGAGTGCCTGCAGAAAGAAACAGGAAAGAGCATATGTCAGCAGCTTGACAGCACACCTAAAAGCTCTAGAACAAAAAGAAGCAAATACACCCAGGAGGAGTAGAAGGCAGGAAATAATCAAACTCAGAGCTGAAATCAACCAAGTAGAAACAAAAAGGACCATAGAAAGAATCAACAGAACCAAAAGTTGGTTCTTTGAGAAAATCAACAAGATAGATAAACCCTTAGCCAGACTAACGAGAGGACACAGAGAGTGCGTCCAAATTAACAAAATCAGAAATGAAAAGGGAGACATAACTACAGATTCAGAGGAAATTCAAAAAATCATCAGATCTTACTATAAAAACCTATATTCAACAAAACTAGAAAATCTTCAGGAAATGGACAATTTCCTAGACAGATACCAGGTATCGAAGTTAAATCAGGAACAGATAAACCAGTTAAACAACCCCATAACTCCTAAGGAAATAGAAGCAGTCATTAAAGGTCTCCCAACCAAAAAGAGCCCAGGTCCAGACGGGTTTAGTGCAGAATTCTATCAAACCTTCATAGAAGACCTTATACCAATATTATCCAAACTATTCCACAAAATTGAAACAGATGGAGCCCAACCGAATTCCTTCTATGAAGCCACAATTACTCTTATACCTAAACCACACAAAGACCCAACAAAGAAAGAGAACTTCAGACCAATTTCCCTTATGAATATCGACGCAAAAATACTCAATAAAATTCTGGCAAACCGAATTCAAGAGCACATCAAAACAATCATCCACCATGATCAAGTAGGCTTCATCCCAGGCATACAGGGATGGTTTAATATAAGGAAAACCATCAACGTGATCCATCATATAAACAAACTGAAAGAACAGAACCACATGATCATTTCATTAGATGCTGAGAAAGCATTTGACAAAATTCAACACCCCTTCATGATAAAAGTCCTGGAAAGAATAGGTATTCAAGGCCCATACCTAAACATAGTAAAAGCCATATACAGCAAACCAGTGGCTAACATTAAACTAAATGGAGAGAAACTTGAAGCAATCCCACTAAAATCAGGGACTAGACAAGGCTGCCCACTCTCTCCCTACTTATTCAATATAGTTCTTGAAGTTCTAGCCAGAGCAATCAGACAACAAAAGGAGATCAAGGGGATACAGATCGGAAAAGAAGAGGTCAAAATATCACTATTTGCAGACGACATGATAGTATATTTAAGTGATCCCAAAAGTTCCACCAGAGAACTACTAAAGCTGATAAACAACTTCAGCAAAGTGGCTGGGTATAAAATTAACTCAAATAAATCAGTTGCCTTCCTCTATACAAAAGAGAAACAAGCCGAGAAAGAAATTAGGGAAACGACACCCTTCATAATAGACCCAAATAATATAAAGTACCTCGGTGTGACTTTAACCAAGCAAGTAAAAGATCTGTACAATAAGAACTTCAAGACACTGAGGAAAGAAATTGAAGAAGACCTCAGAAGATGGAAAGATCTCCCATGCTCATGGATTGGCAGGATTAATATAGTAAAAATGGCCATTTTACCAAAAGCAATCTGCAGATTCAATGCAATCCCCATCAAAATACCAATCCAATTCTTCAAAGAGTTAGACAGAACAATTTGCAAATTCATCTGGAATAACAAAAAACCCAGGATAGCTAAAGCTATCCTCAACAATAAGAGGACTTCAGGGGGAATCACTATCCCTGAACTCAAGCAGTATTACAGAGCAATAGTCATAAAAACTGCATGGTATTGGTACAGAGACAGACAGATAGACCAATGGAATAGAATTGAAGACCCAGAAATGAACCCACACACCTATGGTCACTTGATTTTTGACAAAGGAGCCAAAACCATCCAATGGAAAAAAGATAGCATTTTCAACAAATGGTGCTGGTTCAACTGGAGGGCAACATGTAGAAGAATGCAGATCGATCCATGCTTATCACCCTGTACAAAGCTTAAGTCCAAGTGGATCAAGGACCTCCACATCAAACCAGACACACTCAAACTAATAGAAGAAAAACTAGGGAAGCATCTGGAACACATGGGCACTGGAAAAAATTTCCTGAACAAAACACCAATGGCTTATGCTCTAAGATCAATAATCGACAAATGGGATCTCATAAAACTGCAAAGCTTCTGTAAGGCAAAGGACACTGTGGTTAAGACAAAACGGCAACCAACAGATTGGGAAAAGATCTTTACCAATCCTATAACAGATAGAGGCCTTATATCCAAAATATACAAAGAACTCAAGAAGTTAGACCGCAGGGAAACAAATAACCCTATTAAAAAATGGGGTTCAGAGCTAAACAAAGAATTCACAGCTGAAGAATGCCGAATGGCTGAGAAACACCTAAAGAAATGTTCAACATCTTTAGTCATAAGGGAAATGCAAATCAAAACAACCCTGAGATTTCACCTCACACCAGTGAGAATGGCTAAGATCAAAAACTCAGGTGACAGCAGATGCTGGCGAGGATGTGGAGAAAGAGCAACACTCCTCCATTGTTGGTGGGATTGCAGACTGGTAAAACCATTCTGGAAATCAGTCTGGAGGTTCCTCAGAAAATTGGACATTGAACTGCCTGAGGATCCAGCCATACCTCTCTTGGGCATATACCCAAAAGATGCCTCAACATATAAAAGAGACACGTGCTCCACTATGTTCATTGCAGCCTTATTTATAATAGCCAGAAACTGGAAAGAACCCAGATGCCCTTCAACAGAGGAATGGATACAGAAAATGTGGTACATCTACACAATGGAATATTACTCAGCTATCAAAAACAACGAGTTTATGAAATTCATAGGCAAATGGTTGGAACTGGATAATATCATCCTGAGTGAGCTAACTCACTCACAGAAAGACATACATGGTATGCACTCATTGATAAGTGGCTATTAGCCCAAATGCTTGAATTACCCTAGATCCCTAGAACAAAGGAAACTCAAGACGGATGATCAAAATGTGAATGCTTCACTCCTTCTTTAAATGAGGAAAAAGAATACCCTTGGCAGGGAAGGGAGAGGCAAAGATTAAAACAGAGACTGAAGGAACACCCATTCAGAGCCTGCCCCACAGGTGGCCCATACATATACAGCCACCCAATTAGACAAGATGGATGAAGCAAAGAAGTGCAGACCGACAGGAGCCGGATGTAGATCGCTCCTGAGAGACACAGCCAGAATACAGCAAACACAGAGGCGAATGCCAGGAGCAAATCACTGAACTGAGAATAGGTCCCCCGTTGAAGGAATCAGAGATAGAACTGGAAGAGCTTGAAGGTGCTCGAGACCCCAAAAGTACAACAATGTCAAGCAACCAGAGCTTCCAGGGACTAAGCCACTACCTAAAGACTATACATGGACTGACCCTGGACTCTGTCCCCATAGGTAGCAATGAATATCCTAGTAAGAGCACCAGTGGAAGGGGATGCCCTGGGTCCTGCTATGACTGAACCCCCAGTGAACTAGACTATGCGGGGAGGGTGGCAATGGGGGGAGGTTTGGGAGGGGAACACCCATAAGGAAGGGGAGGGGGGAGGGTGATGTTTGTCCGGAAACCGGGAAAGGGAATAACACTTGAAATGTATATAAGAAATACTCAAGTTAATAAAAAAAAATATGATCATCTAAAAAAAAAAAAAAAAAGATCCCTACCTGTTCCCTTTTCTTACTTCTATAACCAGACTTTCTGTCCATTGACATTCCCTTGAACTGGGAGACAAATTAGGGAGGACCAAGGGCATCATCACCATTTTTGCCCAAAAAGACCATCCTCTGCCACATATGAATTTGGAGCCATAGATCAGTCCATGTACGTTCTTTGTTTATTGGTCTGGTATCCGAAGGCTCTGGTTTATTGGCATTGTTTTTCTTATGGGGTTGAAATCACCTTCAGCTCTTCTAACCTTTTTCAATATTTACCTACAAGAGGTCCGTTTTCAGTTCACTGCTTTGCTACTAGCATTCACTTCTGTATTTGACATGCTTTATCTGTGTCTCTCAGTAAATATCTTTATCCAGTTCCTGGAAGAATGCACTTATTAGCTTTATCAATATTACGTAGGTTTGGTGGCTGATGTATATAAATAATTTTGGAGGCTTCTACACTTACGTTGTTAAGCGGAATGTTAACAAGGATTCTCCCCAACTATGTCTAGAATGTAGAATTCACAGATGACAATGTAAATAGACTCCCTCCTGTTTTTATGAACCTATTGAAGTAGACATTTAACTGGTCCTCAAGCCATTCTTCAACCCTGCCCATCATCTGGAAGATTACATTAGGCCTTAAGAAAGAATCATGGTAAAACATCCTAAACACTCAAGTCTGGCCATGGGAACACTGGAAGATAGATAGGGTAGTACTGATATCAAATGGGAGTAGAGAACCGAATTAAAAAATCCATGTTATACTTTGCTTTCCTGATGTCTGGTAATTTTTCTGGTAAAAAAAAGGATTTGGGAATTCATCATTTGAAATAGGTACACAGTAGTTACAGTGTTGTACTCATTCTATAGCTGGGCCCCCTTGTGACCAAAATCATTGCAGAAAATTTAATTGGAAAACATAATTTTTGATTACACAATGAGGAACATTTACAAAGTCCCCTATCAGGGAATTTACAGTAAGAAATTGAAATACAATATTCATTCAATTAAAGGTTGTAGAGAAAATACTGGCATTTGGGAAAGAAAGAAAACACAGAAAATTGAACTTAATGTCACAGGAATGAACCTGGGAATAAAAATATTATCTAGAAGTATTTCCTACACTCCATGTTCCTAAATCGTTTCTACCCATGCTAAGCCCCTGGCTAACTTTCTACATTTAGAGCATGTAACGACTAGAGAACCAGAGAGAAGTCTCAACTTTAGAGTGATGTAGTACATACAGGTTTCCACTGTGTTTCCTGAGACATTCCTGGTAAGGACACTCTCGAATCTGGTCAATGTAAGAAAGTGTTCAGCATGTAGATCACGGTACTGCTCAGTGACATTATCATTAGAACCTCCCTGAAAACTCTCTTATAATGTGGTGACCCCTAGCTCCTTCTGTTGTCATGACTGCAACTGTCTCTCAGATTTTCCTTCAATACCTCTAAGGTTTACTATTTGGCCTAATTCAGAGACAATTTGGAAGTGAGAAAAAAGAGGATGAAGGATATGAAATGGAGAGAAGGAAGCTGGCCTTCTGTCTTGGTATAAAAAAACAAGGAAAAATATGTGGTGCTTGGGAAAGCTTAGTATGTCCTTGTTAGGTGTTGAGGGGTAACTCTGAAGAGATAGCCTTTATCTTCGCCTTCCACATAAGGGAATCAGTAGCCGGGAACCTCTCAGAAGCATCTGGACTTCCCTGTTCTTTTGCTTTCTGGAAGTCAGAGAGTTTATATCACTCATTTCTTTATTCCAAAGTCAAGTGTTGTGAAAAGCACATTTGTATCCCTGACAGGTCACGGATATTATACTTTTTGTCAAAAAGAGAAAGTTACTAAGGAAGAAGGAATGGACAAGCATTATGTCCTCAGCTCAGAGTAAACTCTTCAATGTTTTGGATATCTATAGTGCAGTTTCTGTCTGATACTTCTATCTGGGAGAGAGAAGTGCTCTAGTTCAGATATCATCATCTTAGTCTTACCACTTGTATTACTCTGACTATCATTGTAGATTTCCAAGTCAATAGGTATAATTAGTTGGCAGTTTACTTTTACTTTATATCTTTCATTTTTTAGCAAATTTTATTGCTTTTTTAACTGGATGTTTCTATATTTTCATTTAAGATGTTATTTCCTTTCCCAGTTTCCTGCCTAAAAGATCCTTAACTGGTTACCCTGCCCTTCTACTATAACCCTCCTTATTACCCCTTGACATTACCTTGAACTTGGAGTCAAACCTAGGGAGGACCAAGGACTTCTCCTTCCATTGGTGCCCACCAAGTCCATCCTTTTCCACATATGCAGTTGGAGCCATAGCTCTGTCCATGTTCATTCTTTGAATATTGTTCTAGTATTAGAAAGCTCTGGTTCATTGGCATTGTTGTTCTTATAGTGTTAAAGCCCTTCAGCTCTTGTAAACTTTTTTTAAAATCTAAAAACAAGAAGTCAATTTCCAGTTTACTGGTATGCCACTAGCATTCACTTCTGTATTTGTATAATCTAGCTGTGTCTCTCAGGAAATATCTATATCTGACAGAATGCATTTCTTACCTCCATCAATCTTGTGTAGTTTTGGTGGCTGATGTGTGTGTATATATATATATATATATATATATATATATATATATATATATATATATATATATGTACTTTTGTTGGCTCCTACAGCTATAATTTTAGCTGGAATTTTAACATGAATTCTGCGCATCTAGGTCAAGACTGTAGAATCCACAAATGGCAACACCAATTAGACTCCATCCTGTTCTTTTGAAACTACTTATATTGAGGCTTCACTGGTCCTCAAGTCATTCCTCTCGCTGCCCATCCTCCTATATCTTATGTTTGACTTAAATAACGAATCATGGTAAAATATCCAAAACCCTCAAGTATGGCAATGAAACACAGGAAGGTAGATATTGCGGAACTGATATCAAGTGGGACTAGAGAAACGAATTAAATAGTCCATGTGGTACTTTCCTTTATTAATGTCTGGTAATTTTTGGATAAAATAAGGATTTGGGAGTGTGTCATTGAAGTATGTATACAGTATTTACACTGTTATGCTCATTCTATAATTGGGCCACTTCTGTTGCAAAAAATCATTGCAGAAATGGAATTGGAAAAAAGAATTTTTGAGTACACGTTCAGGAATATTATAAAGTCCCCTATCATGGAATGTACAATAAGAAAATATAATATAATATTCATTCCATTACAGGACTATAGGGAAAATCCTAGTGTTTGGGAAACAGATAAATCTGAGAAAATTGAACTATAGGCCATAGGAATGGACCTGGGAATAAACTTATTATCCACATTAATCTCCTCCACTCTAGGTTCCTAAATCTTTCCTACCAATGCCTCATCCCTAGCTATCTTTCACCACTCAGAGCATGTAATCATTAATGAAGCCAAGAGAATTCCCTAGCTTTAGAGATACAGTATGTAAAGTTTTCCACTGTGTCACAGGAGACACTCCTGTAAAGTGCACCCTTGAATCTACTCAACTTTAGTAAAGCAGTTCAGCAGGTAGTCCATGGCAATTCTCAGTGATATCATCATTAGGCCCTCCCTGAAAAATCTCTTACATCCTGGAGAGACCCAGCTTCTTCTGTGATGTCACAAGTGTTGTCGTGTCTTCAACTGCACCTCGGACATTCATTCATTACCTCTAGGATTTACCAATTAGCCTTCTGTTCAGAGAAACAGCCATTTGGAAGGGAGAACAAAGAGGATGAAGATATCAGAGATGGGGAGAAGGAAGCTGGCCTTCTGTCTTGGGATAAAAGTAAAGAAGAAATATGTGGATCTTGGGAAAACACCCTGGGAAGATGGCTTTAATTCTTTTGTTCTATGGGTTCACAAAGCTCATGGAGAAGTTGCTGAACATCCTAAAGACCTTTTGCCAGATGGTAAAGTTTCTAGATACCCCTTATTAGATTTTGATGGTCCTGGGGATTGTATGGCTGATGGTAAATGTTTCCCAGAATGCGTGCTAGAGCCAGGTTGATGTTTAGATGCTTTAGAAGACATGGAAATTTTTTTATATACTTGGGCTAATGGCACAAGGTCTACATGATTTTTTTTCGATGTGGACTGTCCTTCAGACCTTTGTAAATATAAAAAAAATGGTTTTGTATCTTTGAAGTCTAATTTGCACAGTGACAAATCACTTTGAGCATGGAGAACACTTTCTGTAGCACTAGAGAGGGGTGAAGAAATTACCTGAAACCTAGGACAGATGGTGAACATGCCTTTTCAGTTGAAGGAGGTGTTACTTGAGCATCTTGGGACAATATGGAACGTCCGGCATGCCCTTGTAGGATTGGCAACTTTCCACAATTCCTTAGTCTTTTTTTGAAAATTCAACGTCCCTTTGGACAGATGGAGAAGGTGTGAGACTCACCTGAGGAGAAATTGTAACTTTTGGTGTCTCTTTGGCAGCAGAAGATTGCACAAGATCCCTTTTGGCAGAAGGGGGAAGGTTGAAACTGTCTCCCTTAGAGGAGAAATTTCTAAAGACTCAATCAAAAGGATAAAATCTTAACCCTTTGTTTCTAGAAACTCGATGCCTGTGGTCCAATTTGGTATACGGAGAATGTCAAGTATTTCTCCACAGAGTGGACATGTGAAATAAATATAATTGGGTAGATAGGGATAGTTGTAAAGCATGCTGTTCAGATGCAGTAGATCCTACGACATCCTTCTCACATGAGGAAGGTCTTAATGTATCGTGTATATATGTGGAAATACTGACTGTGATGTCAGAATGGGGGGAATGTATTAGAGCTACCTCTGAGATGTGACCTCTCCTAGAGAAACAGGGGCATATGTGAGAGGTCTGAGACACTCATGTGCAGATAAGGAGGTTCTAGACATCGTTGTGTAACTGTGTAAGTTTCAAGAAAAATTTCCTCTGCAGGAAAAATGGAAAGAGACTTTCATATTGAAGTATTGAAATGTCAGGTTCCCTACCCTGCTTGATAGGCAAAACAGGTTCCAAGGCCCCTTCAGGAGATAAGGTAAAATTGAAAGGCTTTTAGGTATTTGGCAGGTGTTCTGGGTCAGTTTGTGGGTATAAAGAAGGACTGGAAACACTTTGGGCATATTTGGAAGAGTGTGTAGCATCTTCTGTAGTTGGGGAAGATGGCTGATCTTGAGGAGATTAAGAAGTTCCTATAGTCATCTGTGAAGTTTGCGGAGGTCATATCCATTCTTTGCACAAATGGAATCCAAGGAATCCCTTTCCTCAGATGTCGAGGATGCTACAGACACTGGTGTTTGCATATCATGTTCCCCTATTCCTCGTTCATATATGGCTGGATCCATAACCTTCTCTACAGATGCAATATGTCCTAGAACATCTTTTGTACATGTGTTGCGTCCACAAGCCATTTCTGAATATGTGGCTGTGGGTAGAACTCCTTTTGTAGATGTTTCTTGTCCTGCAGTCTCTTTTTGAGATAGAGTACTACTCAGAGAATCATGCTCAGTTTTGGGAAATTCTAGCATCTCTGATGTACATTTGGAAAATTTTGGAGCCCCTCTTTTCAGGACAGAATGACATAGAGTCCCCTGAGGAGGAAGGGTATGTTTTACCTTTTCTGTACATTGTATCAATATGGAGTCTGCATGGCTCATTGACAGTGTGTTATGATAAACTTGTCTCTTTTGGGCCTGATGACAAGTCAGGAGGGTCCTTTTTGGTGGTAGAGAATATTTGAATATTTCTCTGTTTTATAGGGACATTGGAAGTACTGGGGGAGATGGTGATGGTGCTAGATCATATTTTTTATGTGAAGAAGGCACATGAGTTCCTTATGTGGACTTACAATTTTCTAACATAACTTGTGTGGGTGTGGAACTCTCAAGAGCCCCTTCAAAAACTGGCAATCATTCTTGATCTAATGGTGTACATGCAGAAAGTTTTGTCACTCCTCTTCTGTTATCTGTGTTATGAGGTTGACTAGAGGATTTATGACTGTATTTTGCCCCCCTTGGATCATAAGTGATTATTTAAGTCCTTTTTTAATAGTAGAGGACTTTGAAGTTCCTCTTGGATTAATAGGGATTTCAGAAATCCCCGTTGTCAGCAGAAACAGTTTTCAACTCATTTTACCCGAAGCAGATTGCATAAGGCACTTTGGTGGAGATGGGGGATATTTTGAGTGTCTTTGTGAGTGGACATAGCTCTCTGCCAAGCTTTGGCAGTTGGCCAAGGTATTAAAGTCTCATGTTGACTCCTCCATTGTTGGTGGGATTGCAGACTGGTACAACCATTATGGAAATCAGTCTGGAGGTTCCTCAGAAAATTGGACATTGAACTGCCTGAGGATCCAGCTATACCTCTCTTGGGCATATACCCAAAAGATACCCCAGCATATAAAAAAGACATGTGCTCCACTATGTTCATAGCAGCCTTATTTATAATAGCCAGAAGCTGGAAAGAACCCAGATGCCCTTAAACAGAGGAATGGATACAGAAAACGTGGTACATCTACACAATGGAATATTACTCAGCTATCAAAAACAATGACTTTACGAAATTCATAGGCAAATGGTTGGGACTGGAAAGTATCCTCCTGAGTAAGGTTACCCAATCACAGAAAAACACACATGGTATGAACTCATTGATAAGTGGCTATTATCCCAAATGCTTGAATTACCCTGGATGCCTAGAACAAATGAAACTCAAGACGCATGATTAAAATGTGAATGCTTCATTCCTTCTTTAAAAGGGGAACAAGAGTACACTTGGCAGGGAATAGAGAGGCAAAGATTAATACAGAGACAGAAGGAACACCCATTCAGAGCCTGCCCCACATATGGCCCATATATACACAGCCATCCAATTAGACAAGATTGATGAAGCAAAGAAGTGCAGGCCAACAGGAGCCAGATGTAGATTGCTACTGAGAGACACAGCCAGAATACAGCAAACACAGAGGCGAATGCCAGCAGCAAACCACTGAACGGAGAATAGGACCCCTGTTGAAGGAATCAAAGAAAGAACTGGAAGAACTTGAAGGGGCTCGAGACCCCATATGTACAACAATGCCAAGCAACCAGAGCTTCCAGGGATTAAGCCACTACCTAAAGACAATACATGGACTGACCCTGGACTCTAACCTCATAGGTAGCAATGAATATGGTAGTAAGAGCACCAGTGGAATGGGAAGCCCTGGGTCCTGCTAAGACAGAACAGCCAGTGAACTAGATTGTTCGGGGTAGGGCGGCAATGCGGGGAGGATGGAGAGGGGAACACTCAGAAGGAAGGGTAGGGGAAGGGGGATGTTTGCCTGGAAACCGGAAAGGGAATAACACTGGAAATGTATATAAGAAATACTCAAGTTAATAAAAAAATATAAGCTCGTGTTGAAAGGGGGCAGGACTTAATACATTTGTGGAATATGGAAATCAATGAGATTAACTTTTAAGCAGAAGTTTTGCAGACCTCTTTATTTGATGGGAACTGTTTTACCTCCCCTTGACCAGAGGTGTCTTCTCCAACAGATTTGGAGGAGAATTGTAAAGACTGGAGACATGTAGGATTGGGAATTAAAATTTGAAACTCCTTTGGAAACTCTGTGGGACAGAAGAGTGAGCAATACTGAGACCTCAGATAAGGAGAGACTGCCACCTCTGCCCACTTGTTTCCCACATCCCTAGCCCAAGAGGAAACTGCATAGTGCCTCTGATCACATGAATATAGGAGCAGTCAAGCTGCAGGAGCCCTGTAGTCCAAACTTCATCTGGATCAGAACTACTCCAAACAGCATCCTACACCCAAATCTCCTGTGGGGTTGGTCAGTCTGAGAGAGCACAGGGACGGAAACGCCTGAGAACTGTGCTCACATTCCTGACTAAAGAAAAAAAACAAAAACAAAAACAAAAACAAAAACAAAAACAAAAACAAAAACAAAAAAAAACCAGCTAGCTCCATCTGGGCCTCCTGTGCATAGAAAAATAGGAGCAGTAGGATCTGGACGTTTCTGGTTGTGCCTCTCATATAGAGCTGAAAGTCAGCCCGATTGTTCCATATTGTCTGTAAACAAATAATTTTCTGTGCCTTGGAAAGGCTTTAAAATATTTTCATTAACTTTTGATATGAAATTTGTTAGGACTTTGAGAAAAAGGGGCAGAGAGGCCCTAGAACGTATGTATTTAAAATTCTTTTGCTTTCTAGAGTCTAACTTCTTAAGTTCTTTGTATATTTTGGATATTACCCACTATCAGATAAAGGATTGGTAAAAATATTTTCCAAATCTGTTGGTTACAGTTTTACCCAAATGATGGTGTCTTTAGTCTTACAGAAGCTTTGCTGTTTTATTAGGTCCTATTTGTCTATTTTTGAACTTAGAGTCTACGTCATTGGTTTTTTGATCAGGAAATTTTCTCCAGTGCCTTTGTGTTCAAGACTCATTCCCACCTTTTCTTGTTTTAGTTTGAGTGTTTCTGGTTTGATGTGTAGGTCCTTGATTCACGTGTACTTACGCTTTGTACATGGCTATAAAATGGGATAATTTGGATTCTTGTACATGCTGACTTACAGTTGAACCAGCATGATTTTTGGAAAATGCTATGTTTCTTCCTTTGGTTTTATTTCTTTTGCCAAATATCAAATGATAGGGGTGTGGGTTCATTTCTGGGTCTTCAACTCTATTCCACTGGTCTATCCATCTGTCTCTGTACCAATACGTGCAGTATTTATCACTATTGCTCTGTACTTCTGCTTGATTTCAGGGGTGATGATTCCCCCAGAAGTTCCTTTATTGTTGAGGATAGTTTTTGCTATCCTGGCTTTTTCTTATCCCAAATGAATTTGCAAATTGCTCTTTCTATCCCTGTTAAATAAGTGAGTAGGAATTTTGATGGATATCGCATTGAATGTGTACATTTCTTTTGACAAAATGGTCATCTTTATTATATTAATCCTGTCAATCCATGAGCATGGAAGCTCTTTCTATCTTCTGAGATCTTCCTCAATTTCTGTCTTCAGATACTTGAACTTCTTGTCATACATATCATTCACCTGCTTGGTTAATCTCACACCAAGATATTTTATATTATTTGGAACTATTGTGAAGTGTGTGGTTTCATTATTTTCTTTCTCAGCCTGTTTATCCATTGAGGAGAGGAAGGCTCCTGGTATGTTTGAGTTAATTTTATACCCTGACACTTTGCTGAAGTTATTTATCAGGTTAAGAAGTTCTCTGGTGGAACTTTTGGGGTCACTTAAGTGTATACTATCATATCATCTGTAAATAGTGATATTTTGATATCTTCTCTTCCAATTTGTATCCTTTTGTCCTCCTTTTGTTGTCTGGTTTCTCTGGCTATGACATGGTGGCCTGTTTTGAATAAGTAGGGAGAGAGTTGGCAGCCTTTTCTAGTCCTGATTTTAGTGAGATTGCTTCAAGTTATTCTCCATTTAGTATGATATTAGCTAGAGGTTTGCTGTATATTTCTTTCACTATGTTTAAAAATGGGCCTTAAATTCTTGATCTCTCCACGACTTTTATTCTTAAGTTTCATGCCCACCTCGTCCGGCAAGGAAGACACAACAAGGTCCGATTTTTCTCTACAGCCTTTATGGCAGGACCACCTCTTTAGTGATACAGGGACCTCTAGTGGCAAAAGCACTTGCCTTATATACACAACAGGCTGTGGCTATGCTAATTTTTCTTCAGGTATTGGCGGGGAATGAATCACCCCACTATCACCCCTGCTACTTTTTCTTCAGGGATTGGCAGCGCATGAATTCCTCATTAGTTTATTACCATCCCATCGACCTGATGCCAGGTGCAAAACCCGCACATGTGCAGTATCGTTGATCACCACAGGAGAGCACCGGATCACCTCATTATCCTATAGCCACCCTGGCAATGGGACAAGCCTGCGCATGCGCAATAAATCGTTTTCTACCAGACGGGACTGGATGTAGGCACCATTAATGTTTTACCTCAACACTCCCTACACTGAAGTGTTGTTGAATTTTGTCAAATGCTTTCTCAGCATCTAATGAAATGGCATGTGTCTTTATCTTTGAGTTTGTTTACATGTTGGATAACATTGACGGTTTTCTGTATAGTAAATCATCCCTGCATCCCTGATCATGATGGATGATTGTTTTTTAGATTCGGTTCACAAGAATTTAATTGAGTATTTTTGCATCAATATTCATAAAGGAAATGGGTCTGAAGTTCTCTTTCTTTCTTGGGTCTTTGTGTTGTTTAGGTATAAGAGTAATTTTGGCTTCATAGAAGCAATTTGATAGTACTCAATTTCAATTTTGTATACTAGTTTGCACAGTATTTGTATGAAGTCTTCTATGAATGTTTAATGAGATTCTGCCCTGAACCCATCTGGAACTGGGTTCTTTTTGGTTGGGAGATCTTTAATAACTGCTTCTATTTCTTTAGGATTTATGGGGTGTTGAGATAGTTTATTTGATCCTGAGTTAACCTTGCTACCTGGTATTTGTCTAGAAAATTCTCCATTTCCTCCAGATTTTTCCAGTTTTCTGTATATAGACTTTTATAGTCGAATCTCCTGATTTTTGGAATTTCTTCAGATTCTGTTGTTGTGGATCCCTTTTCATTTCTGATTTTGTTAATTTGGATACATTCTCTGTGACCATGGGTTAGTCTGGCTAAGGGGTTATATATCTTATTTGTTTTTCTCAAAGAAACAGCTTCTGTTGTTTTTGATTCTTTGTAAAGTCCCTTTTGTTTATACTTGGTTCATTTCAGCCCTGAGTTTGATTATTTCTTGCCTTCTACACCTCTTGGATTCACTTATTTCTTTTTGTTCTAGAGCTTTTACGTGTGCTGACAAGCTGCTGATATACGCTCTCTCCTGTTTCTTCTCCCAAGCATTCAGAGCTATAAGTTTTCCTGTTACCACTGCTTTCATTGTGTGACATATGTTATGAAATGTTGTATCTTCATTTTCATTAAGTTCTAAGAAGTCTTTAATTTCTTTCTTATTTCTTCCTTGACCAAGTTGTCATAGAGTATAGAATTGTTCAATTTCCACGTATACGTGAGTTTTCTGTCATCATTGTTATTGTTGAAGATCAGTCTTTCTGTGTGGTGATCTGATAGAATGCATGGGATTTTTTTCTATCTTCCTGCATATGTTGAGGCCTGTTGAGTGACTGATTATATGGTAAATTTTGGAGAAGGTTCAAAGAGGTTCTGAAAATAATGTATTTTTAGGATGGAATGTTCTATAAATATCTGATAAATTAATTTGGTTCATAACTTCTGTTAGTTTCTCTACATCTCTGTCAAATTTCTGTTTCCATGATCTCTCCAGTGATGAGAGTGGGGTTTTGAAATATCCTACTATTATCTGTCATGTGAAGTGAAATGTATGCTTTGTACTTTAGTAAGGTTTCTTTTATGAATGCAGGTGCCCTTTCATTTGGAGTATAGATACATATGATTGAGAGTTCATCTTGGTGGATTTTTCCTTTGATGACTATGATGTCATCATCCTCTTTATCCTCCTTAGAAAGTCATGTCCTTCCTTATCTCTTTTTTAAAGACTTTTAATTGAAAGTCAATTTTATTTGATATTATAATCTAACTTCAGCTTGGTTCTTCAGGCAATTTTCTTGGAAATTTGTTTTCCAGCCATGTACTCTGAGGTAGTATTCATCTTTGTCTCTGAGGTGTGTTTCCTGCCTACAGCAAAATGCTCAATATTCTTTATGTATACATTCTGTGAGTCTGTGTCTTTTCACTGGAGAATTGAGCCCATTGATCTTGAGAGATATTTATTTTTCTAGTTAGAGGTAGAATTATCTTTGTCTATCTTTTCATTTCCTTGCAAGGAAAT
Source organism: Rattus norvegicus (assembly GCF_021556685.1). NCBI lineage: Eukaryota > Metazoa > Chordata > Mammalia > Rodentia > Muridae > Rattus > Rattus norvegicus. The sequence continues at coordinate 56,899,097 of NC_141555.1, read as the reverse complement.
AATATACTTGTTTTTGGTATGATGTATTTTCTCTCCTTGTGTTGGAGTTTTCCATTTATTATCTTTTGTAGGCCTGGATTTGCTGAAAGAGATTGCATACATTTGGTTTTGTCATGGTATATCTTGGTTTCTCTGTCTATGTTACTTGACTTTTTTTTTTTATTAACTTGCGTATTTCTTATATACATTTCGAGTGTTATTCACTTTCCAGGTTTCCGGGCAAACATCCCCCTCCCCCCTCCCCTTCTTTATGGGTGTTCCCCTCCCAACGCTCCCCCCATTGCCGCCCTCCCCCCATGGACTAGTTCACTGGGGGTTCAGTCTTAGCAGGACCCAGGGCTTCCCCTTCCACTGGTGCTCTTACTAGGATATTCATTGCTACCTATGGGGTCAGAGTCCAGGGTCAGTCCATGTATTGTCTTTAGGTAGTGGCTTAGTCCCTGGAAGCTCTGGTTGCTTGGCATTGTTGTATTATTGGGGTCTCGAGCCCCTTCAAGCTCTTCCAGTTCTTTCTCTGATTCCTTCAATAGGGGACCTATTCTCAGTTCAGTGTTTGCTGCAGGCATTCGCCTCTGTATTTGCTGTATTCTGGCTGTGTCTCTCAGGAGCGATCTACATCCGGCTCCTGTCGGTCTGCACTTCTTTGCTTCATCCATCTTGTCTAATTGGGTGCCTGTATATGTATGGGCCACATGTGGGGCAGGCTCTGAATGGGTGTTCCTTCAGTCTCTGTTTTAATCTTTGCCTCTCCCTTCCCTGCCAAGGGTATTCTTTTTCCTCATTTAAAGAAGGAGTGAAGCATTCACATTTTGATCATCCGTCTTGAGTTTCGTTTGTTCTAGGGATCTAGGGTAATTCAAGCATTTGGGCTAATAGCCACTTATCAATGAGTGCATACCATGTATGTCTTTCTGTGATTGGGTTAGCTCACTCAGGATGATATTTTCCAGTTCCAACCATTTGCCTACGAATTTCATAAACTCGTTGTTTTTGATAGCTGAGTAATATTCCATTGTGTAGATGTACCACATTTTCTGTATCCATTCCTCTGTTGAAGGGCATCTGGGTTCTTTCCATTTTCTGGCTATTATAAATAAGGCTGCGATGAACATAGTGGAGCACGTGTCTCTTTTATATGTTGAGGCATCTTTTGGGTATATGCCCAAGAGAGGTATAGCTGGATCCTCAGGCAGTTCAATGTCCAATTTACTGAGGAACCTCCAGACTGATTTCAAGAATGGTTTTACAAGTCTGCAATCCCACCAACAATGGAGGAGTGTTCCTCTTTCTCCACATCCTCGCCAGCATCTGCTGTCACCTGAGTTTTTGATCTTAGCCAATCGCACTGGTGTGAGGTGAAATCTCAGGGTTGTTTTGATTTGCATTTCCCTTATGACTAAAGATGTTGAACATTTCTTTAGGTGTTTCTAAGCCATTCGGCATTCCTCAGCTGTGAATTCTTCGTTTAGCTCTGAACCCCATTTTTTAATAGGGTTATTTGTTTCCCTGCAGTCTAACTTCTTGAATTCTTTGTGTATTTTGGATATAAGGCCTCTATCTGTTGGAGGATTGGTAAAGACCTTTTCCCAATCTGTTGGTTGCTGTTTTGTCCTAACCACATTGTCCTTTGCCTTACAGAAGCTTTGCAGTTTTATGAGATCCCATTTGTCGATTCTTGATCTTAGAGCATAAGCCATTGGTGTTTTGTTCAGGAAATTTTTTCCAGTGCCCATGTGTTCCAGATGTTTCCCTAGTTTTTCTTCTATTAGTTTGAGTGTGTCTGGTTTGATGTGGAGTTCCTTGATCCACTTGGACTTAAGCTTTGTACAGGGTGATAAGCATGGATCGATCTGCATTCTTCTACATGTTGCCCTCCAGTTGAACCAGCACCATTTGCTGAAAATGCTATCTTTTTTCCATTGGATGGTTTTGGCTCCTTTGTCAAAAATCAAGTGACCATAGGTGTGTGCGTTCATTTCTGGGTCTTCAATTCTATTCCATTGGTCTATCTGTCTGTCTCTGTACCAATACCATGCAGTTTTTATCACTATTGCTCTGTAATACTGCTTGAGTTCAGGGATAGTGATTCCCCCTGAAGTCCTTTTATTGTTGAGGATAGCTTTAGCTATCCTGGGTTTTTTGTTATTCCAGATTACTTGACATTTTTACTGGTTTCAATACCCTGCTCTGTCGATTTTGCTCTCGTAGGGACTATTTGATATTTGTCCAGGATATTCTCACTTTTATAGTCTCTGGTGAGAAGTCTGGTGTAATTCTTATAGGTCTCACAATATATGTCACTTGGAACTTTCGCTGGCTGCTATTAATATTCTGTCTCTGTTTTGCACATTTCGTGTTTTGACTATTTTGTGATGGGAGGAATTTCTCTTCTGCTCCAATCTATTTGGAGTTCTGGGGCTTCTTGTTTGTTTATGGGCATCACTTTCAATAGGTTAGGGAAGATTTCTTTTTTAATTTTTTGAAGGTATTAACTGCCCCATTAAGTTGGAAGTCATCTCTTCTATATCTATTAACCTCTGGTTTGAACTCTTCATTTTGTCCTGGATTTCCTGTATGTTTTGGTCCAGGAACTTTTTGTTTTTACATTATCTACATCAGTTGTGTCGATGATTTCTATGGAATTTCCTGCCCCTGAGATTCCTCTTCTATCTCTTGCATTTTGTTGTTGATTCTTGTATCTACGTCTCCTTGTCTCTTCCTGTGTTTTTCTATCTCCATCTTTGTCAACTTTTTGCTTTTTTTATTATCTCTATTTCTATTTTCAAGTCGTTCACCTGTTTGGTCATGTTTCCTGCAATTCTTTCATGGATGTTTGTGTTTCCTCTGGAAGGGCTTCTACTTGTTCACTTGTGTTTTCCTGCATTTTACTGAAGGAATTCTTTAGGTTTCTCTCAAAGTCCTCCATCATTACCAACAATTGTGATTTTAAATCTAAATCTTGCTTTTCTGGTGTGTTTAAATATCCAGTATTTTCTTAGGTGGGCTCTGCTGATGCCAAGTAGTATTGGTTTTTGTTACTTAGATTTCAAGCTTGCCCCTGGTGTTCGTTTGTCTTGCTGCTTCTGAGAGTGACTTGACCCTGTTGTAATCCTCTTTGTCAACACTGTTGTAGAACTCTTTTCTTGTTTTCTTTCAGCCTTTCCTGCGAACAGGTGTTCTGTTCCCATATGTGTAGGCACTCCTGGAGACCTTCTTCCAGCTCTAGGAACAGGCAGGAATCAAATGATCATGACCCTGATTGTTCCTGTATGTCCTTGCCCTCCATGGGTAAAGTTGGCACTGTGTGAAACACTCTTGGGCCTTTATGGTGGAAGGCCCTCTGACTTCTCAGGAATATCCACACTCCTGAGGGTCCAGCACTTTCCGCTATGTGATTGAATACAGGGAACTGTTTGGCCATTCAGTGTAGTCTTCGGTGCAGACCGGAATCGTGGGTACGAGAGGCTGACCGTTCCTATATCCCAGTGTCCAGAAGCACTGTTCAATTTCTCCTTGCATCAGTGATGAGGGCTAAGGTGTGCATGTGTCAATCTTACCTGCAGCCTCAGGATTTCCTGTGAATTATTTTTATTGCACAAATTTAAATGTAAATATGACATTCTGGTTCTTGAGTTGGTTTTCTGGAAATTTAACTGGAAGAGGAAAGGCCTCACTCTCTAGCTAGAGAGCTACCTATACAAATACAGAAATTACTAATGAAAAGGAAATTTCTTTAAAAATATTTCAAATTATAAAAGTATTCCTTTTCTGTGTTAGCTGTGGGTAGGTTGTTTGTTTTTGTTTGTTTGTTTGTTTTAATTGAATATGGAGAAATATGTACAATACATCAAATTAAGTGTGAAATGCCTAACAATAGAATCCTCTTCATTCCAGCAATTTTTCTACAAGAGCAGAGTCCACTGAGTGGTCAGTACAATAGACCTCCTGCTTCATAATTGTCAGAGCTTTAAGTCTGTCTCATGTTCTCTCCACTTGGATTTTTATAAATTTTTCATGAATGGGTGCAGATCTAATCTAATAGATCTAATAAGCTAGTATACCTAACTATGTCGTCTACCCCTTGAGAAAATTTTGTATTGTTTTGCTTTTTTTGTTGTTCTTGTTGTTCGGGGAGCTATGTTTTTCATTCTCCACAATAGAAAATTAATCTAGTGATCAATTAGTGAATAGAAATGAAAATTATCTGTTGTGATGAGAAATTTCCCAAAATAGAGTTTACACAAAGGTAAGTCTAAAATGTTTGTGGGTAGACATGCACACATGCTCATGTCCCATGTAGCTGACAAGCATTCAATACCAGATCAAATTAAGTGATTTGGGAAATTAACTTAAATTACACAGAAGCAAACTCATAGGGAATACATTTTTTACTTAGCTGCATTTATAAGTTACCAAATGGTTGAAAAGGATGTAAACAAATACTCTTATCCTTCATTGTTGTTTATACTAACATTTTAATTCATGTACAATCTCTAAGTGCTTTTTCTCTATTGTGTTTCTCTGTGTGTCTCTCTCTGCATGAATATATAGGCACACATGTGTATGTGGCATACAAGTGTGTGTGTGTGTGTGTGTGTGTGAGTGTGTGTGTGTGTGCATGTTGGTGTGTGTCTTATATCGTATTTATGAACATAGGTAACATGTTTATTTCTTTATAATTGGGAAATACTGAAACCCACATTTGATTTGTGGATCAACCATGTGCTGATCTACTCACATACCTCTGACATTTCATTATATCAAGTGAATAGAGAGAAGCCTAACAGGCTGTTGATATCTCCTATTCTACTCTTGTCAGGTAAAAGTGGTATATTTTTGGCAACAAAACCCAAACTTCAGCAAAGGCATATACACCCAGCAAAACAGGAAAGGTCATCTCATTTGAAGGGGAACGTTATCAGACTGTGAGAAAAATGATTTTGCCTCATCTCCAATATTTGAGGGATATGAGACTGAACTTCAGAAGATATAACGGGAAGGGACAGGCAGAATCACTAAGGAGCCACAGTAAACTGAACACTGGAGCATCTCATTACATGAGTGCTCATGGAATGGTAAGGATGGTAAACATAATGATAAGAACTTTGCAGTACATACTCTGACTCCATATAAGGCTACAATGTGAAGAAGATGTGAAGTAGTCACCAACACAGTGCTAACAGCTGTGAAAAACAGATAACATTTACATTGTGAAAAACAGATAACAGCTAACATATTGAAGGATGAAGCATGAAGAGTTATGTTCCGGTTTGGTTTATCCTTCTCTTTCATGGCTCAGCTTACACTTCTTAAGATGTGTTTCTGTCCACATCATTATTTTGCAGACATTGAGATGTTCCCTACCTTTAATTCTATGTATGTGAAGCAGTAATCATTTATTTATCCAATGATTATTTGATTTTAATTTATCTTCAGAAATGATGAGTCTTGAAGAAATGATACTTTTAATGTGTGGGTTTAAATATTCATAAAAACAATCAGAGAATAATCTGGACCCAACACACACACACACAGGGTGGTAGGAGAGAATAACCTGTGGCATCAGGAAAGCATAAAGATGAGAGGGTTGATTAGTTTTTCTGCATAACATTGATGACTAGTTAATGATAAGAATGGGTAAAATATTGAGATACACTCAGGTTTTCTTTTCCTTCATTTGAATGATAGCTTGTGAAAGTGTACTTAGACCCACGGTAAACCTTTTGCATGAACTTCATTATTGCCAGGACTACAAGTTTCCACTATCTATTGTAAATATTTGAACACTTGGCTCAATGGTTAGCACACTTTGGAAAATCCCTTGGTGTTAAGAAAGTATTAGATATGAAATTCTGTGAGAATAAATCTTTTCTAAGCTTTGATTTTTGTGACTGCAGACAAAGACTTTGACTCTGATGTAACTGAGGCTCTAAAAGTATGAAAAAAATAATAACTCTCATCTGCAGGAATCCTTCTAATGGCTTACTGCTCTGTCTTGCAGGAGATGAGTGTCAAGTGTGTCAGTTGCTATTTGTGTCAGGAGAAGGGCTTGTCTGTCAAATGCTTTGCAATTGCCAAATTCTCTGAGGTCCCTGGAGAATGCTTCCTCCTGTTAACCTTCATCCTGTTCTCATTGCCTTTTCTATCTGCACCAGTCCATCTCTACACACCCCCAGGTGCTTCTTTCTGGTGAACTTATGTATCCTGGAAAATGGCTACATGGACTCTGTCCTACCCAAGATGTGGAGAACCTTGTAAGTGAGATCCAAGGGCTCTCTCAGGAGGGATGCATCATAGAGATATTTTCCTCCACACTTTTGGTATAACTGAGTGCTGCCTTTTGGCAGTCCTGTCCTCTGGCCACAGTGTGTCCCAGATTCACTATGCAATCCAAATGAGTCATGGTGTATGTGTCCATTTTCAATTATTTCATGGGGATTAGGTTGCCTTGTAGGGTTGGGACAAAATTACTTGAGGTCCAAATCTAAGCACCCACCAGTAGTTGATAAACTCTTGGTCTACACAGCAGTGACAACCATGTTGAAGCACATCATCTATAGCATAAGGAACCAAGAAGTCAAGGAAGCACTGGGAAGAACTCTGGGTTTGAAGAAAGTTGATAATAATTAGGTGCATATTCTTTGAAAGAAAGAATACAAAACACTGTGCTCTTTCTGGCTGTCTTGAAACAATCTTTAAGAAACATAACTTTGTTTTAGAGTGTTCTCTATATTCACCACCATTCTAAATTGCAAACAATGGTAAAGTTTGCTTGCTATTAAATAACTTTAGTAGATTAGTACAGTACTTAAAGATTTTGATATGGGCAGAGTTTAAAGCACATGCTAATATCTCAGGGGCCTTGAAAGTCCTCTGTATCCTTTCTTAGGTATTTGGAGATCTTCCAAGAATTACTTCTAAGTGATCTCAGCTCATTATGCTACAATTCCATATTCCTCAGTACATGTAAATTCATCGCATTGGAATGCAACTGCTAAGTAGTTTTCAGGTCAGTAAATTGTTAGCCTCTGCTTTTTGTGCCATTAGGTCAGTCCACATGTCAGATTTGGGCACCCAGGGCCTATGATTTTGGAACAGGAGTAATCTTTCGTCCCTTTTATCATTTCTAACAGAGTAGTGGAAAAGAATTTCATCCAGATGATTCTCAAAATCAACAACCTTATTTCAGATGAGCACACACACACACACACACACACACATACACACACACACACACACACACACACACACACACTGGCATTCATCGACACATTATACAGGGAATTAACTGGGTTTACAAGTGACAGAATGCTAATATAGAAGGTCAGCTAGTGTCAGATAATTAGATTCTGGTTGTTATTCTGAAATAAAATAAAATAAAATAAAATAAAATTAGAATAGTGTATAAGGAAAGAAAAATAAAATTCTTTTTAAGTGTGCAGAAAATATGGTAGACTTTAAAATATAAATTACAATGACACTAAAACTAGAGTATTATTTTAGGCATGAGTCGCCCAAATAGAAAGACAATGATAGGATTCTCCTCAGACTCATTTTTCTCAGTCTAATTACAAGCAGTAAGGACCATTGAGGCCAGAGCGTTGGAAAAAAATTACTGAGAAGCTGAAAACAAAGTCGAAAGTTTTGAAGAGACACACAATCTTTCCAAAGTCTTTAAGTAATTCTCCTATAACTTCCATTACTGTAAAAGGAAATACAAAAGAAAAATACATTAAAATATTTTTTAACTACAGAAGGAAAATAATTTAAAATAATTTCATTGCTCCTTACTTTGGTGTTATTAAGATGCCAGTCATCCACCTAATGCTGAACTTAGATAAACAAAGCAGGAAACAATTTTTGGTATCTGTGCCAAGTACATACAATCTCGACCTAAATGAGAAAAAACACTAGGCAAATCCAAATTCAGAGACATTCTACCAAAGTAATTATTTCACTTAAATGTGTGGTCACAGAAGATAAAAATAGTAATGAATTATCACAGAATAGAATAAACAAATATATGTAATAATTAAGGTTTAACTGGATTTCTGAATTTTATACGGGAATAGAACATGTACAGTAGTAGAACCATTGTTTTTATGATTTGGTGAACCTACTGTGGTATTTGTAATATGATAATGTTTTTCAATTATCTGATTTGTGAGAATTACTCATTAGATGGATTATGGAATATAAAATTGAGGAATTGTGGTACGATAAAAAACAGTACTGATTCCTATCAACTAAATTTGATTTTCCTGTATATTTTGACTACAGCTTTATTTTTTGTATTTATTCATTTTATTAATTTATGTCTCAAACACTGCCCTCCTTCCTGTTTTTCCCCACAAAGTCCCTTACCTCAAACCCCATCCTTTCTGATTTCTCCTTTTAAAAAGAGAAAAAGACAGTAGATATAAGGCATGTTTAGTCCCTGAATAGCTGTTTATTTGCCCATGTATTTTAAAATCGACAACACTGATAGTAGAGACATCAGGAAATAGTTTCAAAAATGATCTTCAAAATTTAATATTCTCCAGTTATCAGCTATCAGCTATCAGCTTGACAATACTGGAAGAATCCCAGAACATAAATATCCTTGTTATATACATAGAGAAAAATGATCAAGAAGAAAAACGGATAGCAACCTTCCTGGATTCAACATAAGAGAGCCTCAGTTCCTGTAATGTATTCTGCTTGATTTTACAGAGATTATGGGCTAATACCTGGAAATGAACACCTACAAAACCCAACTACAAACTAACCACAAACTGCTATATTTATAAAAGCTAAACAAACATGTGGAAAGTATTTTTCAGCTATATATGAGAATACTCTGTTTATTAATTTATATATTAATAAAATTTAAATTTTATTACTGCAAATTTTTACTGCAATTTTTTAAATAAATAGACTTTAGGTGATTCAGGAGATTGTTAACTTTTTCTGGGTTAGAGTGTAATATGGATCAATACAATGTTTATTTGACTGTGATTATCACTTTGAATATTCTCGTAAATCAAAGTATGTCAACCAGGAACTGCTCTTCTGTTTTTGGACTTTTTGTTGTACATATGTAAGTGTTTTACCTGCTTGTATATGTGTGCACCATATGCATGCATTGTGCCCAGGAGGTTTAAGAGATTGTGAGGTCCATGGTGCTGAAATTATAGCCACTTGTGAGCTGTAACATGGGAGCTGGGGAGTGGCCCCGGGTTCTCTAGAAGAACAGATAGTGCTATTAATCTCTGAATCATTTCTTCATCTTCAGCAAGTGCCATTTTTGTAAATATAGTGCATAAGCTGACCTGTATTCTGCATATACCACTGTTTTCTCAAATGTGATAGTGTAATATTAAACACACAAACCCCCATACCTTCACACAGACACACACACACACACACACACATATACATATATTTATATATATATATATATATATTTATATATATATATATTTATATATATATATATATATATATATATATATATATACTCACACATACACACAAATACACAAACACAAGCAATTGTTTCTTATCTTCAAGTAGACTTAGTTATTTTCATACTTATTTGTTTATTTATTCATTTTACATGCAGCACACTGCCCTCCCCCAGTTCACACTTCTCAAAATCTTTCTCCCAGCCTTTTCTTCTCAGAGGACATTGGGACCCCACAAGGTTATTGCCTCATGATGCATATCCAGGCTCTGTGATGCTAATCACATCCTCTGCTACTGAGGCCTGACTAAGTAGCCTAGATGGATAGGTGTGGGGAGGTAGAAATCATATCCTGAAAGAGGCATAGAGCTGGTGTAAGAGAGATGCCCATGAATAATTGGGTGTTTCCTTAGCTGAGACTCACAGCATCAGTGATATCTATCTGAAGAGCCCTCCTCCTGTAGCCAGAGAGCAACCAAAATGGAGTGATAGAGACACGAATTTTGACCCAAAATTTATTCTGACCACAAGAAATACATGGACTGTGCATAAAGCACAGAGTGTGGAATGGTCAACCAATGGTTAGTTCAGATTGAGACGTCCCCCATGCATCAGCACTGAAACTATTAATGACACTCTGTTATGCTTGCAGAAAGGATTCTAGCCTGACTTCCCTCTCAGAGACTCCACTAAGCCACTCACTCAGACAGATGCAGAATCCCACTCGTCAAACCATGGATGGAGCTTGGGGACTCTGATGGAAGAACAGAATGAAAAGGATTATGGCCTCTAAGGACATAGGCACTCCACAGGCTTTGTCTTCATGCGGGAACCGAACAACTAGAATTGGACTTTCCAAAACATGTTGTCTTTAGATGGGATAACTGTTTCTTTAAAATTCATTTATTTATTTACTCATTTTACATCCCAAAATCGGTGCTCCATCTTCATGGAATGTCCACACACATTGTCGAGGGCACCTGTAAAAAGACAAATCTCCACATTTGCCACCTATGTCCTGGGGGCTCAGGTTCAGTCCACGTTCACTCCCTGATTGGTGGTTCAGTCTTTGGCAGACCCCAATAGTCGCTGTGAGTAGACTCTATTGGTCTTCCTGTGGAGTCCCTCATATCATCTGGGCCTCAATTCTTCACCTGTTTTTTTTTTTTTTCAAAAGACTCCCCAAGCTCCAGCTAATGTTTGGTGTTGAATCTTTACACTTGTTTCTCTCAGCTTTTGGGTGGAATCTCTCAGAGGACAGTTATGCTACGATTCTGTCTGCAAGCACGATACAGTATCTTTAGTAGTGTCAGAGATTGGTGCTTGCCAATGGGATAGGTCTCAATCTGTGCTAACCATTGGTTGGACGTTCCTTCCATGTCTGCTCTATCTATCTTTGTCTCTGATAATCTTGTAGGCTGTGTTCATTATGGATTGAAGGTTTTGTGGGTGTATTTTTTTTTCTTTTTCACATCACTGGGAGTCATGCCTGGCTACAGAAGTGGCAAATTAAGGATCTGTATCCCCACTGCTAGAGTCACACCAATAGACATCTTGGGGATACGCCTTTCCCAGGTCTTTGGCAATTCCTAGAGATGCCCACTCCACACTTCTGATTTCCATTCCCTCTTCCCTGCATTCCCAATACCTAATTCCGCCAAACCAACTGTACCTAATTCCTCCTACCCATTCCCTTCTCTCCTCCCCTCCCATTCAGTTTCCTCCCTCCCTCCATCCGCCTCAATATCTATTCTGCTAAAACCATTTTAAAGTCAATATTTAGGAAAATACACTGAGTAAGTATAGGAAGCATCCCATAAGGAATTGTGGTGGATGTTTAGGCAAGATATGAACATATTAAATTTTATAGAGGAAACAATTACTACATATATTGTGAGAAAAGAAACTGTCTTTATTACTTCCAACATGAAGGAAAACCATTTCTATATTCTATTAAGTTATACAAGGGAATATGTTAAAAGTGTTACACACATCACACAACTTTATTACTCTCTTATTTTGAAAGCTCTCTTTATTGCAAATATTTGCCCAATTAAAAGTACAAAGGTTTAAACTCATGTGAGTGACTTTGTTGTAAAGTTATATATATATATATATATATATATATATGTTATATATATATGTTATATATATGTTATATATATATGTGTATATATATATATATATATATATATATATATATATATATATGTTGATGACAACAGTCATATCTGATTCACAGGTGATAAATACATCAGGGAGTTCTCTATTACCTTACCTGTCTTCTTTCCTTTATTCCTCATGAAGACCCATCTCATTTACAGCCCCTGCTGTGAGAGATCGATCATAAAATGCCTGAGAGTCTACAACCCAAAATACATTGATAGAAAAGATAAAAGAAAACATCTCCATCTCCATTCGAAACGTTCGTGTAGATCTTGAAACAAAATGCAGAGCACAAACACACATCCTAGGATATTACCGCATATAGGAAACGGTAGCTGTAGGAAGCATTCTCAGGGGATTTTAAACATCTGCACCTAAGACCAAAACTGCCTCCGTGAACATGAAGATTTATTCCTTTGGCAAGAAACTCAGTTTGTCTCTAGACATTCGTGTCATCTGTCCATCACTAGAGCGACGGCCATGCTTTATGAATGTGTACAGATAAACACATACCGGTTCTCACGTCTTCAAAGAATATCAAGAAGAACCTGAAAGAGAATATATAATGTTCTAGAGATGAAATAGGGGAATTTAAATTAGCCAGCATACACATGTTGTTAAAATTTTCTGACTACTATTATTTAATAATTTTGACTTTTCCTGCTATGCATGAAAAGATGATTATGTAATGTCTACCAATCCCCAAAGCCTGAAAAAATTGTGAAAAACTGTCTTATGTCTCCCTAACTTGGATTTTGGTCACGAACCTTTCCATTGCTTGTCTAAATTCTGTTTCTCAAATAGATCAGAGGATTACGTGAAGGTGTCACTCTCATGGAGAAGACCAAGGAACTTTCTGTACTTGCATGTATTTGCTCTTGGGAATATGTAAATAAAACTTTCAGTTTCAAGAACCAAAACATGGTCGTCCAATGGGACCCACATGAAGCAAAATCTTCCTGCCATCAGTGAACATTAGCACACTGGTAACAGCACAAACAATAATATAATGGAATAATCCTGGAATAATAATAGTAATAATAATAATAATAATAATAATAATAATAATAATAATAATAATAATAATAAAAGTAATAGTAATATACAATGATGATGATGTTGTTGTTGTTGTGTTGATGATGATGATGATGATAATGATAATAATAATAATAATAATAATAATAATAATGATAATGGAATAATCCCCTCAAGGGATCACAGACTAAGGAAAGTAAATCTTGAGATGTGTTTTTCAAGGTTTACTGTATCGATGAAAGCAATTTTCACTAGGACAGACTCCTCATAAATGAAAATCCCTCTCAACCTGTCATCACTTCAGAAAGAGAGTTGAGAACCAGGGTGGTCTTTTCTTCGGAATAGAGAAAGATTTGCCAACCTTCCAAAAAGAAAAGCAATCCAGACATTCTTGTGAGGATGGTTAGCTTGTGCATGACTAACACACACACACACACACATAAACAAACAAACACACACAAACACACATGCACACACATACACTTGCAAACAAACATACACAGACACACACACACACATACAAAAAGACACACACAGAGAGGCACAGACAGACAAACAGACAGACACACACTTAGAGACACACACACACAGAGACACATAGAGACACACACATACACACATACATACACACATACACACACAGACACACACACATACAAACATGCACATACATAAAAATACACACACAGACACAAACATATACACACATATACACACAAACATACAGAGAGACACACACAGACACACACACATACAAACACTCACACACATAAAAATACACACCCACAGACACACACACACAGACACACACATATACACACACATACACACACACATACACACAGAGAGACACACACAGACACACACACATACAAACACTCACACATAAAAATACACACACAAACACACAGACACAGACACACACACACACACACACACACACACACACACACACACACATCTCTGATGTCTGCTTCCTAGAGTGTCCAGGTGCAAAAGGATGAAGTGGCCCCAGGAACCAGTCGCTCAACAGAATATTGGTCTGCCTGCAAGTGAGTTGGGGGTTGCTACAAGGTATTCAGTGTCACAACTCTGTTAGAAGGTATTCAGGGACACGCTGTGTGCATATATTTTACTCAGGTTGAACAAGACCTAGAGAAATCTTGGAGAGGAGGAAGGGGTTTTCAGGTGCATTTACATCGAGGGAGGCTTAAGATACCAGGAAGGCCTCATTTCCTTGAGCTTTTATAATCTCTGTCCCAGCATCGGTCTGTTGTTCAGGGATCTCCATTTGACTTCCTCAGAAACCGTCTCTACTGAATGTGCCCCATCCCCAACCCTGAGGACCTACTTGCTTGATTTAAAAAATTGAAGGTTTGGACTCTGCGTTCTCTATCAGATTAAATACTCAGGAGGTTTCCCCCAACTGCCATGAATTAACCAGTGCATCCTTCGAATTTCTGCATTAACACGTATGTCCCCTAATTCTGGCCGGTTCTCTCTGCACCGTGCTATCCCCCCATCGTCCCCACCTAACTTCCGCTCCTGTCTACAGAGGTCCGCACTCACCCACAGAATCTGTTCCAGTTTTCCTTTCAGAGAGGTCGATGCTTTCCCCCTCACGGGCCTTCTCCTTTCCTGTGTCCTCTCTGAACTTGTGGATTGTAGATAGAATTAGGTTTATCTCACAGTTTATACCATGCATAGGGAAAATTATGCCATGTTTGTGTCTCTAGGTCTCTTTCCCCCCTCGGGCTGTTTTTTTTTTTAATCTAGTTTCATCTATTTTCCCTGAAGCTTCATGATATCATGCCCCCAACACTTTGATATCATTCCCCAACCCCCATGATGTCATGACCCACTCCCAGTATGTCATGCCCTACCTCAATGATGTCCTGCCCCACCTCCATGATGTCATGCCCCAGTCCCCGTGATGTCATGCCTGCGAACCTTGCTAGAATGTTGTATCTATTCACCAGGTAACATTCTGAATGCTGCCCTGGCACCACACTCCTCCAGGCTTCCACCATTTTCAGTCCCTCTCTCTATACTCTCCCCTTCTTCTCTGAGAGAGTGGAGGACCCTCTGGGTGCACCCTCTCCCCTGGCACATTAATTCTCTGCAGGACTAGATTCATCGTCTCACACCAGGTCCTGAAAACGCAGCCCGGGTAGGAGAACAGGATCCACAGACAGGCGACGGGTTTAGTGAACCCACGTGAAGACCATTGTGCTCCTCTGCCTCTCTCAGCTCTTCAGTGAGACTCACTGAGCTCCATCGGATATTTGGTCGTGTGCTTCTGCTTCTGTGTCAGCTGGCTGCTCGGTGGAGCCTTGCAGAGGACAATAATGCTACCCACACATCTGTAAACATAAGAAAGGGCCGTTAATAATTTCAGGGTTTGCCGTATGCCCATAGGATAAGACTCCCATTCATCCACTTATCCTTTGGACATTCCCTCATTTCCTCTTCCATCTCCATCCCTGTGTCCCTTATAGAGAGGAAAATTCTGGGTCAAAATTTTGGGAGTGGGTTTGTGTCCTTATCATTCCACCTTGAGTCCTCCGTAGGTACGGAAAGTGACCATTTCAGTATCTGTATCCCCACTGCTATGAGTCTCAGCTAATGTCACCCTCATGGATGGCGAGGTAGCCTCACCCATCCCAGATTGCTGGCAAAGCATAGAGATAGCGCCCACCCTGGACAGTCACTGATTTCAGTCTATTCTCTTGGACCTCTGTCCCTCTTGCCCGTCTCTTCCAAGAAATGATTCTCAAACCTCATTTCCTTCCCATCCCCTCAGCCAGCCAATCCTTTCCTTCCATCAACCTCCTCTCATTATTTTATTCCTCCTCCTGTGTGGATTTCAAGCATTTTCTTCGGCCTTTCATCTTGTTTAGCCTCTTTGTTTCCATAGATCATAGTCTGTGAATTCTGTACTTTATGGCTAATACCCTCTTTTAAGTGAATATCTACAAGTTATTTTGGGTTGCAGTTACCCCATTCAGAACAATACTTTCTCATTCCATCTACTTGACCGAAGCTTCACAATTTTTCATAGCTGCATAGTATTTCATTGTGTAAATGAGCCACATTTTCGGTAGCCTTTCCTTGGTTGAGGAGCATCTGGGTTATTTCTATTTTCTGCTCATTATGAAGAATGCAGCTAGGAACATGATGGAGCACATGCCCTAGTGGTATGGCAGAAGTCTTTTCAGATATAAGGCCAGGAGTAGTATAGCTGAATCTTTTGGAAGAATATTCCGCATTTTCTCAGAGTCCACTGGATAGATATTTAAAGTCATTATATGGATTTGATCTTACACCACGAAATGGTATTTGTATCCTGATATTTATCTGCTTCCTCAAAGGAGTTTGCCCTGACTACACCTCAATCATGGACTCAGGAGATCGCATATAAATCTTCTCCCAATTTTAACTGTTCAGTAAATGCTAGAACCTATGACAGGTAGCCAGAGGGGAAAGTTGGTACTGGAGTGTTGAGGGTAGGGTTAGATAGAGGGTCAGAAGAGGGTAAAAGAGGTATAGTATTATTACCATATAACAATTTAATATACTAACAATATATTAAACTTAATTATATTTTATCATGATATCAATATATAATAATTTAATATATTAATATAATATATATTAATTATATATTATCATATTGCTGATATATATAATTTAATATGTTAATATAATATATTAATATTAATTAGATTATTATAATGTTAGAATATGACAATTTAATATATTAATTTATTATAATAATAATTTATATATGTAAACACACACATATACATATGTATTATATCTATATCTATCCATCTATCTATATATAATATATATATTGCATGATATGTAACTTCAACGAAGTTAACTCCAAGTGGAGCTCACAAGTTTATGTGAAATGCTGAGGACAGAATAAGTTTTTACAGTTCAGTTTGCTTATATGGAGGATCACTTTGATTGGTTTTCATAGACTTAACCATTCCTACAGCCTCAGGTCCTCCTGAGATGAGCCTACTTGATGGCACTGGTTGGCCGATTCATATGTTCTTGTATTTTTTTTCTAGCATTTTACCTAGTATTTTTTCCACCAATATTCTTAAGGGAAATTCATCTGAAATTCTTTCTTTGTTGAGTCGTTTTCTGATTTAGGTGTCAGGGTGACTGTGCTGTCATGGAATCAGTTTGGCAATTTTCCTCCTGTTTCTGTGTTTCGGAATAGGTTGAGAATTCTTTGAAAATCTGGTAGGAGTCTGTGCTCAAACAATCTGGCCCTCGGGCTTTTTCAGTGGGGAAACTTTTAATTACTGTTTGTTTCTCTTTAGGAGTTGTAGAGCTATTTACATAGTTTATCTTACCTCAGTTTACCTGTTGTCAGTGTTATCCATCTACACAATCATCCATATCGTTCAGAGCTTCTAATTTTGTATAAAGCCGGTTTTTGAAGTGAGACCTAAGGATTCTGTGACTTTCATCAGTGTCCATCGATGCGGCTCCCTTTTCATTTCAGATTTTCTTATTTGGATGCTGTCTCACCTCCTAGTACATTATCTGTCTTAGGGTTTGTCTGTCTGGTTGATTTTACCAAGGAACCAGCTATTTATTTTGTTGATCTTTGTATTCTCTTTGTTTCTGATGGATCACTTTCACCCCGAGTCTGATCATTTCTTGCTGTCTCCTCCTTTAATATGTATTTGCTTCTTTTTATTCTAGAGTTTTCAAGCGTGCTGGGAAGTTGTTACTGTGTTGTCTCTCTGGTTTCTTTATGAAAGCTCTCTGTGCTGCATGTGCTCATTCCTCTTAGTACTGCTTTCCTTAAGTCCCTTAAGTTTGAAGACGCTGTGTCTTCATTTTCATTGAATTCTAGGAAAGCTTTTTTTTTTTTCATGTCTTCTCTGAACCAGTGGTTCTTAAGTAGAGTACTGTTTAATTTCCTTAGTTTATAGACCTTAAAGAATATACTTGGACTGACCCTGGGCGACAACTGTATATGTTGCAAAAAATAGCCTTGTTAGGGGACCAGTGGAAGGGGAAGCCTTTGGTCCTACCAAGGTTTGAACCCAGTGCAGGGTAATATTGTGGTTGGTAAGCAGAATGTATGAGGGGAATAACCCTATGGGGGAGTGGAAGGTGAGTGGATGGAGGATTTTGGGGCATGAATCCAGGAAGGGGAATTAAATTTGAAATGTAAGTAAGATAAGTACCTAGTATTTTTTTTTAAATGTCTTCCTTAGCTTTGTACCCAAATGGATGGAATTATCCATTTTGTGTTAAAAAAAATCACTTTGTATCAGGTCATTCAGACCAAAAAGTACAATCATTGTATAAACTCAATAATATGTAGATATTATACAATAATAGTAAAGAATACTCAAGACGCAGACCACAGAACTCAAAAAGTTCATCAAGGAATAGGGTGCAAGTGGAAACATTTCAATCCAATTTGGAGGGAGAAGAAAGAATCTAAAAGGGGAGACGGAGGATGGGACTGAGGAGGCATAAAAGATATAGGTTTGGGGAAAGGGGACATGATTTTCTAATATTTGGGAAAACAGGAGTGAAACTGAAGGGTCAGGAGAAAGAAGGGAAACAGGCAACCTGGTGAGGAAGGACCTTAGGAGTGTTGGGAGCGGCTAAAGATGGCACTGACATCTAGTGGTCGTTTGTGGTATACAATATTATAGCCCTGTCCCTGACCTTCCTCTGGCATTTAAAAGGTCAGGGTGATAAGCATGTTAATAAGGTATCTCATAGTCCACCAATCCCAAGAGGATAAGTTTACAGCCACTGTCTGTCTTGTACTTAAGGCGAGTGCCTTTGTTTCCCCCGTATCAAGAATGAGGTGTTCCTGCAATAAAGGCTGTTGAGAAGAATCCAGTGGTATTGTGTCTTCCTTGCTGGTCGAGGTGGGCGCTTCATAAAAGGATTCTATAGAGTGTACAGGAAAACTGGGGAGTGAGATAACATCACGAATCCAGGACAGGTGGATAGATGAAATGCCCTACAGTGGCGAAAGGGAACTTATTGAACCTACCTCCAGCAGACAGACAGGTCATCAAGAGAGGGATAGGGTTGTTATCATACAGACAAAGCTCTGAATCATGATTCTTCATGTCTGAAATGATTGCAGGGATGGAAATAAAGAAGAGCCTGAGGAACAGAAAGCCAAAATTGGATCCAGCTGAAATGGAAGCACCAACACCAGACACCAGTACTGATGCTATTGGGAATTCACATAAGGGAACTATCATGCCTGTTACCCCACAAAAATCATCCAACAAGCAGCTGTAAGAATCAGATGCACATATGTGTACCCAACCAATGAACAGAAGCTGCAGAGTCTTCTGCTTGACTTAGGGAAAAGATGGAGGAAGCTGAGGAGGCGGGCATCCCTCCAGGAGGATGAGCTATACCCTTGACATCTCTCAGACACTGACTCACCAACCAGGGAATATTTACCAGCTGAGATAAGGCCTTTAGCACACATACAGGAGAGGATTCCTGTTTCTGCTTTCAGTTAGAAAAGATGCAGCCAACCATTAGGTGGGGAGGAAGTATGGGATTTGGAAATGTCAGGGAGCAAACCATGAGGGAATAAAATCTGGAGTGTAAAAGTAAATAAATAGTAAAAACATTGACCACTACACATAAATTACACATGGGCAGACCCATGGCTCAAGCTGCATGTACGTATGCAAATGATGGCCTTGTTGTACACCAATGAGAAAAGACGCCTTTGGTCCTGAAAAGGCTAGAGCCCACCAGCATAGGGGAATGTCAGGGTGAGGAGGCAAAAGGTGTAGGGGTTGGAAGGAACACCCTCATAAAAGAAGGTAAAAGGGGGATGGGATTGGGGACTTATGGGTAGGAAACCCGAAATGGGAATAACATTTGAAGTGTAAATAAGAACATATCCAAAAACATTTAAAAAAGAAAGAAAATGCATTAGAGTTGGAAGTTTTTTTTTCAATTTCTTATTTTTTTTACTTGGATACATTATGTATTTATGTTTCAAATATTATCCCTTTTACTGGGTCACCCTCTTCCATTTTCCTTACCCCATCCCCCAGCTTCAGTGAAGATGCTCCCTCTTCCACCCACCCACACCCACTTCAACGCCCTGATATTTCCCTACACTGGGGAAGCAGCCTTCACTAGTTCAAGGGCCTCTTCTTCAATTGATGCCCGACAAGACCATCCTCAGCTACGTATGCAGGTGGAGCCATGTGTACACCTTGGTTCGTGATTTAATCTCTGGGAGTTCTCGATGGGGGAGGTGGTCTGTTTGATTGATATTGTTGTTTTTCCTAGAGGAATGCAAAACTCTTAAGCTCCTTCTCTCTTTTCTCTAACTCCTCCATTGGGATTGCTGTGCTCAATCTGTTGGTTGTATGTGAAGAACATCATCTGTATCAGTAAAGCCTCTCAGGAGAATCCCATATCAGGCTCCTGTGGGCATGCATCTCTTGCCATCAGCAATAGTGGCTGGGTTTGGTAACTGTTTATGGGTTGATCCCCAGGATGGGCAGTCTCTGTATGACCTTTTCTGTAGTCCCAGCTCCATACTTTTTCTCCATATTTCATCCTCAGAAGGACTGAAGCATCTACACTTTGTTTGTCCTTCTTCTGAGCTTCATGTGGTCTGTGAATTGTTTCTAAGGTATTATGAGTTTTTGGACCAATATCGACCTATCAGTGAGTGCATACCACGTGTGTCCTATTGTACTTCCGTTACCTCATTCAGGAAGATATTTTCTAGTTCCATCCATTCACCTAACAGTTTCATTACGTCATTTTTGAAATAGCTGCGTAGTAGACCAGTGTTAACGTATTATACTTTCTGTATACATTGCTCTGTTGAGAGACCTTTGGATTCTCTCCAGCTTCTGGATCTTAAAGATAAGGCTGCTATAAGCGTTGTGGAGCATTTGTCGTTCTTTTATTTTTGAGCATCTTTAGATATATGTCCAGTTCTGCTATAGTTGTGTCCTCAGAGAGAATTAATCCCAAATTTCTGAGGAAGCACAAGACTGATTTTCAGAGTAGTGGTACCCAGTTTCCAATTCAACCAACAATTGAGGAGAGTTCCTCTTGCTCCATATCCTCACCAGCATCTGCTGTCACCTGAGTTGCTTTTTTTTTCCTTAGCCATTCTCATTTTTGTAAGGTGGAATCTCAAGACCATTTCAATATTAATTTCCTTGATGACTATGGATGCTGAACACTTATTTAGGTGCTTCTAGGCCATTCAACAATCCTCAATTGAGAATTCATTGTTAAGCTCTGTAACTAATGTTTTCTACTTTTGAGGTTTTTTATTTTTTATTAAAAAACAAACATCATGGACTGGAGAGGTGGCTCAGCGGTTAAGAGCGCCCGACCGCTCTTCCAGAGGTCATGAGTTCGATTCCCAGCAACCACATGGTGGCTCACAACCATCTGTAAAGAGATCTGATGCCCTCTTCTGGTGTATCTGAAGACAGCTATAGTGTACTTATATATAATAAATAAATAAATCTTTAAAAAAAAAACATCATGTTCAATTTGTGTTTCTCAACAACTGTTTAGAATTGGATTTGGCCTAGATTGTTATTAGACTAAGAGATGGTCACACTGATGAAAACAACTAATAATCTTTGTGTTTTGGAAATACTTGGTGTTTAAGAGCATACTTTACTCTTGCAGGTGACCCAAGATGGATTCCTAATACCCATGTCATTGACACATTACTGCCTCTAAATCCAGCTCCAGTGGATCCAGTGCTTCTGGGTCCATTGTCACCTACACACAGCACATATTCACAAATATATGATACAGATATACATATGATAACAAGTAAAGTAATATTTAACTAACAAGAAATGTTTCTTTCCTTCTCCCAGAAGCTATCAAATTCATTTTTTACTGCATGTATGTTTATTTTTCAAATGTTTTCCTATTCCCTTTTTTCCCATCCTTGAACACCGTATCCCATTCCTCTCCTCTTGCTTCTATAAGGGTGATGCCCCTATCATCCACCCACCCTTCCTGCCTACCTGCCCTGACATTTCCCTACCATAGTGGGTCAAGCCTTGGCAGGACTAAGGGCTTCTCCTCCCACTGATGACCAACAATACTATCCTCTGCTTCCTATGAAGATGGAGCCATTGGTGTGTCCATGTGTAACCTTGGATGGTGGTTTAGACACTGGGAGCTCTAGTTGGTTGGTATTGTTGTTCTTATAGGCAAATGGATGGAAGTAGAAAATATCATCCTGAATGAGGTAACCCAATCACAGAAAAAATTCACATGGAATGCACTAACTGATAAGTGGATATTACCCCTGAAACTCCAATTATCCAAGATACGATTCACAGACCATTTGAAGCTAAAGAAGAAGCACAATCAATATGCATATAATTCAGCCCTTATTAAATGGGGGAAATATTCATAGGAGGGTATATGGAGACAAAGTTTGGAAAAGAGTGAATGAATGACCATTCAGCGCCTGCCCCATCTGGGGATCATATATATATTGATATATATCTCCACCAAAACAAAGTAAAATCGATGAAGGTAAGAAATGCATGCTGACAGGGGCATGATATTACTGTCTTCTGATAGGCACAGCCAGAGCCTGTCAAATAGAGAGGTGAATGCTGGCTTCCAACCATTGACCTGAGAAAAGGGTCCCAGTTGGAGGAATAAGAAATGAGTGAAGGTGATGAAGGAGCTTAAACCTCATAAGAACAACAATACTGACAAACTAGAGCACCCAGGGGGTAATCCACCATTCAAAAGGAACACATGGACAGACACATGGCCTCAACTGCTTCTGTAATAGAGGATGGCCTTGTTGGGCATCAATGGGAGGAGAAGGTCTTGGGCCTACCAAAGCTGGAACCCCAGTGGAGGGGAATGATGGTGTTGGTGGAAATGGGTGCAGTTGACGATGGGGAACATCATTTAGAACTGGGGGGGAAGGGATAGATGTCTTATGACTGGAAAACTGGGAAAGCAAATGATATTGGAAATGTAAGCAAAAATATCCAATTTTAATGAAAGCTAAAATAAAAGCATAACAAGCAGAATAGCCAAAGTGAGGATGCCTCAATCCCACTTTTGAGGGAGAAAGAAGGAAGCACAGGAGAGGAGAGATGAAGCTGAATGAGAAAAGAGATAGTGAAGGGAAGAGGGGAACATGATCAGGTATTGATGGGTAATGGGATTCAAGCCCTGACTGCCAGCAGAATAAATGGAAACAGGCAACCTCATGTGCTTAGATGTTGGAAGTGGTTGGGGGGTGGCTCTAGAATATTCCAGAGACCTGACAGGTAAGAGACTATGAGGACTCAGTGCAATGTCCAGGAGAGGGTAGAGGGAACTTGTGGAGTCTATCTCCACTCAAAAGACAGAGCATCAATTGAGGGATAAGGTTGCCATCCACACATCAAAACTCAAACCCATATATGTTCCTCTCTGAAAGAATTTCAGGGACAAAACATCAGAGAAGTGCCTGAGTAAAAGGCACTTCTAGTGACCCACCATATCTTGGAACCAGTTTAAGTAGAGGCCCCCAAGCCTGACACTATTACTCATACTTTGTCATGTTCACAAAATGGACCTGACATCAGTCCCTTCTGAAAGACCCAACAAGCAGCTGAAAGAGTCAGATGCAGACAATTACACTCAGTCAATGAACAGAAGCTGCTAACACTGTAGTTGAATTGGGGAAAAGCAGGAGGATGATGAGGAGGGGAGCAACCCTGTAGGAGGACCAGCAGTGTTAACTAACCTGGACCTCAGTGATTTTTCAGACACTGAGCCATCAATTCGGCATCATGCACCAGCTAATATGAGGCCTCTAAGACTGGAGAAGACAAGAGAAGTTGCACTTAACCGTCAAGAGGCTTGAGTCCCCAGGGAGTGGAGCGGTGTGGTAGAATGGGGGTGGAGTGGGAGACAGCTTCATTCAGATGGGTATGAGGAGATTAGTTATGGGGTGTAGAACAGTCAGAATATGGGCTGGGAGAGGGATGAAATCTGGATTTTAAAATTCTATTAAATAAAATTTAAGATAAGAAAATGTAAACTAAAATAAACACTTTCTTCCCCAACTTTCCTATTTTCCCTTTTGGTCATTGTATTTCACAACAGCAATAGAAACTCTGGCTAAGACACGGTATTATGGACAAACGTGTGCAAATGCTAATTAGAGAAGGATGACACATCTCTGTGGAGTCAAGTTGCTTGATCTGATTCAAGCTTCCTTATAAAGAAGTAGCAACAAATAGGGAATTTGTAAGACTAAGTTTATTATCATGAAATAGAGAACACTTTTTAGTCCAACCATTATGGTATCTGTCATATCCGGAAACAAATGAAGAGACTGGGAATATTAAAAAGGAAGAATCTTGTTTAAACATTCATGGAAGAAATGAAATTTATATCTATTAGATTACCACAAAGAGGTTGATGCTTCTGATTGCTGCCTGCTACCCAACACAATCCATATTCTCTTTTGTTACTTTTAAGTAATAATAGATTAATTAATAAGACTTTATATCTAGAGAGAAATTTTGAATTTAATGTGAACTAAACGCCAAAGATATCACTGTTTGTATGGGATTATTTTGTTTACTACATTTGTTATAAAAAGAATTTTTGTAAGATTGTCAATTGGAATTGCTTGGAAAGTTCCTATAGCTTGCAGATGTGGTTTTCCTTTAGTGAGATTTTAGTGAAGCAGTGAACTCCATTTGTTTATATCATGATTTCTTCTACACCTACTGATGGAAATGACAATAGTTAGATTAATTCTGAAACACCTGGATAAAATTCCACTTACCAAAGGGAACGATTATTGAAGAACTGCAGCAATTATCTTTCTCACTACTGATGGACTTTCTTCATGTACATTGGTATTGGCTTTTGGATAAAGAAAGCAAAATTCATTTTTGAATTTCTCAAGTTAGCAAAACTATTTTAGAAAATGTCATTCTACTTTTATTGAAGGAGATATTTATCTAACTGTATATATATTTTTAAAAGAATTTAAAAATTTCAGCTTTTGGGTTCTTTTTAAGCTGTCTTACAGGAAATAAAATGCAGTTTGATTATTTTGGTTTTCAAAGTATGAAGGTGTACTAATTTAAAGAATAATTCTGTGACATAGAAATGTTGCATATACCATAGCCATCCCATCAAATTACTTTTGTTAATTTTGATTTTGCATTCCCTTGCAATTCAGAATAAGTATGTCATATTTTTTGGAATTTTAGCAATCGGGTATTCTAATTTTGTGAAATAACATGCTTTTGCATTTTATCTCAAAATATTTACAAATAAATTTTGCAAAAATATATGTACTACTGTGTTTCCTTTATGCCTGTACTTAATATTAAAACATATCTTGTAACCATTAGCTAATGTTGTAACTCCATTCACCATGTCACATCAGATTTATTCTGGCTCTACTTATTTTAAAATTCACCCGCACACAAATGGTTGTTGCTCACATAGAGCAGACAAAAATTTGGCATCTGAAAGGTTGTCATAAAAATGAGCTAATTAGAATTAAAGCGGTAAGTCAGGTAGAAGATTAATGCATACTAGCTGGAAAACAGTTCTGACCAAAAAAACTTCACACGTGTGATCTTTAAATTAATATATATATTGTATGGCAATATGAACCCATTCTAAAATGATCATCCTTATGTCCTGTTAGAAGATCTAGAATATTTATATTATTCTATTGAATGTATATTTTATAGTGAGTATTTTGTCAGAGGCACTTGACTCTTTACATTGTTATTTGTTTTGCGATTAGATGATGGAGAGTCAGTATTCTATCCAAGACAGTATGTCTTTAGATGCTGTATTCCAGAACTATAAGACTGCCCCCTTAAATTTTTTTAAATGAATTCATCTCCTAATATTGTTCTAAGGGTGAAAGTCATATCCACAGACAGTACTGCTTCACCTAAGGAATTATATTCTTAGGATTTCATTCAGTCAATTAATATTAATTAATTAATCAATTAATTTTCTATTTTCATTGTGTAAATGAATGTATGTGAGTGAAAATACATTGGTGATATCTGTATTCCAACACTGACCCAGTAAACTCTATTGCTGCCTTATCCCATGAAAAGGTTTCTGATATTGGTTTAAACTATGTTGGATGATACGTCAATGATGCCTTAACCAATGAAATCATCAGATGTCTATCTTTCCAATTATTCTGTATGTTATTACAAGAAAATGGAACTATTATTTCACTTGCTTTTCTTCAAAAACATGAAATACTATAGTCTGTTGACCCTTGCCTTTCATACATAACGAAGATTCTTGAATCTTTTAACTTATACCAGCATCTAGAAGCTCTTTCATTCCTTTGAGGTAAGCCTCCTGTTCTTTTCTCACTCATTTCCTTCTTTATAATTGGATATTTTATGTATTTACATTTCAAATGGTATATGCTTTCATGGTTCCCCTCTCTCCAATCCACCCTCCCCATGCTTCTGTGAGTTTGCTAGCAACCCTGCCTGCCCACTCACACCTCAACACTTTGGCATTCCCTACACTAGGGAAACCAGACTTCATAGGACCAAGGCCTTTCAATCCTATTGATGGTGGACAATGCCATCCTCTTCTATATATGAGGCTGAAGCCATGGATGCCTCAATGTGTATTCTTTGATTGCTATTTATTCCCTAATTGCCTTCTTCATTCACTGGACAACAGCTTATTATGATTCACTGCTGTCAGTGCTGTCCTTACAGCAGGAAAACAATGGTCAGTAAGCCTGGACCTCAGGAAGCTGAATGTTCACACAAATGCATGAACACATGTAACCAGAGCTTGGTTCCCACTGAAAAAAAAAAGCATGCAAATATTTTCCACATATTGTGCAATGAACACTTGCCATGGGTTTCAATGCTGTTTCACAATACTATTGCCAATATTACTTGGTGGCCATCACCATGAGTGAGTGGGTCATCATTTATTTTAGATTATTTATTTAGTGTTGAATATTGAGAGCCTCAGAAAAGTTATTCCAGCAGATGTTTATACACACTCATGGTCCTTTATTTGTTTTTTTATTTGTTTTTTTTGTTTTTTTTTTTTGCTTTTGTTTTTGTTTTCTTTGATTTGGTTTGGCATCAAAATATATGCAGCACAAAACATAGCACTTTACCATTTTTTTATAGTGCTCAGTATCTCTGGTGTGTGCCTGTCACTCCCTGTCCAGCCCAGATCTATTTAAATTTATAGGTGAGATGCCATGCATTTTGCACACAGGAACCATCTTTGTTCTCCTTCCCCCAAACCCTAAACCTCCTGCTTCTTGCCACTATGGATGAAAATTTTATATTCACTGATTTATGCAGAACCAGAGAATCACAGTCATTTTGCATTTAACTTTGCATACTCAGGGTACTTCCATGCAGCATACCCCAAATGCCTGAGTGATATTCCACTCCAAGGATAGCACACAGCTGATAACTCTTCAAACTAAAACTATATTTTTTCCAAATATCTATGTTTGATGATGATTCATAAAAGCTTTAACCTCCTTTGTAGCCCTTCAGGCACCAGAGGTAAAAGAAAGGATGGGGGGGCATTGGGGGGTGGGGGTGGTGGCCATGTTTAGAAAAGTTCATTGGAGCAACTCCCTTCTGGTTTGTCTGGAAAGCAGAATTTCAGTTCACAGGTTAGCAGAGGCAGCTTGTTCCACTAGAAAACGTTTCATGAATACACTAGTAGGTCAGTTCTGTAGAGTTGTCATAACAAACAGGAAACAGCAGCAGTGCCCCAACCTAGTATAAACAACCAGGCTTCTGTCAGTAGCCTGGACAGAGAGAAGTTCTATGCTGTGCTTCTCTCAGGGAATTAAAATGAGCAGAGACTCAAGATCCACAAACGTTGTTGCTGCTGCTTTATTTGTTTTCCATAGTCTGTGTAGCCAGATTGTCCTTGGAATAATGTAAGATGATTGAAACATTTGCTGCTATAAATATATTACTGTAGCTGAGTAATCCTGTGCATCATTTTCTCCTCAGAGGCATAGAGACTATTGCAATCCTTTACAGCTATTGCCGCTAATGTTGACATGGGTAATCCAATATGTGATCAGAAGAGAAAAATCAAGACAGTGTAGATCCTTTGACCATGTTTCCAATATAAAAAGTTTAAAAACACTTACAACCTATGAGCTGTAATGATACTGCAAACTCTTAAAACCACCTCAATAGCAGTTACTTATTCTTACTCTTGTATGAAATAAAATAGAGTTAGTTAAAAAAGGTGATAACAAGGTGTTTTTGAATGTCTAATCCTGATGGTGCCTTTGGTAAAGATGATAATTATCAAAACTATGATTTCAATCAATTTTATAAAATAATGTTTGTAAGACATGAAGCTTCTCTGTTAATTTTGCTATTATGTTTGTCTAAAGGCACATGCCATCTAGTTGAAGGGATAAGGAATCACTTATTTTTGTAGAAAGTGTATGAGTGAGTTAGAGAAGCAAAGGACATCATTTCAATCCCCAAGTACATAGAAGTCAGATTGGTAGAACAATCATCATGTTAAACAAGCAGAAATGAGTACTCATACAGAGCCATTTAGCAATAATATCATTTTCCTCTTATTTGGCTAAAGCATATACATGATGCCTAGGCAAATTCTTTCAAAAGCAAGGATTTTGCTTTGTAAAAGCATGCATGTATGTATATATGCATGTATGTATGTGTATATATGTCTATATGTGTAGGTGTATATAAGGACATACTTTTATATGTTGTATATATGTATAAATATGTGTTTATGTATATATGTGTGTATATATATATGTATGTGGCCATATGTATATATGTGTGTGTGTATATGTATATTTATATGTATATATATATATATATATATATTTGTATGTGTATATGGGAATATATGCAACATAAAAATGCACATTATTATCTAATTTTATGAAACTTTTCTCATATATACATTAGTACTCAAGAATTTTAAAAGCTGCTTTATAAATTTTGATTCATTCTAAAGTTATAGTTCTGAAAATAGTTTCAATAACGGTAATTAATTTTTATACTATCAAATTTTACATCTATTTCACAAAATCACAAATGTTTACTTTAGTTATGTGACTGTATATATGTTTTACCATGTGAAATAACTAATTAGCTTTTCCAGTACGTTATATGATTTCAGGATACTTCTAGACCTATGTGAGGTAGAAAATATATCAAAGGACTTCAATATGTGATAGATTAGAGTGATAGATAAATAGATAGATGCATACATGCATGCATAGTTACATTTATGAAAGATCACAGATGATAAGTAGACAAATATCACATACACAAAATCATCAATCATGAAATAATTAGTATTGAAAGGTAAAAATAACTTCTAATATTAAAATAATAAAATTTTAAATGTGAATTGTGTTCACATTTTAATACCTAAAGGGCGATTTGTCAGCCATAATCTTTAAAATAATATTTCAATTTGACATGTCCACACAGGTAGGTAACAGACATGAAATACCTAACCTCCTTTACATTAATTTGTCAAATTATCCCATCATCTTGTCTTTGTTCCTTAAATGCAAAACATCATATTTTTATCAATGTTCAAATCTTCAGTCACTTTGCACCCTGCTCTTAATTCTACCTCAAATCCTATCAATATATTTAAGTCTCAAATAAATCCTCATATGCTATCATGAAAATTATTCATGATGAATCACATTTAATCTTTACTAACATTGCTCTCATAGACGTAAATATATTTTCTCTGTCACAAATATGATCACTATCCCCTTCTCTGTTTTCAGTACTATTTTCAACATCAACCATTTTATAAGTGCTCGTTATATGAGATAATAAAATGACTTTTTTTTTTTTTTTTTGGAGCTGGGGACCGATCCCAGGGCCTTGCGCTTGCTAGGCAAGTGCTCTAAAAATGAGCTAAATACCCAACCCCCAAAATGATCTATTTTTCCCCTAATAAATTATGTACCAACAGTTTGTTCAATTGAAACTTGAGGCAAGAAAAACAAAGTTGTCACAAAGTGTTAGTTCTACTCAGACCTAAAACTGATGTCTATGTGACAGGAATCATAGGAGGAACACTTCTGGAAGAGAAAGCAGAGTTGTGGAAGAAGACATCATACAGGGAAGTGCTTCATGCGATTGTAAACAAAAAGTGAAAAAGACCTGAACTTTCATATTGAGTGAAAGTTGTTGAAGAATATTTACAAGTGACTCTGAGTGGGTGGGTTACATAAGCCGGTTTATTTATAAATCTATGGTAAATACTAGAAAACATGGCATCAAAGTGTAATAGAGTAGAAAGGAAAATAAAGTTGAAATTTGGTAAAGGTTACAATATGGATGTTGATAACTTGAACATGCTGAAAGTTTTTGGATGATTTAATGAGATGAATGACTCAGAGAAACTAACAATACTGCATGACTTTTTAATGAAATTACTCTATACTGAGAACACAACAATAATCTGTGACAAAATTCTGTTCAGCTATGGATATATTCTTTAATATTTCTTTTTGAAAACACGCATTTAATTAAATAAAGTTCAATAAGAACTGAAGATAACACTTTTCATCATTGGCATATCCAATCTCTAAACAGACAGGAGTATAGTGGATAAAACTTCTTCAAACATTTGCTTACTCCAGGTATTTTTAATTTAAAATAATAAACATAGCAGTTTATCATATTTGTGGGCATTTCTTACTAAGAACTGATAATCTCCTCAGAAAGACCTCCAATACAAGCAATCTAAAGTAACTTTCCCCTTTAAATATTAAAATCTTAAATATGAATCTTGCTTATCATTTTCACAACATATACACCATTTGTAATTACTTTGTTTTTACATATGACTTTTAGTCTCTTTACCTTTCTGTTTTTGATATATGCCAAGCTTCACAAAGAGGAGACTACGCTTCTCAGCCATCCTCACCTTTCTCCCATTGTCCACTGCATCTGAGCCATATTACAATCAATGAAATTAATATTTTAAGTAAATGATAATGGGGTTGAGGATTTAGCTCAGATGCAGAGCGCTTGCCTAGGAAGCGCAATGCCCTGGGTTCGGTCCCCAGCTCCGAAAAAAAGAACCAAAAAAATAAAAAAGTAAATGATAATGGATGCAAATGTAGATTTTGATATTTCATATAATAAAACAAATAAAAGGAGCCAATAAACAACTAGGTACAGAGTTTGCTTTTATATGAAAACAATAAGTTAATAGTACCTTATAATATCCACGCTAATTCATATTGAGTCAGTGCTGAAATATATGTGACAATTTTTGTGAAACGATTAAGTAACTGTGCTGTATCTTTGTAAAAACAATTCAACAAAGAAGTGTCATGCTCAGATATTTTGTAGAAATAATTTAAAAAAAAACTCATAAAAAATTCTAAAATGTAGATCTAGAACACAAGTTTAATTCTCAGGCTCCAGATAACCAGCTCACATAGAGCTGAGCACTTGCCTTCCATGTGCATATACAATTTTAATTTCCATAGGAAATACATTTTTTAAAATCTCAAAAGCTATATTTATTTGAGTAAGATTTTAGAAGTGGAAGATTACCTTCTTCCATTTTTATTAAATTGGGTATTTATTTGCATTTCAATTGTTTTTCTCTTTCCTGTCCATCACCCCAACCTCTCCCCCTCACCTTTTACAATGGTTGTCCCCTCCACATTGATATCCCCATCCTTTCTGCCCCAGACAAACTAATATCCAAACTTTTGAAATTTGTTAGAGAGCCAAACCAAAAATTCTCAACTGAGGTATCTCAATAGCTGAGAAAAATATCAAGAAATGTTTAACATCCATAGTTATCAGAAAAAGGCAAATAAAAATGAACCAGAGATTCTACATTACACCAATGAGAATGGCTAAGATAAAAAACTGATGCAGTAGCAGAGTAAGCTGGGAGGTAGACAAAGTGGAACCCTCCTCCACTGCTGGTGGGATTAGTAGCTGTACAACCACTTTGGATATCAATGAGGAGGTTCAGAGAAAAGTGCAAATAGCTTTACCTGAAGACCCAGCTTTACCGCTCACTTCAACACATATACACAAACTTGATCCACATACAACAAGGACATGTGGTTGAGCAGGTTCACAGCAGCCTTACTTATAATAGTCGAATGCTGGAAATAAGCGTTAGTTACCTCAACTCCACTGAGGATTAAATACAGAAAGTGTGCTATGTTTAAACAAAGGAACACTACTCAGGTATTAAAAATGAGGACACCAAGAACTTTGTAGGCAAAGGGATGGACCTGGAAATTAGTGAAGTAACACAGATCAAAAAGGACATAACATGGGATGTACTTAGTGAGAAGTGGATGTTAGCCCCAAAGCTCAGAATGCTCACTATAAAGAGCATTTATCACATGAAGGGTAACATGTTAGAAGGTCAAATTGTGGATGGTTGCAACCAACTTAGAAGGGAGAACAAAATAATCATGGAAGGCAGAGGGATGTAGGGACTTATTTAGAGTAGAGAATGATGGACAAAGTGGTGGGAGTTGCATCAGAGACAAGAGAGAATTCCAGAGGAAAAGTGGAATAAATAAAAATAAGCATCAGTGGTGGTTGTTGAACTTGGGTATCCCCAGGAAAATTGCAGAGGCCAGGGATGCAAGAGGGTCCCATAAATTTACTGGGATGATGGTAGTTGAAATAATAAGCAGCAAAGAGAATGAACCACAAGAGTCTGACTCCTGTAGCTAGACATGCCCACCTGTGAAGAGCAGGTGATGCCCACACAGTTCAAAATCATTAACCTTTAAATGTCCAAAGTCTAAAAAAATGCAAAGACAAAAAAGGAGCAGAGACTGAAGGAAAGGCAATCCAGAGAGAACCAGACCAGAAGAACAATTTCATCCACAGAATCCAAATCCTCAGATTTTTCCTGATGTCAAGTTGTGCTTGCAGGTAAGACCCTAATGTATCTGTCCTCTGAGGGGCTCTGCCATCACCTGACTGTGACAGATTCACATACAGATAACCATTTGACAGAAACTGAGAGACAGTAAAGCATGATTAGGGGATTGTCTGAAGGATCTGAAGGGGATTGGAGACCAATATGAAGAACAACACTATCAATTAAGTTTACCCTACAGAGGCTCAGGAAATTTACCACAAACAAGTGTATCCTTGGGCCAGTCCAGGGCTTCTACTACATAGATCATAGAGCATATGGAGAAGAAAACTGCCTCATCGTCCATCTCTGGGAAGGGAGATAATTGGTCCTGTTGAGACGTCATATCCCAGAGAACGGGGATGATAGAGGACTAGAGTGGAAGTGGGCATGTGGATGGGGGAGCACCATCTTAGAAACAAAGGGGATCAGAATGGCTTGGGTGATTCAAGAAAGAAAGACAAATTGGGGAAATGACAATTGAAACGTAAACAAAGGAATAGATTACTGTACACATATAATGTTTATAATATAATACATTTATGTTTCCAAGAGAGACATTCATATCGCACTCCTTAAGGACTATACAGTCATTATCTGTACTACAGGTTTACTGAAAGCTGAAATCCATAATTTTTGAGATGTACTTATTATTGAAATTTTACATGGATAAACCCAATCAATATATTGTCTACTGTCCTGTAGCTATAATAAACCCTTATTAACCTTAATAAAAAAATTTAAAAAAAGTGTTTCTAATGCAGTAGGTTTCCATTTTATGACTGAAATTTCACTCAATTTTAGCTGTACATCTCTATATTCCCTCCATTGTCGCCCTCCTCCCTGTCTCTTTACATTTGACAATCCTGTTCCTGACAGTGTCCCTCAGCAATTCATAAGTGCACTTGTACTTCCCAAAATGAGGACAGCGGACACTAAACTATCATATAGATACACAGTTTGCTGAGTTAACGTTCAGATTAAAGTGAATAAGTATCCCATTTTCCCTTTTTGATCTGGGTTAAGTCATCTATGATGACTTTCACAAGATCCATTCACTGTCCTGAAAATTACATGCTTTCCTTTTTCTAGTGTGTCAAGGCACCATATTTTCTTTATGCATTCATTTATTAAAGAACAACTTGAATATTTCCAAATTATCAAGGATCTCTATACTAGAATAAATCAACATTTGGATATATGTCCTCAAGATATATCTTTAGGTGCATCCATTTCTACATTCTTGAAGAAACATCACAATGATTTCTAAAGTTGCTGTAGAAGTTTTCATTCCCAACAGGAGAATAGCAATGATCTCCTCTCTCCATAACACAGTAAAGATAGGTTGGCTCATGTGTTATTAAACTAAGGTTTCTGAAAGGGATGAAAAAATGTCAGAATAATTTTGATTTGCATTTCTGTAATGTATAAGGATGATATATAGTTTGCATTAGATTCTTAGTCATCTAAGTTTCTTCAATTGTGAATATTTTGTTTAGATATATAACCAATTATTTATTTTTCTGGATATACAGTGTTTTAGTCTTTACATTATGATGTATGGAAGCCCATTGTTGAATGTGAACATGTAAAAAACGCTTACTATATTTGAAAATAGCCACTTTAAATTTACTAAGGTCAAATCATATAATGTGCTCTCACTAAACTCACAGTATTGGCAGATCTGTTGTAACTAACAGAATTAATTAGATTACTTTATGAAACATCCCTATATAATAAAACATCCTCTATGTACATAATATTGAGGAATATACATGTTTTATTTTTTGAGAATTTCCACCAAAATATTTTGATGATAATTTTCCCTTTTCTTTTACCTACATGACTATATCTCTTTGGATACTATTTTTGTATATCTTCTACATTAAAATACTGTTTAATAACCCCATGATGATCCCTTATGAAAGCCGTTCAACCCTCCAACAGAAGACATTAACGGTCCATAGTGTCTCTGTTAGGAGTAACAGCTTTCAGCCCTTTACACTGCATTATTGAGGGTTGACTGGCTTGAATCTGTGCAGGGAACAACATCTGCTATGTGTCATGTGGTCAGCCCTCTGCGTATCCAGAAGACAGGATTTCCCTATGATCACCCCCACATTTTGGGCACCTACAATCTCTTTGCACTTTGTTACAGGGTGGCCTTTGAGCTTTGTGGAAGGGGTAAAACATATATATCCAACTCATCATAGCTGAAATCAATAAAATGAGGACAACAATATAATGAATGAAAGGAAGAGTTCATTCCTGGAAAGTATTAAAAATATTGTCATAACCTCTGGCCAAGTTAGTTAAAGACAGGGTAGAATTAACAAAATTAAAGAGAAGAGAGGAGACGTGGAGAAAACACTTTATATTTACAATCCCAAATCTAGAATATTTTTTAAACCATTAATAATTTACTGGATGTATTGGATATACCAATATTAAATCACCTCAATATGCATAATTTAAACAGCACTACACTGAACAATGACACAAAGTCGGGCGTTTAATATCTCCCTCCTAAAATATCAAATTATCACATGTATTCAGTTTAAAAAGTTGATTAGACATTTAAAGAGCATTCAAAGTTTCTTAGACGATTCCATAAAGTAGACAAAAGGCTTGAATACCTTAAAATTCTATATTGAATCTGGTATTTTCTAACAATGGACAGAGAATAAAAGAGAGAGAGTGAGGCAGGGGGAAATGAGGTAAACAGAAAGGTACAGATAGAGGGAGAAAGAATTACAGACGACTGACAGAAAGTGAGGAAGACTGAGTATTACAGATAAATTTACACCGATACACACTTATTCTCAATAATATCCTTGTGAACAGATTCAAGACGACATTAGAAATAATCTTCAACCAGGTACCTTTCTTAAAATACCAGACATACAAGTCTGATTTAACACACACACACACACACACACACACACACACACACACACACACACACACATATATATATATATATATATATAT
This sequence comes from Rattus norvegicus, assembly GCF_021556685.1. Lineage (NCBI taxonomy): Eukaryota > Metazoa > Chordata > Mammalia > Rodentia > Muridae > Rattus > Rattus norvegicus. Next base: position 56,863,477 of record NC_141555.1, on the reverse strand, counting down.
ATATATATATATATATATATATATATATATATATATAAAATATACTTCTAATCTTATCTTAGTGGTAGGATGTTGCATCTTTAACCCAGAACCGTAATCATTATCTATTATTTATTTTTATTTTTTTAGTCATCTGCAGATACATCTTTTTTAGGAATGAATCCTTCTCACTGGAGACCAGAGAAAAGACCTGCAGTTCCATGATTAATAAACGTCATTGCAATATGTCAAAGCAAAATGTTAAAGTGTGAATGAAATAAATATTTTAGGACAGTGTTTTGCAAGCAACTTCTTTCATAGGCAGTCTTTGAAGGAGAGCTCTGAAATTTTGCATTTCATATTAGAGTTTTCTGGGACTCTGACTAGAATCAACTCACAACTCTTTGGCATTTTCTTGGCAATTAACCACTTTCTGAACAGAGCTGAATTCATCATATGGTCTGCTGTCTTTGTTAATATTGCTACAGTGAGGAAAATCTCTGCTAAAGCTCTTCATCTGCTTTTCAGACAGCATCCTCATACAAGTGTGGACTTCTGTGGGTTGTGGTAGGGAAAGGTTGAGAACACTGGCTGAGAGCTTTAAATGCAGAAATAGATTATTGAGGGAGGGAAAGGCCAGTGTGTAGATCATCAACAACTTCACAATAATCATTGTTTTAATAATCATTAGGAAGTGGACTTCTGCAAAATGACCTCAGCAGAACAGCATGGTAGAGAAACAGTAACTTATTCACTGGAGATTTAAATGCACTGGATTGTTAAACATGGGCTTAGAGGTAGGGGCATATCAGCACATGAAGAATGGATAGTCAATCCTGTGTGATCTGTTAAGCTTCCCTACACCATGGTTTCAGGCAAACAGCATCCGATTTTACCACTGAGGAATAGAATAAAACCAATTTGTTGAAAATCCCAATCATAAGAAAATACTGACATCCTCCATGATGCACATCATCTCTCACGTGCACTGGCCTCATCAAGATTGAATGTCTGCTGTCAGCATGGGAATTTATTGCCACCCCTTTTATAACTGCAGATCTCCAATCTGCTTCAACTTTGTAATCAGCTCCCCATTCTGTTGGAGGGAGATTAGATCACTGCGTCTGCCTATGCAGTCTATCTTTACCTATGAAGACCAAAAGAACTGTTCTCACTCCAGTGAGCTGATGTAAGTAATCTTGAATTGCATTGGTGCTGTTAGTGGCTGTGATGTCTAAAATCCAAGAATACCATGTTTGAATGGGAGATGATTGAGAATTTCTTGCATTATTTGCAATAAGGTGCAGGTGGGATCGATGAACAGGACCACCTTCCCAGACTTGGTCTTGTATTTCACATACATGTGAGCCATGCTGACAGGCTGCAGCTTCCCAGAAAAGTAAGTTCAGTTGAAGATACAGGTCTGTTTGAGATTCTCAATCCCAATGTACTCTTAACAATGCATTCTACTTGAAGCCCATAGAAAACATGGAGGTAGAAGCTTTTCCTTTTTCCTGCTTGGACTCAAATTGCTACCAATCCCTCACAGACATTAGAACCTGCATTCTGAAGATGTATCCATATACTAATGACCAGATGAGACATCTAGCCTTTTGGATCAATAAACTAATGGATTCTAGGACATTCCAAATAGCCAGTCATTGTTAAATTATGTGTTCCATAGCCTTGATCATTGTGACAAACCCCTTTTCTCTCTACAGAAAGATTCATCCTTTACGTTCTGTTAGGGAATACCGGCTTCTGCACCAGGAATCTAGAGAAGACCTTTTAGAGCAGTTTGTGTCTAGTAAGAGTTTCAGATCAATTCCAAATTTCCAACGGCCACATTACCTTAGCATGATTTTCATATGATGCTTTGATACAGTCCTTCTTATTTTGTATATTTCTTGGCAAAGAATAAAAGTAGAAATAGTAATCTGTCAATGCACAGTAATATATTTGCATGAGTGCATCATGTAGAAGAATTACAGGATAAAAAAGAATTTGAAAACCAGGTGTCTTTCCTTTTGTGGACCAAGACTTGGAAAACTGAACTATATAAAAATCTGAGACAAGTTGTCTGAAGTTTGTTCTTTCTTTCAATCATGGGGCTCCTAGGGAAGGATTACAAGTATCAAGAGTCAGCAAAAATTACCTTTATTGGTGACCCAACCCAACTGCTGAATACCTCATTCTCGGAAATGAAAAAACTCTGTATCCATCCTGCTATAATGTGTGTGTGTGTGTGTGTGTGTGTGTGTGTGTGTGTGTGTATATATATATATATATATATATATATATATATATATATATATATATATATAATTCATAGATGGATACTTTTTCCTCTTAGTTTCAAAGCAATAGTCTGGGGAAACACAGAATTAATTCTTTCACACATTAATTCTCAGGCTGATATTTGGCCTCAAAAGTTCATTGCAGGAGTTGCTTTACAACAGTCAGTCACTGAACTGGAAGAAACACATTTTAAATTTTCAGAAATCTATTAGAACAATATCAACTTCCTTTCTCCGTTCCCATTTTTGAACTGATTCATTTTCCACCAAATGTCTGTTTTCTCCGCTGCAGAGTGCATCCCCCCAAGACTAGTCTGAATCTTGCTCTTAGCACTGCATTTATGATACATCAATGTGATTTCCTTTCCACTTTCAGCACTAATAGAGTTTTTCAATTCTTCATTACATCTGATGGGTCTAATCTACATTGTCACCAAGGATGAGATTTGAGAGTTTAGAGATGCTGAGGTGTAATGCAGTATCCACGAATGACCTACATGGATGACTGGCAGTTTAGACAATGACCATGTCTATACCATATATGTATTCCTGTAGGTCTCACAAAACTTCTCTCTTTGGTTGAGTTTGATCCTGTTCAACTAATACAGTACAAAGGAAAGGATAAAAGTCATGCACATGGGCTTGAAAGATAGCTCAAGCATTTTGACCATTTGCTATGCATAGAACCAAAAGGGTACCCCAATCCCATGCGGAATTCTCTCACCCAACTGGCTTCAGTGGGAATTGCATGTATATGGTGCTTAGCACTTAAAGCAGGCAAAAAACTTATGTAAAAAAAAAAACAGTAACAGTGTCCTTTGCCTTAGATAAGCTTTGCAGTTTTATGAGATCCCCTTTGTCGGTTCTTGATCTTAGAGCATAAGGCATTCTTGTTTTGTTCAGGAAATTATCTCCAGTGCCCATGTGTTTGACATGCTTCTCAACTTTCTCTTCTATTGGGTTGAGTGCATCTGGTTTGATGTGGTTTGTCCTGGATACCTTTGTACAGGGTGATAAGCATGGATCGATCTGCACTCTTCTACATGCAGACCTCCAATTGAATCAGCACCATTTGATGAAAATGCTATCTTTATTCCATTAGATGGTTTTGGCCCTTTGTCAAAAATCATGTGACCATAGGTGTGTGGGTTCATTTCTTGGTCTTCAATTATATTCAACCAGTCAGTCGGTCTGTCTCTGTGTCAATGCATGCAGTTTTATCACTATTGCTCTGTAATACTGCTTGAAGTCAGAGAGAGTGATTCCCCCAGAAGTCATTTTATTGTTGAGGTTTTCATTATCCTGGGTTCTTGGTTATTCCAAATGAATTTGTAAATTATTCTGTCTAACTCATAGAACACTTCTATTCGTATTTTGATGGGGATAGCATTGAATCTGTAGACGGCTTTTGGTAAAATGGCCATTTTTACTATATTAATCCTATGAATCAATGAGCATTGGAGATTGTTCCTCCTTCTGACGTATTCTTCAATTTCTTTCTTCAGAGGCTTGAAGTTCTTACCATACAGATCTTAAACACAAGTGCTTCACTCCTTCTTTAAAAGGGGAACAAGAGTACCCTTAGCAGGGAATAGGGAGGAAAAATTTAGAACAGAGGCAGAAATAACACTCATTCAGAGCCTTCCCCACATGTGGCCCATACATATACAGCCACTCAATTAGATAAGATGGATGAAGCAAAGAAGTGCAGGCTGACAGGAACTGGATGTATATCTCTCCTGAGAGACACAGCCAGAATACAGCAAATACATAGGCGAATGCCAGCAGCAAACCACTGAACTAAGAACGGGACCCCTGTTGAAGGAATCAGAGAAAGGACTGGAAGAGCTTGAAGGGATTTTGAGACCCCATATGAACAACAATGCCAACCAACGAGAGCTTCCAGCCACTAAGCCACTACCTAAAGACTATGCATGGACTGACCCTGAGCTCCAACCTCATAGGTAGCAATCAATATCCTAGTAAGAGCCCCAGTGAAAGGGGAAGCCCTTGGTTCTGCCAAGACTGAAGCCCCAGTGAACGTGATTGTTGGAGTGAGGGTGTTAATGGGGGGAGGATGGGGAGGTGAAGACCATATGTAGGCGGAGGGCGAGGTGTTAGGGGGATGCTGGCCCAGAAATTAGGAAGGGGAATAACAATCGGGAAGGCAAATAAACACACAAGTTAATAAAGATTAAAAAAAACAAAACAAAACAAAAAAATAAATAAAAGAAATCTTAGCAATAATAATGTTAATGATAATAAACTGACCGAAACAACTATTCAAAATAGGCACCAAATACATATTCAAGTCCAAAAAATTCAAAACTAAGAATAAAAAAGGTTTTTAGAAACATGGAATTCATTATCTCTCCCAAGTCGTTACCAATGTGAGTATATTTCATGAGACAGATAGGTCTGGTTTTCCTGATTTCTATTTTTACTCCATTGGTGAATGTTTTCATTTACTGAGAATCATTAGAGTAAAACTATTGAGTTTCTTACTAATTTGTTCTATACGATCACCCCTAGAGTACTATATTTTAGGAGAACCTAAATATATGACCACAAGGATGCATCATGGATACCTTTTCCATCATGAAATTGGTATTCACAGTAGGCCATATTAGCAACATCAAAAGTACAATCCACATGTTTACCTTTTCCTTGTTGTAAACAAATTACCAATCACGGCCCTGAATGTTTCAGTGACCATATCCGCATATGTTTGTCAGATTACAGGATGGCTACACCACACATAAAAAAATAAGCTTCTTAAGAGTTGAAAAGCACAATTTGTTCTGAAAAATATATATTAAATTTTTTTCAAAAACTGCTTAAATGATACAATCATAATATAAAGTGCATGACCTTAACTTAACTGAAAAATTCATTAGAAGAACAAAAATTAAAAAAGAATGAATAACAAAACTTCCAACCAAACCATACTATGTTAATACCTGAAGAAAACAAAACTCAAACCAAAAACAGAGTAATTAATCTAGGCAGCATTCTCAGGTTGAAGATTTAGCACCACTGTCGAACCCTGTGGCTGGCCTTGGGAACATAACAGGAAGGCAGTCAGTCACCAATAGTAATGGAGTTTTAAAGATGAATCTACCTATGCCTCTTTGGGGCCTTTACAGTCAAGGACTTCCAAGGCTAATAGAAGGCTTGTACAAAATTTGGTTTCCAGATTTTGAATATCTCTTGACTGATTTCCAATAATAAACTTGAAAATCCCTCGGAAAAAGAATGAATTTACCCTCTGAGACTCCTCCTGGATGCCCAGCAGTTTTTGATGTGCTTCAACACTTCTTTGAAACCCTCTCATGTTCATGTGCAGTGTGAAGGGAATTCCAATGTCTGAATGGAAACTCACTTCCCTTTCCTATCTGGGCTACAGCATTTACTCAACTCAAATATTTTCACTCCCAAGGAGATAAACATTTTAAAAATTCATCTTCTGAATATGTACCAATAAATTAATAGCATGTATTTTCTATCATTCCAAGTCTTCCTAATGCATATTTCCTGAAGCCCTTAGCTTTCTTCATTTTAGTAACAGGTTCTTCTTCAGGAAGTCCTTATTTAGATACAATGTTTCTCCTTGGTTTTGAACCATCCACTCAGTTTTAGGTACTGGATTTACCCAAGCATAAGTTTCTCCCTTTTGAATTAAGTTGTTGCAAGTACGGTTTCTTAGGTTTTTCAACTTGAAGAATTGTCAGAGCTCTCACTGTCCCTACATAGTTATGACTAGTAATGACCTGGTTCAATCCTACAATCATGAGAAATGAGCAACTACAGTTCCATAAATTCAAAAATGAATCTCTAGACATCTCTGAAATGCTGTTTTCAAAGTGGGATTCAGGTGTTACTGTTTTCAAATAATTCCTCTTAAATTTTAAAATTTAAGCATTGCTCATGCACAGAATTCTTTCTCAAGAAAGTAGGAGGATTTCTGATATTGACATTGGATTTGACTTACTTGTGGAGTATACACCTAATACCTCGGATCAATCCAGCATGCCACATGCAGCACAGAGCAAGTCACTTATTTGTAGGATGTGTGTGTGTGTGTGTGTGTGTTTGTGTTTGTTTGTGTGTGTGTGTGTGTGTGTGTGTGTGTGTGTGTGTGTCTAGGTCACTCCATGGTAACTCCTGCTACATGTTGGAGAAGCACACTTCTTCAAAGATACCATGACCTCCTTTGTTTTGCATGCCTCTTTAACATATCTAATCACTTCAAATTGCACCATTTACTTATACTTCTGGGTCACAGATTAAACTCATAATATCCTCTAATCTCCACAGGAATTCAGAGCCCAATGATAAATAATTTTTGGAGACGTTAGATTCAAATTTTGTCCTAAAACTCATTAAGTATTTATTGTTCTGTATATGCAAATCCAACTGGTATTTTGGACATTTGAGTTTCAAGGCCAGAAATCATCAGCTAAATGTATTCCCTCCATTCTTGGCAAGTTCAGGCTATGCTTCCCGGATGTCATGTTTGCTGTGACTACCTAGTTATACAGTCTTATAATATGCAAGTGAGTTCAAGTATAGTTTTCTTAATACTCAATGGTTCTGATCAGATTCTGTTTGTGCTAAACGTAGGTTGCAAACTGCCTCTGTTTACTTTTCGAATAGCATATTGTATATATGCAGGTGCTTTTTAGGAGGAGGAGGAGAAGAATAAGGAATTTAAATAGAAAGAAAACTAAACTTCCATTCTTCCCCATTCCCTCTCTTCCTCAGCTGTTGTTTAGGCAGTCATGTTAGTGAGACGTTATAAGTGTAATTTCTGGTGTTACTTTGAGACACCATCTCATAGTAAACTTTAGTCTCTTATAATCATCTTGCCCCCTCTTCTGTAATGTTCCTCAGCCTTGAATCAAGTGATATTTTGTAGATATAGCCGTTGAGACTGGACCTGAAATTTCTATCCTGTAGTTTGAATGGCTGGGATTTTTACTGTGATCTTTTTTTCAGAGACTGTAATTAAGTCTGTATATAAAACACATGGCTTTGATTGTTTTCAGGTAAGATACTGACTTAAGTAAGTAAGGAGCTGTACATTCTCCCCCATAATCACAGCTTTAATAGCTTGTATATGTGGCTAAATTACCAGCACCATCCATGTTCATTGAACAGTACTTAAGCAAAATTAGAGAGATGTTGGCTATCACCAAGTTATGTATGCCACTGCACTGCCCTTATGGTTATCCTGCCATGTTGATCATTGTGTTTTACAGGCATGATGTGAACAATCACTTGAAACTGACAAGACTGATGATTGTAATTACAGGTTATACTAGAAATTCGACCTGTGCCTGGCACATCTTCCTGTATAAGAATATTGACTTTCTGATAGGCAGGAGAATGGTAAATTAAATTTCATTTTAACATATCAAAATGAAATAAAAATTTTTCCTGCTGTAGCATGTTTAATTAACTGAAGCAAAAAAATCTATTTACTTGATGTTGTGGAAATATCATTTAACAATATAATCCTAACTCCTTTTAAGTGATTAAAAGTCACATGTAGTTGGTAGATGTCATACTGTATAAAATTGGCATCAGGATTGGGGCAATGAAATATCCTCTGTTTTATGCAAATGCATAGTAATAATGAACAAAATTATGTACCAAGCTTCATGCTGTAGGAAAGTAATTACATTTATTCAATTGTATCTAAGATAATTTCATATTAGCTAGGTATCAAGTGCGTAATAATTATGATTAAATTATTAATTAAATATTAAAATAAACATACTAGATTTACATACTGGACATGGAAAACAAAATATATTAGAATAATCAAAAATATTTCTTAAAATCAAAATGATGAAAACAAATGAAAATAAATAAAAACAGCCTGGAACTATATGTCACCATAATGTTTTATATTGTGTTCCAGTGAGGTGGCTGAGCAGATACAATTTTATGCCATGAAAAACTAAGAACCTAAATTTGATACCTACTCATATAGGTTTGGAAGACTGCCATATGCACTGTATGACCCGAACCCATAAAAGCTTACACAGACTATTAATAATGAGACTAACGAAACAATAATAATAAGAAAAAGAAACACACAAAACTCTAGGAATATTTTAAAGAAATAATGTATTGTATTGGCCTTAAAATGGTAAATTCAACACATTTTCTTAGTAGATTAACTATTCAAAGGAAAACTAAAATGCTTTTACTTCATTGTATATGAAAGCAAAAACACATGAGATGGATTGTGTAAAGAAAGAGAGAACTGCAAACTGTAAAATTAATATAGTCATTGGAGAGGAAAGACACCGACACTAACCCAAGGTTTATAAATAAATATGTGGAGGATTTGCTGCATAATATTAACATATTTAAACCAACATCTCTTACGATGTTAAAGAAAAGAAAGCAGGAAAAATTAATGCCTGAATGCAGTCATAGCACCTAAAGTGTGGCAAGATGTCTCAAGGTCAAAGAAACTCTGAAATACATGAGAAAATGATAAATAGGTTGATTTTATTATGGAATAAATATTGTAGTATTAGCTTAGTGGTTAAGAGCACTTACTGCTCTTAAGAGCAAACACGTTCAGTTTCCAACATCCATTAAGCCACTTGCAACCAGCTGTAAAAGCAGCTCCAGAAGATCTGACATCTTCTGTTCTCCCCAGGTGCCTGTGTTCATGTGCACAAATCTATACATAGATGTTCACACATAACAGATCATTAAAATAAAAAAAAATTATGAATGTATTTTCTGCACAAATTTTGAATAGTAAGCATTCTACATATCCAAACACAATTCATGCAGTGTAATAAGAATGGAGAAAATTGCCAAATAGCATAAAGAGTCAATTAAGGATTAATGCTTAACAGTTCAGTAAGTATAAAACGCTAAATTTCACGATTGAATTGCAATGTAGATGTTAGAAAGTAACTAGCATTTGAATTTATGAGTGAAACTATTTTAAAATTTAATTTATTTATTTACATTCCTGCAATTGTGCCATGTCCCCTCCAACAGATCCTCATCCCATTCCACCTCTTCCTCCCCTGACTCTAAGAGGATACTCCGCAGACCCTGCCAGGCACCAAAATCCCTGTGGCCTCAAGTCTCTCAAGGATTAGGCCAGACCAGGCCGTCCTCTGCTATACATGTGTCAGGGCATCAGACCAACTTGTGTATCCTGCCTGGTTGGTGGCTCAGTGTCTGGGTGATCTCAGCAGTCCAGATTAGTTGCAAATTCTGGTCTTCCTATATAGGTTGCCCTCCGCTTCAACATTGTCAATCCTTCCCCTAATTAAAGAATTAACTGAAGTCAGAGACTGATACCTTTTTAAAATATGTGTACCATTTAATTTTGAATGGTATAGTATGGGTTCTCATATAAAATTGATGGCAATATATATTTACTACAGTCTTGTGAGATGGAAATGTGGCAGTATTTATACAAGTATTACATTACTTAACAGCCTTGACATCGTTCCAAAAACATGTTTTGTAATTTATACAAAATATAATGTAAATAGTCGCCACTGAGTACAGAGTCTGAATCAGTGTCCATGCTGCTTTTCTATAGCGAACTTTAGTTAATGAAAATGAAAATAATTTGAATGGCACAATTAGGTTATTATTTGAACAAATGAGTACACTACCATTTATTAAATGCATGATATTACATGAAGATATTCCTCATGCACATGTATTCAAGATATATTGTTAATTGAAAAACAAATGACAGAATATTGCATTATGTAATCAAACTTCATAAACAGAAAATTTACATATATTCTATAATTTTGTCAATGTAGAGCAAACCTGCTACAAGAGCATGGGAGGCAGGAGAAAAAATACTCGCAGTTCTAGTTCAATTTGAGATACACAATGAGACCCAATTTTTAAATCAAATAGAGCAGACTTGAAAGAATATCTTCCAAACTTTCTTCGTGGATACACTTAGAAGTTTCAAGAAAGCAAGTTATTTTTTGACAATTCCATACATGCACAACACATGTATGGAAGACCTCTACACTGTCAACCTCATCCTCCCCAACCAACATACCCTCTTTGGACTGAATCCTGATAGAACCTGCATATCTTTATATTTTCCTTCATGACCCCCTGGATATAACCTGAGCCTTTTCGGTGAACATGGGCGTGAAGCTATACATTTAACCACTAGTAAGACACCATGGCCTACATAATTTTTTTTTTATTTTCCAGCACTTCCCTTAATTCCTTTGAATAGGCAGGATCAATATAATTTAGCGTCTGTTCAGATAGATGTAACTACTGTGAGTTCTTGAGTGCCACAAGTGTATCATGCTCAGAGGACAGCATCTCACAGATCTCCTTACCTATTAATTAACCCTTGAAAGAAGTCAAACCTTGCACATCACCTTATCTCTAAACTGGAAGTTATCTCCAATGGGTAATCATTTGAAAATGAAAACTTAGTTTTCTCCAAGGAATCTCACTGGGTACACAAACTAATTTTAAGAGTAGACTGTATAAAGCACTAAGGGAACTGAACATCATCTTTGGAGGATCCTTGTCTCATAATGGGTCAGGACTTTTTCTTCATAATTTTTCTTCCTTTTGTTATTTGTTTATTTATCTATTAATTTTTACTTGGTATGTTTTGTGTATATATTGTTTCCTGGTTTTATGTTTCCATGGAATTCCTGAGTGTGTGAATGGAAGTCTGTGTTTCTATGTATGTATCTGATTCTTTCAGCCTGCATTGGCTCTTTTCTATCTGCTTGTTTGTTCTACTCCAGGTCATTAAATTTCATTTTATTTTTATCCTTTAGATGACTTTTTGTTTTCTAGTGAGAAACAGAAGAATGTAGATGCAGACGACTAGAGAGGCATAGAAGAATGGGGAAATAGAGGGAAGGGAAATCATAATTCAAATATGTTGCACGACAAAGTCTAATTTTAAGAAAAGAATTTTAAAAACATACTTTCTAGGACCTGTCTGCCCCCTTTTCTAAAAGTCATAACTAGCTTCATATCAAAACTTAATGAAAATATTTCAAACCCTTTCGAAGGCACAGAAATTGATTTGTTTACAGCCATTCTGGAACTGACACTATTGGAGTGAAGCTTCTGTAGAGTTGCAATAATGCAGTAGGAGAGTCTTTAAATGCTTTCAGAGACTTCAATCCACTGAGGTTCAATGGGAGTTTCACATGATGGTTGTTACAAGTTTTGAATGGGAAGATATACATTTTCGATACTTCAGTTTTCATGAAACTCTTCAAGATCAAATTAAATGTTGTACGGGTTACAATCATGTCATAGGTATGTTCCTTTGAAATTTTCAAAATTCAACCAAGTAATACTAAAATATCATTAATAAATCAGAACATATTGTATCCTAAGAACATATCAACATGACAATTAAGAAATAGAGGTAAATGTGTATTAGTGGATAAAAGCTGTTTCTGGAGAGGCAGTATTCTATTTCTGGGACAATTTCACTTCGTTGGTAGATGGGTTAAATCAAAGTCTGATAATGAAGGCCTTGCTGTAAAAGACCATTCTCTCACTAAGGGAATCCCAAACCCTGTTGTATAGGGCCCTAGCATTTCAATCAATCATCTGAAGCAACTTTTGCAATATCTTTATAACATTAAAATGACTGGACAGGACTTAGTATTCATTAATATCTCTTCTTCAAGCACAATATTTCTCATTTCATTCTTTGGTGTATCAAAATTCTAAATTCAATTTCATGTAAATTAGATGATGAAGGTGATGATGATGTTGAGATGATGGTGGGGGTGGGGTGGTGGTAGTGGTGAAGATGATGAAGAAGAGGTCAAAAACCATCTATTGGGACAGAGAAAAAGTTCATACTATCTTCAGTGTTTTTCCTTTCTTTAGTGTGTCTAGGATCGACAGTGAGAAATAATCTATTGTCAGTGCTATGTTGGGAAGGAGAGGTTTAAGCTCATCAAAAGCCTACAAAACACCAGAAGAGAAAGCAAAATTTGTCATGAGAAATTTATTTCTATTCTCAAAAGAAATCTTTAACATAACCATAGCAATGAATCTATATAATTTTGTGAGGCAGCAAATTGCCTTTCAGAGTTTAGCTAATTAATATAAAGTGATCATGTACAGAGTGAAATCCCTGGCTGTCAGGACCAAAGGCCATGGATTTTAGATCTTGTTGTCCTAGGATTTTAAAAATGAATGATATAATTGATGGCAATGTGCAACCCTAAAACTCTTACCATATTAGTCACAAGGACACCATAATATATGCTGTTAATCAGGTTAGAACTTTTATATTCATATATATTCAGAGTTTCAAAGAGTAAAATTGTTGAGGTTAAGAACAGGGCATTTTTCGGTTTACATTTCAATCTCTAGTATGCAGTTTGGTTTCGGTGGATCATTACACAGTGTTTCATTTTATTTTATTTGAACAGGTGATATAAGTTAACTGTACAGATTAATGAGCCTCAGTTTGATATTTTCATAATGCAGAGAGCATGCACTGAAAAATGTAACTATGTTTTTTCACTGACTTTTCTGCAACTTAACAAAAGTTAGGATACTCTATTCTACTTTTAGGGAAAAATGACTTCCATAGGATATAAAAATCCTTAATATATTTTCAGAACTTTTTTCTTGTTTTAGAATTTATGTTTACAATGTACCTTGATCACACCAATCCTTAACTTTGTTCTACTCTCTCTGGATTCATTCCCTTTTCCAGCTTCATGTCCTTTATATTTTCCTGTTTTATTTTGTTTATAATTCATTGGTTCACTGAGTACTGCCTGCTGGGATCTTCCCTAATTCATTGTCTTAATTGTGGATAGGACTTGTTTTCCAATTCCATTTTCTGCAATGATTTTGGCAAAAATGTGGCTCGGCTATAGAATGAGTATAACAGTGTAAATATTGTGGACCTATTTCAAATGATAAACTCCCAAATCCTTATTTTATCCCAAAATCACCAGACATCAGTAAAGCAAGGGACAACATGGACTATAGAATTCGTGTTATCTAGTCCCATTTGATATCAATTCTGCATTATCTACCTTACTGTGTTCCTGTGGCCAGACTTGAGTTTTGTGGATATTTTACCATGATTATTCTTCAGGAAGAATAAGATACAAGAGGAAAAACAGGGAGAGGTATGGCTTGAGGTCCAGTGAAACCTCAACTCAATATGTTCATTAGAACAGGAGGGAGTCTATTTGGCATTGTCCTTTGTATATTCTACATTCTTGACATATTGCACAGAATCTATGTGAAAATTCTAGCTATTCCCATAGCGTTAGGAGCCACACAGAGGAGATTATATATCTATATCTATATCTATATTTATATCAATATCTATATCTATGTCTATAAATCACCAAAACTAGATAAGATTGATGAAGGTAATAAGGGCATTCTTCCAGAAACCAGATATAGATATTTTCTGAGAGACATAGCTAGAGCATATTATATACAAGTGAATGTGTTCATGTAAAAATATAAAAATAAAAAATAAAATTTTCTTTTAGCCTGCTAGCTCTGGCACCGTAGTTTCTGAAATTCTCTGCTAGATATCTTGGCAGAAACATAATCTCTCTCCTGCTGTGCAATGTTTCATGACACCACACACTTTCCTATACTCAAACCCTCACATAATAAACACACAACACAATAATCTTTGATCCAGTTGATTAGATATAATTAATCCACTTAAACATACAAATCTGGGTACCATCCATCCCTTAGGAACATTAATAACGACCTGTAAATACACAGAGCAGAATCATAAATTCACCAACCATGGCTTCTCACTCTGTCATCTTCTTTTCTCTCTTTTTTCCCCAGTCTCCTCCTCTTCCTTCAAACATCTCTCCTGCCCATTCTTCCTTCTCCTCCCATGAAAACACTCCTTCTATCCTGTTCCTGCCACTCACATATACTTTACAAATTCAATGGGGAGGTGGTTCTGCCAAAGTAACCTGAGTTCTGAGCACAGGATTATGCAGCTGACCTTGGGGCAGTGGAATTAGCATTAAACACAGATAACTTCAGTGCAAACCACAACATGAAGCCTAGTGGCAAACCAGTGAACTGAAAACGGACTTCTTGTTGGTCGATTTTGAGAAAGGATTAGAAGAGGTTAAGGTGCAGTCAACCCCATAGGAACAACAATGTCAAGGAAGAAGAGCTGTCTGGTAGTAGACCAATATTCAAAAATGTACATGAACAGACCTATGGCTCCAATTTCATATGTGGAAGAGGATGGACTTGGTGAGCACCAATTGAAGAAGTCCTTGTTCCTCCCTAGTTTTGACACCAAGTTCAAGTAATGTCAATGGTAATAAAGAGGGTTATAGAATAAGGGGAGAAGGACCAGTTAGGGATCTTATGGGCAGGAAACTGGGCAAGGAAATAACATTTTAAATGTAAATATAAAAACATCCACTTAAGAAAAGAAATAAAATTTGCTAAACAATGAAATATATAAAAGAAAAGGAAACTGCCAACTAATCAAACCTATTGACTTGGAAATCTAAAATGATAATCAATGTAATACTATTGGAAAGACTGAGATGATGAAGTCTGAACTACAGCACTTCTCTCTCCCTGATAGGAGTGTCAGACAGAAACTGCAATATAGGAATCCAAAACATTGAAGAGTTTACTCTGAGCTGAGGACACAATACTTGTCCATCCCATTTTTCTTAGTAACTTTCTCTTTTTGACAAAAAGTATAAAGTCCATGACCTGTCAAGGATACAACTGTGCCCTTCACAACACTTGGCTTTAGGAATAAGAAATGAATTATATAAACTCTCTGACTTCCAGGAAGCAAAAGAACAGGGAAGTCCAGATCCTTCTGAGAGGTTCCTGGCTCCTGATTCCCATATGTAGAATGCTCAAATCAAGGCTATCTCTTCAGAGATACCACTCAACACCTAACAAGAACTCACTGAGCTTTCCGAAAAACCACATATTTCTTCCTTGTTTTTTTTATATCGAGTAAGAAGGGCAGCTTCCTTCTCCCCATTTCCAATCTCTTCATCCTCTTTGTTCTCACTCCCCAATTTGCTCTGAATTAGAAGTATTCTCCACAAAATAATCTAGTGCTCTCCAAGTTACAAGAGAGTTTTCAGGGAATGCCTAATGATGATGGCACTGAGAACTGCCATGGCCTACCTGCTGAACACCTTTCCTTACATTGACCAAATTCTAGTTCACACTTTCCTGGTATGTGTCCTGTTACACAGTAGAAACCTATTCATAACCCATCTCTCTAAAGCTAGAGACTTCTCTCTGCTTCACTAGTGGTTACATGTTCTGAATGGAGAAAATTAGACAGGGTAGAAAAGATTTAGGAACATGGAGTGTAGGAGATAATTCTAGATAATATTTATATTCCCAGTTTCATTCCATTGGTATACAGTTCAATTTTCTGTGTTTTCTCTGTTTGACAAAGGAGAGTATTTTCCCTACAGACCTTTAATTTAATGAATATGTATTTCAATTCCATATGGTTAATTCCTGATAGGGGATGTTGTAAATATTCCTCAATGTGTACTCAATAATTATGTTTTCCAATTCCATTTTCTGCAATGATTTTGGTCACAAAGGGGGCCCAGCTATAGAGTGAGTATAACAGCGTAAATACTGTATACTTACTTAAAATGATAAACTCCCAAATCCTTATTTTAACAAACAGTTACCAGACATCAGGAAAGCAAAGGACAACATAGACTATTGAATTCGGTTATCTAGTCCCATTTGATATCAGTACTACCCTATCTAGCTTCCAGTGTTCCAGTGGCCAGACCTGAGGGTTTAGGATGTTTTACCATGATTCTTTCTTAAAGCCTAAAGTAAGATACCAGATGATGGGGAGGAAGAAGAATGGCTTGAGGACCAGTTATAAGTCTACTTCAATAGGTTCATAAAAACAGGACAGAGTCTATTTGCATTGTCATTTCTTAATTTTACATTCTTGACATAGTTGGGCAAAATCCATGTAAACATTCCACTTGACAAAATAGGTGTAAGAGTAACCAAAACTATATTTTTACTCATCAGCCAACCAAACTAGATAAGATGATGAGGGTAAGAAGTGCATTCTGCCAGGAACTAGAAATAAATGCTTTAGTTGGGGATTTGACCTCGGATTCTCCTAGAAAATTGACTGATGAAGCAAGGGAAGCTTTAAAGAAGGTTGAAAAAGGATTATAAGGTGCAAATTTGCATCGATGAAGGAGGGTGCAGACATTGTGCTATGCATTCTAGACACCTACATGCAGCCCACAGGACTGTTGTGGCAAGATGGCCCTCTGCTTTGGGTTTTTCCCAAGGCTTCTCTAGCTAGATCGGTAGAGTATATTCCTACAGCAGTTGCACGATTAGCCCTGAATGGGATCCAACAGTGCATACAATTTTTTGGTGTTTCCCCAACCTCAATCATAGTGTACTATACAAGTCAGCAGATGAAGATCTTGTGTGGTACTGTGGACGATTGGGATATATTACTCTGTGGATTCCATGGAGAGATAGATAATCATTATCCAAAACACTCCTTGCTATCCTTCTTTAAAGAACATCCCATGATCTTTCTAAGGTTACCTCCAGTGTTCTTATACAGGGGGCGCCAAACATTTTTATGGATGGATCCAAAAATGGCTGGGGAGATTATGTGATTGACCATCAAGAGACAATTTTGTGTCAATATCAACCTGGCTGTCCACATATAATTGAACTCAAGATTGTTCAGGAAGTGTATAAAAATTGTTCCTTTGCCTTTAATTTGCTCTCTGATTCATCATATTTGTTAATGCAGTTAAGATATTAGAAGTGACTGGCCCTATTCAAATTATCAGGATGGTATGCCAGCTGGTTAGGGAACATCAGGAATTGATCTGAAAAAGAGGGCACACGTGTTTGTCCAACATATTAGAGCTCATAAAGGTTTAACTGTTCCTCTCAGTGAGTGAAATGATCTTGCGGATAGATGTACCTGAATGTAGTTCATCTTCTTAAGCTCATAATTTGATGAAGCCCGACAGTTTCATAAATAATTCATTGTGCCTACTAACACCTTAGAGCAGAAGTTTCATCTGTCTTGAGCAGATGCTCAACAGACAGTTTTAGGATGTCAAAAGTGTATCACCTTTCATCATCACCCTAGTATAGGGGTTAATCCTAGAGGCCTCTTGCCCCTAAAGATTTGGCAAATGGATGTAACTCACATGTCTGGAATTGGGACTCTAAAATACATTCATGTTTCTGTGGATACTTGTTCAGGTGTCTTTCACGCTACCCCTATGAGTGGAGAAAAGGCACACAATGTTATTGGACACTGCCTATAAGCCTGGGCCGCTTGGGGAAAGCCTCAACACTTAAAAACTAATAATGTCCCAGCATAAACTTCCAAATCTTTCAAATGAGCCATGGCCTGCCTTATAATCCCCAACGTCAAGGTATTGTTGAGCAAGCCCATCGTACCCTGAAGGAATGAGTAATTAAACAAAAAGGGGGAATAGGCCATGGTTGAACCCCCAAAGAACAGAAACGCTTAGACCCTTTTACTCTTAATTTTTTTAAAATTTTGGTTGATGATGGCCTTTCTGCCGCTTACTGACAACTGTGTCAGGCGGGAAAGTTGAAAGGTTATGTGAAATGGAAAGATGTGATCACTAGCTTATGGCATGGGGCAGATCCCGTGTTGGAATGTGCAAGAGGGTCTGTTTGTGTGTTTCCACAGGACCCGCAGGATCCGTTGTGGGTCCCTGAAAGATTGACCAGGAGGTGCAACAAGAATGAAGATCCTGCTGTTGCTGACACTTCTTGGTGAGACCCAAATGCTGGTCCAAATGGCACCCCTGTTGGCGATATTATCGGTGTTCCCGAGTCTCATGCCAATACGTCATGACTTTTAAATCCACTCCTCTACTTTGTCTAAAAAGTTTTTAAGTTATCTGCTAGGTAATTGGACAGGATAATTCGATTTCTTAATGGATCAGCTATGTGTAGCTTTCGTGACGGTGAACTCCACACGTGAAGATGCTAGACTGGCTACGGGATTGTCATCTTGGATTGACGCTGCTATGAATCATCTGAGGAAGTGGGCAGGTATGGGAACCCTAACTGGACTCTTGCTGCTGGTCTCCATAGTGCGCCTGTGTTGTCTCTGTAGAATGAGTTTTGATCAGAGGCGGCAAGCGGTTATGGTGGTACAGGTATTTGCAGCCACTGAAGCAGGACAGTCTCCTCAAACCTGGCTCACGGTTATTCAGAAGACCTTGTTGTACCTCCCGCCTGAGTATGTGTGAGTGACCCTGCCCAGAGATGGGCTACCTCCCTTCTATCTAAGGCATGGAACATTGTTAGAGACGAGGTGTCCTAAGACTGGTTTAATGAACAGATGTTCCTAAGACAGGGAGTTGGGGGGGGGTGCTACACTCAGCGGTGCCTTTGAATGCTTGAAAAATTAAACAAAAAGTGGGAACTATAGGCAGCTGCGACATGGCATGCCTCAAAGATGACACTGGTTTCCGCCTTCCACCCTCTCAATGGTGAGCGCTCCTTGTATTAAGCAAGTCCTTATTTGAGTATGCCTGCCTGGCCTGATAGCTTCTGCGTAGTGACAGCTGATCTGCATGACCCATTAGCTTGCTGGGATTGGCCAGCAGTAGCTATTTAAGTGTGCTCCGGGGGTTCCTCGGAGTCAGAAGATCGTTATCAACGTTCCTGAGTAAAACTGCTTGAAGAAGACCTTGTTGGTCGTGTCTTCATTGCTGCTCGAGTTTGGGCGTGACAAGGGACTTGGTAAATATTCCTCAATGTGTACTCAAAAATTTTGTTTTCCAATTCAATTCTCTGCAATGATTTTGGTCACAAAAGGGGCCCAGGTATAGAGTGAGTATAAAATTGTAAATACTGTGTACCTACTTAAAATGATAATCTCCCAAATCCTTATTTTATCGAAAAATTACCAGATATCAGGAAAGCAAAGGACAACATGGACTATTGAATTCGGTTTCTTGTCTCATTTGATATCAGTACTACACTACCGAGCTTCTAGTATTCCAAAGGCCTGACTTGAGGTTTTAGGATGTTTTAACATGATTCTATCTTAAGACCAAACATAAGATACCAGATGATGGCAGGGAGAAGAATGGCTTGAGGACCAGTTAAACATCCACTTCAATAGGTTTATAAAAAAGGAAGGAGTATTTTTGAAATGGTCATTTGTGAGTTCTATGTTCTTGACATAGTTGGGTAGAATCCATGTTAATATTCCACTTCACCACATAGGTGTAGGAGAAACATAGGAGAGGTGTAGGAGAAATATATATGTATACATCAGCAATAAAACTAGATAAGATTGATGAAGGTAGGAAGTGCAATCTGCCAGGACCAGGATATAAATATTTCCTGAGAGACACAGATGCAGCATGTCAAATACATAAATGAATGCTAGTAGTAAACCAGTGAACTGAAAACGGACCTCTTGTTGGTAAATTTTGAAAAAGGGTAGAGGATGGTGTTTTCAAATCCATACGAACAACAATGAATATGAAATGAATAATATAAACTCACTGAATTTTAGGAACCATAAGAACAGGGAAGTCCAGATGCTTCTGAGAAGCTCGCAGCTCATGATTCCCATATGTTCAAGGCTCAGATAAAGGCAATCTCTTTAGCGATCCCACACAACTCCTATCTTAGACTCACTGAGCTTTCCAAGGACCACATATGCCTTTCTTTTTTTTTAACACCAAGACAGAAAGCCAGCTTAATCCCCTTCTCATATCTCTTCATCTTCTATTTTCTCTCCCAAATGACAGTTTACTCTGAATTAGAGGCCAATTAGTAAACCCTAGAGATAATGAAGGGACATCTAAAGATCAGTTGGAGTCACTGCAATACTTGTGATATCACAGAAGAAGCTATGGCTCTCTAGGATATCAGACATTTTTCATGAATGTCTCTAAGT
This sequence comes from Rattus norvegicus, assembly GCF_021556685.1. Lineage (NCBI taxonomy): Eukaryota > Metazoa > Chordata > Mammalia > Rodentia > Muridae > Rattus > Rattus norvegicus. Next base: position 56,843,209 of record NC_141555.1, on the reverse strand, counting down.
CCTGCCATGGCCTATCTGCTAAAGAGCTTTCCTTACATTGACCGGATTCAATGGTGCCCTTTCCAGGTGTGTCTCCTGTGACACAGTGGAAACCTTTATGTACTCCATCTCTCTAAAGCTAGAGACTTCTCTTTGCTTCATTAGTGGTTACATGCCCTGAATGGAGAAAGTTAGTCAGGGTTTGGCATGGGTAGAAAAGATTTAGGAATATTGAGTTGAGGAGATTCTTCTAGATAATAATTAATTCCCAAGTTCATTCATTCATTGTGACATACAGTTCAATTTTCTAGGTTTTCTTTGTTTCCCAAAGGCCAGTTTCTCCCTACAGACATTTAGTTGAATGAATATTGTATTTCACTTTCTTAATGTACATTCCTTGATAGGGGACTTTATAAATATTCCTTAATGTGTACTCAAAAGTTCTGTTTTACAATTCCATTCTTTGCAATGATTTTGGCAACAAAGGGGGCCCAGCTCTAGAGTGAATATATATATATATACATATGTATATATGTATATATGTATATATGTATATATGTATATATGTATATATGTATATATGTATATATGTATATATGTATATATGTATATATGTATATATGTATATATGTATATATGTATATATGTATATATGTATATATGTGTATATGTATACGTGTGTGTGTGTGTGTGTGTGTGTGTGTGTGTGTGTGTGTGTGTGTGTGTGACACATGTCCTGCAGACCCTGAATGGCCATTCCTTCAGTTTCCTAAAAACAATGCCTCCCTACACCTCTTATGGATATTTATTACCCTTTTAAGGGAGGACGGAAACATCTGCATTTTGGTCCTCCTTCTTGAGTTTCATGTGGTCTGTGCATTGTATCATAGGTAATTAGATCATTTGTGCTGATGTAAAATTATCAATGATTGCATACTTTGTGTGTTTTTCTGTGATTGGGTAACCACACTCAGGATGATATTTTCTAGGTCCATCCACTTACCTATGAATTTCATGCACTCATTGTTTTTGATAGCGGAGTAGTAGTCCTTTGTGTAAATATACACCATTTTCTGTATCCATTCCTCTGGTGGAGGGCATCTGGCTGAGGAAGCAGGGTGAACCTGAAACATCTCTGGCTCTCTAGCATGCAGAGGTTGCATGCAATTTCTAAATCACATCAGTCACCGAAAATAACTAGGGTAAAAATCTCTAACAGAGGGATGGCAGCCATTACTGGAGAAGGAAATGGCTTTGATGTGTGTAAGAACAATCTGCTCATGCCATGACCATTCAGTCAACCCAAACATCATGGGATGAGGAGATCTAGATTTAGAGACTTAATGTTTAAAGTTTACTTGGGAAATTTTAGCCTGCTCACCATGGTTCACTGTTATCAGGAATAATTTGGAGTGGAATACTATGCAGCTATGAAAAAAGGACATTGTGAATCTGTGGTCAACTAGATGGAACGAGTTGACAAACCTGAAACTCCTCTGGGTGAGATCATTGAAGAACTTGAGAAAAAGGAACACTGGGCCTGGATCACTGAAGAAACAGATGTCCATAGAAAATACTAGAGATATGACTGAGGAAGAAACAGCTGTGTTTCTGGACTATGGAGCAATGGTTAGAGCCCCTACAAAGGGAGATATCTATTAACAGAAAATTTGATCCAGAAATACTGTTGAGGAAAGCTTGTTGGAATTTCCGAACCCAATGAGCCCATAAAGAAAACACACTATCTGGTTATTATAATTATAATGTATAAATGTGTGCAGATCTAACGGTATCATAATGTATTTCCCAACCATAAAACCCCTTGCTACAAGTGCTTTCTCCAGTCCATATGGATTGTTTCCATCCTCCTCTTCTTCTTCAGTCCTCTCCCTTCCCCTCTTATCCACCTCTGCCTCTCTACCTAACCCCGCCGTCAACCTCCAGTACCAACTTTACCCTGGCTCTCAGTAATAGGCTCTAGCATTTACTAACTGGTTAAAATGGGAAGAAGGTTCATATGCAATCACGATAACCTGAGTCCATGATAGAGGGCCAGGTCTGGGGAAACCTCCTTTGAGGAAGCAGATAAATTGATGATTGATGATTGAGGCCACCATTTTGAGGAAATAATACTTTTATCAGCCCCAGTATCCAGTATGCCTTCGAATTTCTTTCCATTAATTTCTAAACTCAATTTTTGGCGGTTGTTAAGGTGAACTACCAAGTTTGCCGAATCATTACCAGTGGACCCCATAGGCCCATTGTTATCCTGTATAGTGGCCTGGGAGCATGGAAGGAGTAATACCTGTGCTATTCTATCTCTTTATTTAAGGAAAAAAAAAAACATCGGGACTTGAACAAAGAATCTGAACATCAAGAGAGTGCTGAGCTTCAACAAGGCCTGGATGGACTATCAGTCCTTGTAGGGGAAGAGTTCCTCTCTCAAGGACAAGACCTACGGTTCGCGGGGGTAGAGGCCCCACAGTCTGAGCAGGAATTGGCTGAATGCCCATCTGGGGCATTAGAAAGAAGTCGGAGGTGGAACGCAGGTCCAATTTTGTGTCGCCTCTTGGGGGACCTCCTCTGCCAGGGTCATGGCCCTGTGAAAGTGGTTCCCATATCTTTGAGGGCCATGGGACCGGGGGCCCACCAGCCCATTTTTTGACATGTAATTAGGCCGAGTTTCAAAAGGATGGAGTACTTTACCTTTAATGTCTCTCACTGATCGACACTGGTCAGCCCCATGGTAACCTTTGCCATATCGGACACAGAGGGTTGCAGACCCCCTGTCTCCTCTTGTCATCCTGCATTCTCTTTTTAGATGGTCTGTTTTCCCACATTGAAAGCATGATCTCTTATCTGTCCTTTTAACGGGGCGTCGCTGGGACTGGAGAATGTCGCCCGCCAGGCCTGCATTAGAAGGGGACTTTCAAGTTCCCTGCAAACTCTAAACCAATCCTGTAGGCGTTTATTTCTTTGGGGGGCTATGACTGCTTGGTACTCATGGGTGGCTTGCTCGAAAACGAGCTGTTCTATAAGCGGTGCTGCTTGTTCAGGATCGCCAAAGATTTGTCCTCCAGCCTCTGTCATTCTAGCTACAAAATCTGAGAAATTTTCCTGGGGTCCCTGAATGATTTTTGTAAGTTGATTATCGATCCCTCCTCTCCTGGGGAGTGCCTTCCAGGCTCTAATAGCCGTTCTGGAGACCTGAGCATAGGTGCCACAGTGGTAAGCAGACTGGTCAGCTGCAAAGAGTTCGAAAGTCCATTCCTGTTGCTCAGGTGTTAAGGCCGTAGCATTCACTCTGGCATGTGTTTGGGCTTCCTCATACCAGAGTGCTTTCCATTCCATGTATTGGCCCATGCTGGCAAGTGCCGCCTTAGCAATCATCTGCCAATCAGCTGGTGTCAATGCCATCATGGCCAACCTGTCGATTTGTGTTAGAGTAAAGTTGGCTGTGACTCCATACTTTCTAACTGATTCTGCTAATTCCTTAATCTGATTATATTCAACAGGAGCATAGACCCGTCCTCCCTCTGGAGTCTCAAAGACAGGAAATGTCATACTCAGCTTTCTTCTCACCCTCTTGGGGACTAGTAAGAAGGCATGTGAGCGTGTCTCATATGGAGGGGGCGCCGTTGGTGGCGGCTGCGCTAGAAGCCTTCTATTACTTCCCCTACGTTCATCAGTGTAATATCTTTCCTCCTGATATTTAGCTGTTTCCTCATCTAGCTAGGCCTCCTCCTCTGAGTCTAAGGTTTTATTTTCAGAGCTTTCAGAACTGTTGAGGTTCAGCGCTTCTAGCTCTTTCACCGGGTATAGACTGGCTCCCCCTCCTGGTTTGTGTGTAAAGGAGGAAGTGCCGGATTCTGAAAATTACAACGATCACTTGTCCGTGGACTTACCGGGTGGGCCTTTTTTCTTTCTTAGGACATCCTTTTCCTTGCACGTGCCCATCCTCTCACTATGTTCGTTTTCTGACATGCAGTCCTGGACTACTTCGAGAGTGGCCTGTCCTTCTACTACTGCTGCCTTACACATTTCATCCTCTAAACAATTCTTAACCATCTTCCATATAGCTTTGGTCCCTAGGCACAGATCCTTTTCGGACAATTTTCTGTCGAGGTCCTTTCCAAGTTTTTTCCATGAGGCAATTGTAAACGAGCCTGAACATGCAAACCAAGGAGCCACCCTCTCCACCTTCTTCAGAAAGTTTTTAAGTGTTCTTCTTCCAATTTTGATTTCCATCTGCTTTAACACTGTTCCAAGGCCGGGACCACAGACAGTGAGTATCCCATGATGGGCCAGGAAAGCCAGCGGCTTATCTACGTTTGTCTGACAGGGCGTGAGGTGAAAGGGTAGAGACAGACATGCCGCTCTCTTATGTACGGGAGTCTTACATGCACCTCCCCGGAAGGTGCCGCTTATCTACGTCGGCCTTATCGTGTTCTTGCTCCTCAACAGTCAAAAGGGAAGGTAAAAGGGAGCTGCATGAAGCTCACTTATTTACGAGAGACTGAAACGTGCCTTCAGCTGCTGTCATGTATTCTTATCAGACCAACCACACCGAAATCTTCCTTTTAACAGTGAAAACGGTGAAAACAGAACATAATAATAAGAAAGAGTATGGTGGCTCCAAGGACAAATACTTTAGCTTCAAAAAATCCTTCCCAAGGTGGTGACACCCCAGACCAAAGTCCAAGATTGCCATGCCTCTCCGAACGTACCTGCCAGCAGTTCTGAATCCTCCTTGTCACCAAGAGGTCTCTGATGGTGCTGAAGATGGCGAGGTCTATTCTGGGTTTTGGCACCAGATGTCCCGCGCTAAGTCTCGCCAGCAAGAACGACACGGCACACACAAATCCTGCTGCAGAAAAGCTTTAATGCATCTTGAGAGGGAGAGTATAAGCTAACAATGCGGAGACCCTGAGTGAGGAATAACCATCCCTTATATAGGAAACTATCCTCACCTAGGACGTGTCACTCTCTCACAGGTCGGTGCCAATCATGCCAGATGACATACCAAAGAATACTTGTCCCATTGAGTAAAGAAGATACCAGGCGCCTGTGTATTGCCCTTCTTACTAGGTGCGTCCTGCCGGGTGCCGGCACCATCTTGTAATGGAGTATGTAAGGGCAGCTCCTCACATCCCACCATGTGTGTATGAACTCTACTGGGGTCTCCAGTCTATAATCGTATTCACTTTTGGTCCATCATTTCCTACCAAAAGGAGAAGAAACCCAGCTCCATCTTAAATGACACTGAGAAGCAGGCCGCTTATGGCGTGTAGGACAATACTAAGTAGCAGCAACACAGACATATACTTACATGTATACAGACAGGCATGACATATATATCCCCATGCATATGTACACCAAGAACCTGTGCACACATGCATGCATGCACACATAAACATACATACATGACACTCACTGATAATTTTATAAATACACATATACATAGTATCGTGTGTGCACTTAGTTTCACACATGTGATATCTTTGTTCTGTATATATGCAATATACTATATATATATTACATACACACACATATATATATAGATAATATATATATATATATATACAACACACACACACACACACACACACATATATATATATATATATATATATATATATATATATATATATATTCCTAGTTTTGTGGTATCTGATTTCAGTATTCACCCTAGAAAGAGTCAGCCATTTGATACCCATTCCTAAAGATTTTTCTTTTAAAATGCATGACTGGAAATAAGCATGTCACTAGGTGAGTAAACTGTCTGCCTCACATATTAGTCTGCTTCTCTACAGCTGTGATAAAACACTCTAGCCAAAAACAACTTGTAGAAGGAAAACACATCTTTGGCTTGCACCTTGGCTTACCAGATTTGTAGGCAGTCAGAGAGGAACCCGAGGAGAGAATTACAAAGGAATACTGCTCACAGCCTTACTCACTAGCCCATGCTTAGTTGGTGTTCTCATGAAGACCAGACACCCTGGCCTAGGAATGATGACACCCACAGTGGGCTGGGCCCAGCTTCATCTACTGAAAGTCAAGAAAGTCTCTCACACATTTGGTCACAAGCCAATCTAATGGAGGCAGTTCTTCAGTTGAGGTTCTCTCTTCTCAGGTGACTCTATGTCAAGTCTCTTCTAAGTTATATCAAGATGTCAGTGAAAACTAACCAGGATACTTCATAAGCATTAAGAACTGGGTTTGATTCCCAGAACCCACATCAAAATGTGATTGTAAAGTCTTCTAATGCCAGTTGGGGAAACAAGGACAGGATCCCCAGGATCTGCTGACCACCACAGCTGGCAGGATTGGTAAGCTGCTGGCCAATTAGAGACCCTGTCTAAAAACACAGACCAAGCCTGAGGATGAGGCCTGAGGTTGTTCTCTGACTCTAACTGAATGTGCAGATATATAAACTCATCTGCACTCATATGCATCTACACATACCCATGCACACACCTTAGATAAATAGATGATAGATATTAGATAAACAAATGGAAGATAGATAGCAAATAGACTAATTATAGATAGACAGATAGAAAAATGAAGAAAATAGACAGACAGAAAGATAGATAGATAGATAGTAAGTAGATGGATGGATGGATGGATAGATAGATGATAGACAAATGATAGATTAGATAGAAAAGATAGGCAGCCAGGCAGACAGACAGATAAGATAAATAGACAGCATTGTATTTGAATGCAAATACTACAGAGCAGATTGGAGTCCCCTCCTTCCCTTTCAGAACATAACCTGTATTACAGGGGAACTCACAGCTTCCCTCAGAAAACAAGCATCCTATTCCAGCAGAGAGGTGAAATCATGTTTATGTTTTCCCTACGCCTTCGTGGGTCAGCACTGTGTATCACAAGATGAAAAACATGCCACCATAATTAAGCGTTAATTTCATTGTGGCAGAAAATAAAACAACAGCACCTCAGTTAGCAAGGAAGGCTGCTCCAACCAATGACTACATTTCCCCTGAGCTTTGCTGAGACCTGGAGCAAGAACTGTGGATCCCAGGAGGCCCGAGCTCTCATGCAAGTTTCGTGGAGAGTGAAAAGGTCCTCGCCCTACACGAGTGATAGTTCTTCTTTAACTTTAATCAACTTTCTGTACTGGCTGTGTCCGCCCTGCTGCCCGTGAGGTCATTGTAGTGCTGTAGGTTCCTGAAGTATTGGATCTGGGTGGTAAACCAGTGTAGATGTGGATTGTACAAAGGCGTCCTGCCTGATGGTATCTGGACCAGCACAGAGGTGCAGGGATGAGGGGCGAGGATGAGGAACATCCTTCCTCCCCTGGGTCCTCTAGAACCTGTACCCAATACCCTGCATTAGCTTTGTTCCCTTAGCTACCTAGTTCTGGTTATGTTAACATAGGGTGACTTCTGCTACTTTTTAACCTACATGAATGTCTAGCAGCTTATGTTACGTGACTTATCCTGGGTAGACCTGAACAATGTGTGTTCACTTCATGTAGTCCTCCAACTACAAACTATTCCATCCAGGTCTACCTTATCATGGCTATTCAGGAGCAGACTAGTGACTCAGACAACTCTATCAGTGGAAAACCCACTCCAGCATGGATGACACCCAAAATAGCTACATCCTGTAGCGTTCAGTCCAACTAGCAGGCAGTTCGACCCAAGAAGCCCCCTTCATCATGGCTGCCCTCGACCCCCGGGGCAATTATTCTCATCTTATTGCTCTTTGGAACAATACCTGAGCGTCATAACCTTTGAGAATCTTAAGCCTTAAAGATTTCGTAAGCTTCCTGAATCTTCTGAGCTTCTTTCTTCCCTGCAGAAAGGAATGCTTCAATTCCAATGGATTCCCAACACAACCCATGAATAAATAAAGCAAAGGTCCCAAAACAACATTCATTCAGTTAATGTAACTAAACACAGAGCAAAGAACGTTCTTACTAGTGCTGTCCTTTGGATACCAAATGTCTCCCAAGGTCCTGTGCTAAGGGTGGAAGTACTATGGAGAATGGCTGTTGTTTCCCCAGCATCACATCCTAAGACCTAAGGTGTGTAGTGTGAAACAGCAAGGATACCTGCCCAACTCAAAGAAGAAGATACAAGAAACCCAGAGAGGAAAATAGCTAAACTTGCAACAACCTTGCCCGCCGCTAACAAAGTTTTGATTTACTTGAACGGAAGAAACTACATCTCCCAGCTCCACCCCTTTACTTTAATTAGCTCAAAATTTCAAACCACCAGTAAAGGGGCCCAGAATGATGCTACCGAAAACTGAGTTGAGCAAACAAAACTGTGTAATGAAGATGCACAGGAAACACAAGGGAGCCCGCAGCAAGCTGGGCTCAGTTCTACCCCTCAGGCTTTTGCCCACTCCCTTCTCCACAGAGTGGACCTGCCTTTGGAGGCAGAAATCCACAATTCTGCCCCTCTAAGCAGCCCTTACAAGCTCCCAGGGGAGTTAAGAAGGACTTCCTACACCATCAGCTGTGTCTCTTCCATGCTGACATGATTGAGACATGAAGCTTTGGGGAAGTGGAGAGAAGAGAGTCTTGCCTGGCAGAGAACAGTACTCACAGCTGTGCACATAAAGACCCATCCTAAATTCTGAGATGTTGATAAACAGATGGGAAGGAAGGAGACCCACACAGAGCAGTCCTGGGGCTGAGCAGATTTACCTTTTGTCTAGCACTAAGAGGAATAGTCCCACACATTCAGTACCACTGTCCAAGGAGAGGCTACAGCAGTGGCTCCAGCAGCGGACATCCCACTAAGAGTTGGCTGCTCATCCTATCAAGAATAGCCCTTTCTTAAGAACAGTGTGCTGACTTACAAATGGGCCCTGGGATATACAACCACTCAAACCAGAGAACTGAAACTATGACAGGATCTACAAGGGTTATCTCATGGCAAGCGTCTCCTCTTCAGTGTTGCCTTTTCATCCCCACTGGGCTTGGGCCAAGTTGAGAGCAGCAAGGGATTCAGTGTGAGTGCCCTAAAGTGGCTACACCACATGCCAATACATGGGTGATATCACAACAGATGCTCATTCTCTCAGTATTCTGGAAGGTGAGTGTCTAGAGACTAAGTGTCAGTAGGGCGCGCACACATACACACACACACACACACACACACAGAGAGAGAGAGAGAGAGAGAGAGAGAGAGAGAGAGAGAGAGAGGGAATGAGAGAGAGCTCCCTGTCCCTCCCCTTGTTTCTGCAGGATGCCACCATCCTTTGCTTGGGGACAAATCGTCCATCCCTGCCTCTTTTGTCACATAATGACCTCCTCTGCTTCCCATTCTTCTCATGGTCTCAGAAGTAAACAGCAATGGAGCGGGAGCCAACTCCAGTCCATATGGGATCAGTTTCACTCAGCTACAATGGGTAAAGTCCTACCTTCCAATCAATGACATACACAGACATTTGCATGTAAAGATGTCAACTCATCATTTTGGAAGGAGACAACAGGTACTCACCAACTCTTCACCCAGCACAAAGCCAGAACGGTACCCTTTTCTCTCAAGACTGCTTCTAGTTAGTTGAACTGCTATTAATTGTGCTAATCAGTTCCCTTACTGTCATAACAAAGTACTTGACAGAACAAAAAAGAGGCTGCCACTGTACACCAAGCTCCCACAATATAGAGAAGCAGGCTGGAGTCAGGGACATGCAGGCCATGAACCTCGCAGTCTGCCTCTGTGGCTCTATGGCTGCCAGCTTGTCCCTGAGTCAAAGATTTTCCACAATCCCTTCGAAAAATGTTGCCCACAACTGAAATCTAACTGTTTAAACATGTGTGCCCTTTAAATGAGAATTTATAGGAAGAAGCTGTCTGTGAAAACTGACTGGCTGGTTAGAACTGCAGTGGTGAGGAGATGTTGGAATGTTTCTGATCCAGAGGCTAGTTACCTGATAGTTTTAGCCCCCAGAATTCTTTATCTACCTCTTTATCAAAACTAATCTATGTCATAGATTTAAAAAAAAATTTTTGGGATATATTAACTTAATAAACCCATAGAAACCACCAATTCTAAAGCTAAGAATGTCATCAGAGAGCATCATGGGGACATAGAAAAGATCCCCCCAATTTGCTTTAACTGCCTTGCTTGTGTGATCACCAACGTATTTTCCATTTTCCTTGCATTGTAACTATCGTTGTTATGTAAAACTATGAAACTTCGTGAAACTGCGTCCACACTGGGATAAGGGGTGACCAAAATTTGTGTTCCTGGACCATGATCACTCTACATGGCTCCGGAATAAATCATCCTTAGTCCCTTGAGGTGAGAGCTGTGTTTCTGCATTTACAGTCTCTGAGGAGCATTTCACATTCAAACTATCCGAGAAAAGGAGGGGTGCACCAGAGGGAAGCAGGGACCAACCAATTCAGCCTGGAATGTTGAATATCTTTGTCTCCTCTGTGAAGTCATGTGACTACAAGGTCCAATGTCTTTGCCTCTCTTGTGTCTAATAATAAGATGTTATGAATAATGATCTTCACCATGGAAAAGAAGTGGGGAAGGATGGAAGACAGGAATGGAGGGCAAAGAAAGGAAGTAGCAAAGAAGGGGGTCGTGAGCAAAAATCTCAGGGAAGGCAAATCCAGACATCAAACATCAGACAAAGTTGCAGTTGTCCCAAGTTCACACTCTCCCTTGACTCAGAAGCACAGAATCTTTTCTGCTAAGACCTGCTCTATGCTCCCTCCCTGAAGTAAAGACAGAGTCTGAAGGGCAAACCTTGAAGGCCAGACTCCAGTAAGAGGGTCATGAGCCAGAGTAGTAATCAGCCCCAAATAGGAATGCCAATAGCAGTACCAACACCATGTCAAATAAGCCTGCAGAAGGACTGGAGTTCTCTCATGGAAATCCAGAGAAGACAGGAGCCCTGTGTTGTCTGATTCACACCAACACCCAGAGTCCTTGAGCAAATGCAGAAATCTCAGAGCACACCAGGACAAACCTCACCAAACACAAGAGCCTTCTAGGTTAGGCATGGGCTGGGGAAAGGTGTCCAGGGGACTGAAGGCTTTTCTGAAGTGATAAGAATCTACCTCCCACCAGGCCTAGTTAGACATTTAAAATGGAAATAGTGGGGCATTTCCCACCCACTAAGTGGCTAATAGTCCTGCTTATCACCAGGTCTCCCTGAAGGGCCAATATGAGCAGCTCAGACCTGACCCAAGCTTCCAAAAATCCACACTTCTCTAGACATTTCCTGTAACACAGACTTTGCAACAAGGGAATTGGAAGGGAGGGAATGAAGGGCTGGATTTGAACAAATATGCCTTACATACATCTATATAAATTTACAAACAATAATAAAAGAGATTAAAAAGAAAACAGCTGGGGTTGGGGATTTGGCTCAGTGGTAGAGGGCTTGCCTAGCAAGTGCAAGGTCCTGGGTTCTATCCCCAGTTCCGAAAAAAAAAAAAAAGAAAAGGAAAAGATAACACTTCCTTCAAGTCCCACTTCCCCCTTTGGTCAGCATTTTGCTCCAGGCTGGTAAGATGCTCAGCAGGTCAAGGCCCTTGCTGCCAGGCCTGAGGACTTGAGGTCCACATATGTGCAGTGGCAAGCTCACACACACACACTAATTAATTAATTAATTAATTAATTAACTAATTAATTAAAATTAATTACCACTTCTTAAGAAAACATTATATAGCTGTCGCTTGCATGAAAGGGTCTGCATTATTAGCTGACCCCTGACCAGTTCTCTCTCAGGCTCACCAAAGAGAATTTCATGTGGGACTATCACCCACCTGTGCTTAGCACCTCGAAAGTATCCTGAGTGTATATGTCTGTTGAATTAAGGGCACCCTGGGCATGCAAAACACCCCACAGTTTCAAGACAGATGGGTCCCTCAGTGCACGTATGCAAAACCAAAGTTCAGATGAGTTCAGGAGAAACCATGAAACAACACACAGCCCGCATTGTCAAACCTGAGCTTTCCCAGAATTAAAATTTGCCTGATTCTACCTAATGTTTCCCCCGAGGACCAGCAACTGTTTCTTGTCTTGTTCTCGTCCTTTCTACTCTATTTATATTTTGTTTAATAATAATTTTAATAAATCCTAACTATTTGGAGAAACACCATTTATCAAACAGGAATAAACAGTTGTCTTTTGTTAAACAAGATGATTTTAATCTTTCTTGGAAATTTTAGACCTATTTGGGGTGTTTTGTTGTTTTGTTTTTGTTTTGTTTTCAACTTAATGCACACTGCCGCATTATGGAACAAAGACTTGGGAGGAAACGCTGCAGGTTTGGAGTTTGCCCTTGAGAAGCCCCTACAGAGTTAGGCAGAGGACACTCTGGCTGTAGTCTCCATTGTTCTGACAGGATAGAAGGGAGCTCTCTGTGGTGATTACAAATACCTGTTTCTTTTTATCTACTTGTCCCCAGATCCACTCTCCCTGCATTCTACGCCAATATCCTGCTCTAGAATTAAATAAATGAATACATACATGTGTGTGGTTGCATAAGCATAAGCATGGGAGGTCAGAGGTCAACCTTAGCTGTCCTCCTCAGTCACTGGCTCAACTTCCTTCAGTGGTCAAGTTGACACACCTTGGAAGAGGAGATTTTAGCTCCTTGTTTTCTAATACTAATTGGGTTCCCCAAATTAATTTTCAGGAGAAGGTCTGCACCTATCTTCTGGGAACCTGCACACAGTTATTTCTCATTGGGGAATAAAGATTCTAGCCTCAATAGCTAGGAAGGAGAGAGAGAGAGAGAGAGAGAGAGAGAGAGAGAGAGAGAGAGAGAGAGAGAGAGAGAGAGAGAGAGAGAGAGACGGGATTTAGGGTTTCCGGGCTTGGGTCCTTGAGCAAGCAGGACAGAGAGGTCCTCCATACCTTAGGGGAGTGCAGAGGAGGGGAGACAGAGGCTGCCATGGAAGGGAAATAACATGCAGAAGGGCAGAACTGCCGTATAAAAGGGCTAATAGATCATGGCCCAGAAGGCTGCACCTTGGATTCAAGAACAGCCAAGATGAAGCATAGAAATTAGGAAATAGTAACTTGGAGTTATTGCTGGGAGGTGGATTCTAACAGCATGGAGGCTAGGCAGCTGCCCAGCTATGGACTGCTGTAGATATAGAGGCTGGGTGTGTTTCTTTCATTCGGGAACAGAAACCATTGAGGTGAGTAACCCTCGTCGGGATTTATTTTATTTTATTTTTTTTTTTACTACAGGGGACGTCAGCTGAGGATTTGCCTCCATTGCATTTGCCTGTGGACAGATCTGTGAGGCATCTTTTGGAATAATGATAGGTGTGTGGAAGCCCACTGTGGATGGCGCCACCTCTGGGTGGGCGGTCCTGGTTACAGAAGAAAGCACGTTGATCAAGCAATAAGCAACAAGCCAGTAAGTGGTTGTTCCTCTATGGCCTCTGCTTCAGTTGCTGCCTTCAAGTCTCTGCCTTGAGGTCCTGCCCTGACTATCTTCCTGATGGGCACTGATCAAGCTGAAGTCAACACGTTCCTCCCTGTGATAGTTCACACAGTATTTCATAAGAGCAAAGAGAAGTAACTGAGACAGTTCCACCCTTCCTTGCTTTGTTTTCTTGCAATAAAGTCTCACACTTACACCCCAAACATACCAGTCGAGCTGGTGGACTAGAGAACATCTGGGATGCATCTGTCCACATCTCTGGTACCAGGATTCCAGGCCACCATGCCTGACATTTATTTTTTAACATGGGTTCAAGGTACCAAACTCAGACCCTCATACTTTCATGGCAAACACTTTACTGGCTAAGCCATCTCCTTATCCCAAGAACCCCACCTCAGTAACTTTGAAAGCCATTCCTCTGTCATACCACAGTCTCTCTTTAAGGCACACGTTCCTTCCATGACAATGTGATGTGGGTTAAATTTCTAATCAAAAGACAGGAAGCCACTTGAGCTATGAAAGATTTTGCATTGTTTCTCAATAGGGAGGAATTTTGCATTTGTAAAATAGGAAGTTTTTGGAGAAAACCTTATCTGCCTTATACTCCACAAAACCAGGAAATACCTTTAGTCCATGATGTATAACTTAACATCCACAGTAATCATAAAGAAGGCAGGGGTGGATATCATCTGTGTTCTGTGGTCCTGAGAAAGATCAGATATTTAGCAGATAGTTATCAAACATTTAACGGGCAGAGGGGGAGATAAAAGAATGTAACTTTAAAATTATATTGACTTCACTCTTCTTTGTGCAGAAACATTTTAAATAATATTCCATTGTCCTTCCTGGTGAGTGTGTTTTAATTGTTGTATCACATCCACCACTGGGACATTGGTGCTTATTTGAGTGTGTGGTTGCTAATTGCTAAGGAGGTCCTGGGGAGTGGCTCGCAAAGTGGGGTTCAAATAGGAAAGAAGATGAGTTCAAATGAGGCTGGCAATAATTCTGGCCTTAGAATGGCAAACAATATGAATATATCTGATGGGAATGTGTCTGGTCACAGTAATATAAAACCAATTATTATCCCTTAGTCCCAAGGGTGTGATTTATTTGGGAAGAAACACCAAAGCGCACACAGCATAAGTTCAACAGCCCAGCCATCCCACAGGACTCTTGGCTCATCCATCTTTCTCATCTTACTGCCCTCAGCAGATTGGCTATAATGTAGTCACAAGATGACTGCTGCATCCCCCAGAGAACACATCACACTCATCCACAGCAGTACTCCAACACTGGATGGGAGGAAGAGGAGGAGAGATGAAACTGTCTTGGATAGCTCCCTATTTTGACAGCAGAAAATAATCTTTCCTCAGAAGATTTTTGGTGTGTCTCAGTGAGTCTTCTGATGCACCTCAACACCAGTGACATGCACAGAACAAAGCTAGCATGACTGATTCAAACTAATCAGGATGCCCTCAGTGGATTAAAGGATAGAAAGTCATTTATACTAATATCCAAATGAAACTGGCTATTTGCACTGAGAATTTTGGTGTATTTAAAAACATAGAAATATTATAAGATTATGTTTTTGTTTTAATCCAGGCTGTGGAGTATGGGATTGCTTCTGATTGTCAAAAGTGGCTGATTATGATATGCCTTGTGTTGTAGCAGGGGCGTGATTTTGCCAGCAGCAGATAGATTTTGTAAGTGTGTAACATTTGGAATGCTGGAGACTTTTCAGAGAACATATAAATGCTAGAGCCCCATAGGTGGGCTGCTGTTGGTTGCAGTTTGTTAAATACTCATGCCCAAAGAAGAAACTAAACATCCTGACAATGAATATCAAACTTGTCCCCCAAGGAACTCGATACCCCTAATCAACAGGATGTCATCTAATGGTGATAGAACCCCTTTCCCTCTCTCCTCTTTTCTCTCCTATCTAGTGTTAGTGTGTTGAATGTGAAAGAAAGGAGAATCTACAAAGTAGCAAAAGGACAGCTAGAGTTATTGAATGAAGGTCCATCATTAGCCACAAAGTATACGGTGTGTGTATCAGGTAACAACCGAGACAATTTTAGGAAACTGGCCAATTGGATGCCACTGTGATTTAAATGGAATTTAGTAGCTCGGCAAAGAGGTATCTTCCCTTCCCAGTCATTTGGGGACATGTTACAATTGAAGGGGATATTCTTGGTTGTTCCATATGTCTCAGTCTCTCTCTCGTTCCTCACACTCTGGTGTCTGAAGTGGAAATTTCTGGTTGTCCTGTGATGCAGACTCATGTGGGCTTTCGCTAGGGTGAGTCACGTTATATTGGGAGAATCTATGAATATGACTCAGTAGACACTGATGAGGTGCTTGCATTGTTTGCCTGCAATCCCTCCTTGGTCTTGATTCTCACTGACCTTCACTTTATTGAGGTGTGGCAAATAACTCCTGGTATTCCAGCTGGTTCTGGTCACTCATGCTGACTAGTGCCAGTTTGATGGAGGCCTGACTGTTTCTGCTAGATTGTGCTACCAGTGCTGATTTGTGTTTGGTGACATATTTTTTCAACTGGACTATTGGTATCCTGATACTACTGGACTGGACTGCTGGTGTCCTGACAGGTCAGATTGTATTTGCCCCAAAGAACTACTTCTAAACAGGTCCACATCCACTTGCCCTATTTATCATCTTTTTCTCCCCTACCTTTGGATAGTGGGCTAGAAGGGGGCTCTAAGCATTTGAGAACCCTTATTAAAGTAGGATTGAAAAAAATATAAGTCTACATGAATCCATATATAAAGAAGCGGTGTCAGACTCGTTTCCATTACAAATTCTTTTCCCTTGAATCTGTTTTTGCAACTATCTCCTCTTTAAAGAAAGTTCTCTGGGGGGTTTTCTGAGGAAAATTCAATACATGCATGTATGTTTATAAGATATTTTCCCAATTGTGTGTATGCATATGTGCTATCCATGTATGTGTTCAAGTGTGTGACATGCAGGCCTGAGGACCAATTTACCTTGTATTTGACCCAGGGTCTCTCTGTGGCCTGAATCTCACCAGTATAGGTCAGAAGGACTGGCAGTAAATCCCAGGAATTCTCCAACTCTTGGTACAAGAACTTAAACCCATGCTTAGTTTTTTACCTTGTGTCCAGTTTCTCAGGCTCCACCCCAAGCTGTCTCCCTCATTCCAAGCAGTGTGTTTGAAAAGGAAACCTTAAGTAACTATTAGGAACAATGGCCTGACCACAGTGATACAAGCACCATAAGGGCATTACACACTAAGAGTGGGAATTCGGAGCATTGAGATGAACATGTTAAAAGGATACATGTGACAGCTTTTAAAACTTTCAGGACAACACAGAGCCTATTAGGGAAAGCTCAAAACTGTGTCTTCACTCACTCAAGGTAAGAATCAACAGAAACTCAAGCTTGTGTCAGGTTATATCCTATGAAACTACATAAGCTTGTTTCTTATTTAAGAGGCATAAGCCCTTTTCTCTCTGATGCTGTCCCTACTATGCCAAATGAAGCAGGGAACGGTCCCCTATAGCTGTGAGTTTGTGTGTAGACCAGTACCAGATTGTGTCTCATCCCTGCCCACCCCAATGTCATATTGGCACTTCCAATTGACCAGGTGACAGCAATGTCTGGCTATCACTTCTGAAGATAAGCAGGAATATGCAAGGTAACAGAGCAGAATGCATTGATTTTCATCCTGAAACTGGGAAACATAACATTCCCATTTCCTATTTTGTTAGATTGGAAACCTTGTGCATACCTGGCCCTATTAGAGATGTATCTCTCTTTGGACAATAGAACAAAAATTGAACTAAGACCAGTATTATCTTGAAAAACATCTACATGAGACTGGTCTCCAAGACAAGTGGTGTGTGTGTGTGTGTGTGTGTGTGTGTGTGTGTGTGTGTGTGTATGTGTCTGTGTACACTCATGACTTGTGTATGTGCATGCATGTAGAGGTCAGAGGACACTTTTGGATGTCATTCCTCTTTGAAATAGTTTTCTTAGTTGGGGGAGACACATACATGCTACAACTCATATGTAGAGACCAAGGGTCATGTTGTAGGATTCAGTCCCATCTTCCACCTGGTGAGTCTTGGGGATTGAATTGAGATCCTCAGGCTTGGTGGCAAGTGCCCTTGCATGCTGAGCTATCTTGCCTGTGCCTGTCTTGGTTTTTGAGATAGGCTCTTCTCACTGGGATCTGGGAACTGATGCCTGTGATGGTTTGGGTGCATGTGTGCCTATGTCCCTGTGTGTGTGTGTGTGTGTGTGTGTGTGTGTGTGTGTGTGTGTGTGTGCATGTATGTTCAGCCCAAGGAGAGGCAACTTTAGAGGGTATGGCCCTGTTGGAGTGGATGTGGCCTTGTTGGAGTGAGTGTGTTACTGTGGGTGTGAGCTTTAAGACCCTCATCATAGCTACCTGAAAGCCAGTATTCTCCTAGCAGCCTTCAGATGAAGATGTATAACTCTCAGCTCCTCCTGCACTATGCCTGCCTGGATGCTGCCATATTCACAGCTTGATGGTAATGGACTGAATATCTGAACCTGTAAGCCAACCCCAATTAAAAGTAGTATTTATAAGAATTACCTTGGTTATGGTGTCCATTCATATCAGTGTGACCCTAAGTAAAACATTGACTTTGGGGTGTTCAGTGAACTAAAGAGGTCCCCAAGACTCTGTCTCCCTTATTCTGGTGTCAGAGTGGATGCTCCTACTTTTGACTTGTAAGTTGGGTCTGGGGATCCAAGCTCAGGTCTCCATGCATGTACAGCAACTAGTTTACCTACTGATCCATATCCTTTAGCTAAAAAATGGGTTTAAAAGGAGATAGAGGTAGATCCCAGGTTCCTGACATTAGGGAAGCTGAGCTCTGGTGCCCACAAGCGCAGCTGTTACAGGGTGAGGGTCATGGTACAGGGGATATTAGGGCCAAGGAGACATAACAGGGACATTCTTTAGACTTAGGTTGCCTGTGCTGCCTCCACACAGAAGCCTGATGATGCCGGTGCAAGCTGGTGGAGAGCCATCTCCATCAGTAGATGTTGCTGTGATATAAATGTCTCCCCTACACCACCCACAGGAAGATATCAACAAAGATGACATCATTGGGAAGCAGCACTTTGGAGGGTGTGACTTCAGTCATAAAGATGGACTCCTCCTCTGTGTTACTGGTGCACTTATGTTTAAAAAGAACCCCCAGAGAGCTTGCTGGACCTTCTCAGCCCAGGAAAATATCGGCAGAATGCACCATCTACAAGCCAAGTAGCAGGCTTCAGTAAATTTGCCAGGGCATGATCTTGGACTTGAAGTCTCATTATCAGCCATCCAGTCTCTGAGACAGAAGTGACAGCAAGCTGGCTGGTTCTTGGGTGAGGCAGGGATCAGCCAGGAGAGGGGTGAATATACAATGTGCGTCTTGATTTCTAGTGAGTACAGAATGCAGATGAATGTTTCAAGGCTAAGCAATATGAGTGGCACTGCTTGGTTAATCTCGGGCCTAAAATATAAAGCATACAAGAAAAATAAATTATATGAGAGAGTTGGCAGACATGTTTACTAATCTTGGTTGCTGACTTGAGTGGCTCTGAATTCAATTAAAATGCACGCATCTGGGCACTCTTGTGAGGGATTTTCTTGATCAGGTTATTTGAATCTTAAAGATTTGCCCTAAGTGTAGGTGGGACCTTCTGGTGGCAACCCAGATTTAAGAATGTGAAAGAAGGAGGCTTTGATTACTGTCTGCCTGCTTTCACTCTCACTGGCAAGTTCATCTCTCCTGTGGCTGCTGCATTCCTTTGCTAATATTCTAACCACCTTCTCTTATATCTCATTGTAGACTGAAGACCAAGGCCTCCAGGAAACTCAAGTGCCTTCAGCACCAGTTAAGATGGCTGAGGCATCAATCATCATAGACTGAGCATCCAATGGGGTTCTCATTACCCTTGTATGAGACAGAAATTGTTAGATTACCCAGACAGTGTCTTGTAAGCCAAATTACCTTTTGATGTGTTTTGTGGTTTGAATAGGAGTGGGCCACCATAGACTCATGACTTTGATTGCTTGACCCATGAGGAGTGATACTATTAGGAGGTGCGGCCTTGTTGGAGTAAGTGTGACCTTGTTGGAGTAGGTGTGACCTTGTTGAAATATGTGTGGAATTGTTGGAGTGAGTGTGGCCTTGTTAGAGTAGGTGTGGCCTTGTTAGAGTAGGTGTGACTTTGTTGGATGATGTGTGCCACTGTGGTGGCTGGTATTTGAGTTTTGTATATATTCAAACTATGCTCAGTGGTACAGATAATACCTTTCTGCTGCCTGTTCATCAAGAACTTTGGGCTACTCCAGCACCAACTTGGCCTGGATGCTCCCATCATTCCTGTCCTGATGATAATGGACTGCACCTCTGAAACTGTAAATCAGTTGCAATGGAATCTTGTCCTTTATAATAGTTACCTTTGCTGCTGCATCTGCAGTCATTAGCATGCTCTGGCTACAGAAGAGACTTGCCTCTAATGTCCTCTACTGTGGTAGAGGTCACTACACCAATGAGACCAATATAATTGCCTGTGCCAACTCCTGTCACATGATCAGGAAGCTGATTGAAGATGGCCTGATCATCTGGAAGCCTGTAACTGTCCATTCTCTGGCTTGCTGACAGAAAAACACCTTGAAGGGAAGGCATATGGTCATAGAAAAAAGAAAGGGTACTGCCAACACTTGGGTGCCTGAGATTGTGACCTAGATGAGAAGGATGAGGATCCTGCACCAGCTTCTCAGGAAGTACTGGGAATCTAAGAAGACTGACCACCATATGTATCACTGCCTGTTCCTGAAGTTCAAAAGGAATGTATTCAAAAACAAATGGATTCTTATGGAGCAGATCCACAAACTGAAGTCAGACAAGGCACGCAAGAAGCTACTAAATGACCAGGCTGTGGCTCGCAGGTCTAAGACCAGGGAAGACCACCACCAGGCCGAGAAGGATGGGATTATCAAGACTCTGTCCAAGGAGGAAGAGACCAAGAAATTAAGCTTCCTTCACATCTGTGCATAGTGAATTCAATGTAGCTTCACATGATTAGTCACTACAAATAAAACAAGCCTTAAAATAAAAAAGAGTTACCTTGCCTGTGGTGTCTGTCCACAGCTATGGAAATCTAAATAAGACAATGTGTATTCATTCTGCCATTTCTGTTTCTCTGGAAACTCTAATACAATAGCGCTCTAGAGAGAGGAACAAGTACCCACCAGAGAACATAAATTCCAGTTTACTTTTCTGGTGAATGTGAAGTTGTTGTGGTTTTAAAAAAAAAATACAAACATGGTTTTCTTGTTTGTTTCCTTTGGGGTTTTGTTGTTGTTGCTGCTGTTGTTGTTGTTGTTGTTGTTGTTGTTGTTGTTGTTGTTGTTGTTTTTGTTCTTGTTTTTAAAGAAGAAACACATTAAACCTCTTCATTCCTAACTGGCTGGCAAACACCCGAGCCCACATCAGCTAAAGCGATTAAGGCATTAGGAATGTGTTTACACAAAAACATAAAGTTATCCTGTCAAGTTCAGATGAGAGACAACATTGGCCATGTGGGCTAGCCTAGAGCCTCAACCTTTTAACACAGACAAATCAGGACACACTGTCAGCAGCCTGTCAGGTCAAGAGAGTTAAGGGCCTGCGTGTTGTGTTGTTATTTTCTTTTATGAATTTATGCAGCCACCCTGCTCATTAATCGTGTTTATAATGTTAACTCTGGCACTTTTTTCTTGTCTCATCAAATATTTCCTTAATGAACTGTGAGCTCACACCCCCCCCCTATCTCCATTGACTTTCAAATTAAGTTCATCTGGACCACAGGGGTTTTTAGAACTCTATGATGATAGAAGACACGAGGAAAATAACCTCTTTCATTGTATTTGAAGAAAGCCATAGTCATTTACCTGCTGCCTTCCCCCAGTGGTGACAGTTCCCAAGCTCATTGTTGAGACCTCTGACACATGAGCACCATCAGATCCCTGAGATGAGCACTTCCTAAACAGGAGGCATTATACTGACAAAACCATATGGTGCTCCCTCACCTACAGCCACCGGGTTCCAAACTTCTGGTGACCCTCCTCCCCTGAGAAGAGAGCTGTTGGGATCCACGCTCAACATCACCCATGCCCATAATCCAAAGCTCATACCTTTTAAAAATCAGATGTGTTTATATTATCAAATGTGTGAATGTTCTGGCTACACAGAACTGAGTGTACCACGTGCCGGGCTGATGTCTGAAGAGGCCAAGAGAGTGCATTAGATCTCCTGAAACTGGCTAAAGTACAACTGTGAGCCATCATATGGATGCTGGGAATAGAACCTGGGTCCTATGCAAGAGTAACATGTGTTCTTCGTGGCTGAGCCGTCTCACGTAGCCCCAAAATCTGTGCCCTGTCCTTGGAGATGCTTTGCTATTCAACAAAACCACATGGGAGACTTGGTGCCCATCCTCAAGAATAGACTTCACCCTGTCAATGAAGTGGATGCCATGGCTGATGGTATTGTAGACACTAGGAGACTCTGAGGGAAAGTGCCTTGTAAAGGGGAGTCCTGTGAGAACCAAGACTGGAGGAGCACCCTGGATTGGATAGAGATTGGGTTGTGCCATTGCAGAACATAAAAGAGTGATGGTGCCAAGGACATTTGAGCAATCCCATGAACTATCCAGTCTGGGGTCTTCGTTAGGTTTCCACTGTAGAGAAGAGACACCATGACCAAGGACAACATGTAATCGGGTCAGTTTATTTGTTTAGAGGGTCAGACCATTATCATCAAGGCAGAGGGCATGGCAGTGTGCAGACAGCCATGGTGCTGGAGAAGGAGCTGAGAGTTCAACATCTTCATCTAAAAGAAGCCAGGAGCAGACTGTCTCCCACATGGCTGGGTGAAGGATTTCAAGAACTCACCCCCACAGGGAGAAACTCCCTCCAAGAAGGCAAATCTAATAGTGCCATTTCCTGCACAGTGCATATTCAAACCACCACAGGGTCTATTCACATATATGATAATTACACCATTGTTTTAAAGTCTTGCTTAAAGACTCATGATGTTTGCGTGAAGAACATTCGTTGGGTCTGGTTGGCTCCAAAACCCCAAGAGCATGTAGTCCTGTATCTCCCTGACTTATGAAATTGGCATGTGTGCACAGTCCCTCCCATCCTCTGCATTATCATAATGTTAAGTGTGTGCAGCTCCAGTGTTCAGCCGGTAAGTGCTGGCATGTGTGAGTTCTTGAGCCGCACAGTCACCAGAATCAGGCTTGTGCCTTCTGTACTTTTGTTTATGGCTCAGAACTCTGGACTAGACGGATGGGCAAATAGTTCCAGGAAGGAAGATTGCTGGGTGCAGCCAAAGGCATGAAGGTATGTGATTTAATTACAGAGCTGAAGGAATCTGGCTAGTATTTTCCTGTACCACATGAAAGACGAAGTCACTATGCGCAGCCAATTCCAAAAAAAAAAAAAAAAAATCACAGAGACAAGGCACATAGGATGCTTGTTTTACATAGACTAGATTATGAGCCCCGATCAGATTTAAATATCCATATATAAAGAGAAATCATTGCTTTTTGGTGCAGAGATGCCCGTCAACTTGCAGATTCATCAGACAAAACACCAGGGGCTGGGAGATGGCTCATTACCTTATGGATTCAAGGATCAGAATTTAAATTCTCAGCTCTGGGCACTCTGTCTGGAGCCACAGTCATTCTGATGTGGTCTCTGCCAACAGGAAGACATCCGACTGCCCTATACAGGGCAATTCTGTAATCTCCAACCCTTTTCAGTCTTACATTCACTCAGTAATCAATAATCATGGGGCTCAGTGCAGAGGCCACTGGCTTGAAGAAGAGCATGAGAACATTGAGTGTGTGCTAATTCAGTCTGATCGCACAATGTTTCCGTTTTGTCAGAGCCACGGTCTCCAGGATACCACCTGGACCCATTCTCTCTCTGATTTAACACCTTAATTGGAAAAGACAAAATGTGTGGATACTGGAGAAAGTCCAGGGTAGACCAATTCCTGCCAAGTCCCCAGTAGGGAAGTGGTCCCACAGCCACAAACCCTTTTCACCCCTCCATCCACTAAAGCCTGTGATTCCTGAATGATATTAATAGAAACCAACCAGGCATGGCCATGCCTACGGTGCTATGTCCAGCAACAGATGTCTCCTACAGTGGTTGTATTAGAATAACCATAACTCAAGAATGCAGCCCACTCACTCATCAATGCCAGATCACCTTCACTAACAAGGCTGGTGGTGGCGCTGGAAAATGCAGCTGGAACCTAGGCTATGCCTAAGATGGTCCTGACTGTAATTGATCTGTTTCTTCCACAGGGGATACTGAGGAATGTGACTAGTTTCAGATGTGAATCTCTCAGCTCTGATATTGATGCCTTAGTTAGTCAGTGTATGAGATGGCCCAGAGGCCCTTGGGAATCTGGCTTGGGACAGGAGAGATCCTTTTCATCCTAATTCACCATGGTTCCCCCAAGTTATGACAATATGGTTTACCTGTTCACCTGATGCTGTTATGGCCAGTCTGCTGGCTAACAAAGGAGAAGCACCTCTTCCTCTGCATACAGCAATGTCTATGCTCAACCCCCTTTCTCCCCCAGACCTCCTCCCATTTCCTATGAGCACAATGAATCTTTAAAGAATTTTAGGGACACCAAAATGAGGGAAAACATGTGGTATGTGTCCATTTGCCATGTAAGGGACCTTCCCAATGTAAGCCCTTCTCTATTTAAAGGATCAGATACCAAACAGACCCACACAGGCATGTCTGTACCCAGAAGCTCAGGAAAATACTCAAATGTCAGAGAATCTTGAAATCCAGCTATCCATCCTGTTTCCTGCTATGACCCAACACATGAACAAACACACACACACACACACACACACACACACACACACACACACACATACACACAAACACACAGAATCTGGCTGTGCCTTTCTTCTCCTAGAGTAGAAATTGTAGGTAATAATTTCTGTGTTATATGTTCCCAAGGATCAATGTGCCATGTTCTATCTGACCACTTAAATGACTTAATGCCTTAGAAAACATGAATTGTCAGAGCTCTGGTTCTAGGTGCGTGGGAAAGGGAATAGGCACAGTGGCCAACATCACTGTCCCCAGTGCTATCTGCTTTGGTCCTAGTTTTCTTGTTCAAAGTCAGACTATCTGGTGTCTACTACTCTCCTCGAAACCCATGCCAACAACTGCACCTCTGAAATTCTTTCTCTTCCTCCAAGGAAAGGACTTCTTGGTATTTGGAAGGCTGAGGCAGGGGAATCATTACAAGCATGAGGCCAGCATAGGCTATAGAGTGAGACACTGTCTTGAAAGGGGGAGTGGAGGAAGAAGGGGAAGGGAAAAGGGCAGAAGGAAGCAGAGGGGTAAGGAGGGATAGAGGGATGGGCTGCTGTAAACATCTATCTCCAATGCTCACCAACACAGCTACAGCTTTCATAAACTCCATGAAGAGTCCCAATGTAAGGGTGCACAGTCATTCTCCGAACACACACACACACACACACACACACACACACACACACACACACACAGAGTCATCTCATGCAAAGCCTCCATCCAAAGAAAAGAGAGAGCACACAGCTTAGGCTCAGAGCCTCTCCGTGAATGGCAGTCAGCCTGAGCATTTGTCCACCATGCCCATAGGACTCAGAGGCAACACATCAGAGCACACCTGCACACCATGCTTAGTGTGGCACTATTCTCAGTAACCAAAATGTGGTATCTGCCTGTGCATCCATCAATAGACCATTGAATAAGTCCTGGTACACATACACAATGGAATTTTATCCATCCACATAAGGGATTGAATTCTTTGGTAGGAAAACTGGAGACCCACGCATTAATCAAAATCAACCAGACACCGATAAGCAAATACTTTAATTTTTGTCTCGTTTGAGAGTCCTGAAATTCTTTACAGAATCTTTGTGGGTCCTTAACAGATCCAAAAAAAAAAAAACCAAATATGTCCATATTTCATGAAGGCAGACAAAGGCCTGGAGAAGGAAAGAGACTAGGCAGGGGGGTGGGGTTGGGGGTGAGCAGGAAAGTCGGATAGGTTAAAGCACATGACGTGGTTAAAGGAAGTTGTCTTGATGCAACCCCGCACTATGGATAATGAATAGACACTGATATAAAAAATGAAAAAGGAAAAAGAAAAAGAAAAGATTACAATTTCAGCATCAGAGTCACTGATGAGGCTGAGAACCGCCACCTACATTCTAAATGCACAAAGAGCCATGGCCCCCAGGCCTGAAGTGGCTTAGGTATCTTTCCTTTGCAATTTCAAAACACTCACTCAGTCAAATATGAGCTTTCGACATACAATATAGAAGAAAGGGAAATGGATACACAACTGAAGCACTTTCCATGGAAACACAGAGACCTAGGTACAACTCCCCTCCCCTGTAAACCCATATAAATGGGAGGATTCAAAAGGGGTGGGTGTGGAGGTTGCCTATAATTAAAGCCTGGGAAGACAGAGTTAGAGAATCCAGGGAGGAAAGTGGCAAGCAGAACTCGTCATATCAATGAGTCTGATTTTTAATGAAAGACTTTGCTGCGGAGAATCTGAAAGGAAAGCAATGAAAATCTATGACATCATATCAGACATACACACATGTCTGCACAATACACATTCAAACACATGAGTACACCTACATATCTCTCACACACACACAAAGAAAGAAAGAGAAAGAGAAAGAAAGGAGGAAATGGATAGATAAAATACATAAGTAGAAAGTACGAATAGGCTCCATTTATCGTTTTTGATGTAAAAAGAAAGGGGTTGGTCGAAATGCAATGTTTTGTTCTTTAAGTAGCGCTGAAGACCAAATCCAAGAACTTGTGCAGCTAAATGCTCTTCCTGTAGCCCTATTAGGCGCTCACTGACCTACCAAAGTGCCGGTGGCCCTCTCAAATTGGAGGGATACGGCTGTGCCCATGTCAGAGTTGGATGCAGGTTTCACAGGTGAGAACTCACGTAGATATCATCCCTCTGACTGGCGCTAGAGGGCTCACGAGGCCCGGGGCCCCTCCGTGCATTCTTCAATCTCAGACAGTTCAGGCAGGGCTCTCCAAACCTCCATCCCCAACCCACCCTAAACCCGGAATGTGGGGACTGGGCCTGAAACACCCTTGCAAATGTCAAGATGGAGGGACGCTCCCTGCTCCCTCTCTTGCCAACCCAGAGCTGGTGGGAGGCACTGGAGGAAGGTTTTCCTTGTGCACCCTAGAAGAGACCTCAACTCGTACAGTCGTTTTTCTCCGTGCACAGTGGAAGTCAAGTCATAGATATCTTGATGGTCACTTTTGCTTTTGGATCAATGGTTGGGGGTGGAGATTTTCAGCAGTGTCTCTGAGGTTGTCTTAAAGAGTCAGATATACCGAGAGTGAATCTCTCTGCCCTGCCCTTTGCTGTGTGGACCTCAACAAAGACATCTCTGAACTTCAATTCCTTCTAGCCCAGAGACAGGATGAGTACCTCTTAACTGTAGGCTTAGGACAAAGACGATATACCATCCTATACCTGCAAGTGGGTCAGAAAGCACCTGTAGAGACACGATCCTGCAGCCACCCACGCACAGCTCCAGTGTGGATTGTTCTGCTCAGGAAAAGAAATGCTTACTTTTCATTGATCCACCTTATGGCTTTGTGTGGCTAATCAGCCTGAACTGCATCCTATTGTTTGTCTGCAGTTAGATCTAACTGTTGATCTAATTACCCATTTTTAGAATTAGACTCTCACCTGGAGCTGGGAGAACTGCTTCAACCATCTCCTCCTTCTAATGGAAACCCCTCTGAGACTTAGAGCATTCTCCCTGAATCCTCAATGTTGCCTTGAGCTAAAAAGGCAGGTATCAAAGTCAATCTTATTTCACCCCCCCCAAGCCCTAACTAATTATGGAATGTCATCACACCCCGATTATTATTTACCCAATAATGTGCTGATTCCTGATCCAGCCAAAAGCTTAACTGCCATTTAAATGGAGTATGATATTAAAATCTTAATTTCATTACCTTCGGTAATAATCTTAAAATTATAAATCCAAAGTATCACTCGGAATACATTTGCATATGTAAAAGAATCTGTCCTCATTGTTGTTCCATGGCACACATGGCTGTTGGTTTGATTTTCAAACCAGAGATGAATATCCTTTTATGGAGAGAGAGATGACGGGATTTTTCCCAGCACCAAAGCCTGCTTGGAGAGGGAGAGAAACACATCCACACCATAAAAAAGCAGCTGGGCAAGCACAAGTGCTACGCCTGTCACCTGTGAGTTATGAGCCACCTCTATGTGGTTTACTGATTCTCTCACATTTCTGGTAACAAGTCAGTCAATACAACAAAAGCCACTTCAGAATTCCCAGACATTCAACACTAATTGTCACAGAAGGGGCAGTGGAGACTGTCAGCCTGTGCAGAACTATCAGACTGCCATGGCCTCAGTGCCTATATTCTGGCTGTTATATCTCTAGGGCAACATTCTAACAGAGGAATAGAGGGTGTGCGGGCTTATCAGCACACATGTGTGCACATGCGCAAAAAAGAACCATCTCGGCAGCTGGGAGTCCTGCACCAGTGGAAGGGGAATTCTCTGGTCCTGCCAGGACTGAACTCCCCAGTAAATGGGATTGTTGGGAAAGGGCAGAATGTTGGGGTGGATCAGGGGAGGAACACCCAGATAGAAGGGGAGTGGGAGGTGCTAGGGAGATGTTAGCCTGGAAACCAGGAAAATGATTAACATTTGAAATGTAAATAAGAAATACCCTATTTAATAAAGATGGAATAAAAAAGACACTCCTTCTGGAATAGGAAAATGTATGATTTCTTTTCAGGGTCTGTCGGAAGACTTTGGATACCGGGACAAATGTGGAATGACTTATAGATCCTTGGAAACTTTTGGATATTTCCAGAAACTCCTGGAAAAGTGGAAGATCCACGATCTCTATGGCAAGAGAGGAAGGTTTATCTGAACCTGGAATGTGTGGGGAAATTACCTGTCCAAGTTTGTCAGTAGAAGAGTCAGCAGAAGGTGGGCCAGTAACAGTGTGATCTTCTTTGAATCTTTCACTGTTCTCTCCAGTACTGTGTTTTGTAGATGTTGCTGGCACTCTGGCTACTAACTCATCAAAGTCCACATGTTCTTCATACCCAGTAGACATAACCCGGCTTTTATTTTTCACCTTCTCAAGAATGGGCACTAAAGATGAGGCCACTCTTTTTCTAGTAGCAAGATGTAAGCAGATGTTCTGGTATCCCTGGTCCTCAGCATTGAGATGTGTTAAAAAAATAAATAAATAAAACACTTGTTTTATATGTTCCCACCACAGCTGTTATTTACAATATGTGTCAAAGAATCCAGACTCACCCCTAGTTAAATACTTCTTTAGTCGTATTAATACGTAGCCCGTGGAATCTTATATTTCCAATTACTCCTTCACATCGGCTCTAGGTTGCTGTCTATTTTATATTTACTTCAGATGTTAACGTATATTGCCATTATTTCGTGTTACAGAGCAATCATGACTGAAAATGTTAATTTTAGTCCTGTTTTAATTACTCTGTTCCTCATGCACTGACTTCTGTGTGTGAATATCAATTTCTGACTCATTATTTTGTCTCCTTAAATGATTCTTCTATAACAATCTTTTTCAAAGTCTACTTTTAATTTTTAATTATCTCTGTGAGTGTACGCGCGCGCGCGTGTGTGTGTGTGTGTGTGTATACTCATATGAGCACTATGTCCAAGAAAGCCAATATAGGGCGGTAGATCTCCTGGAGCTGAAATAACAAGTGTTTATGGGTCAGAGGACTCGGGAGCCTTAATCGAAACTCAGATATTCTGTAAAAGCAGTTTGCATTCGTACTTACTATGTCGTCTCTGTGGCACCCTTTTAACATTTCTTCAATTAGTCCAGTTGTTTAGCAATTCCATTAGATGTTGTGTGGGAAAAAAACAAAACTTTTTAAAAGTTTTATCTTTAATAGGCACTTTTTTCTTCGGAGCACAGAACTGGAACTTTAGAGTTATTTACTTCGGAAGTGAACTTATGCCATCCTGCCTGTTTTGCAGTGGGTGTGATTTCGAATCTAACCACACCTGTACCTTCTGTTTTGATTCTCTGTTCTTTTCCTTGTTTTATTTTTTTCTTTCAAGCTTTTCTACTACCAAGTTTTTATTATATAAATATCTGATCGTATTAATTATGTATCTCTTCCAGCTCAGCTTTTAACTCTCATGAGCACTGAGGGCTGTGTCTGGCTATACTCGGTTTTCAGCACCTAGGTCAGCTCCCGGGTCTCAGCCACATTAAGTGTTTGTTTAAAAAAGGGGCCTTTTCTTCTTATTTTACAGATGAGATGCCTCAGGAAGAGAAAGTTTATGGTAACGGAACACACTGTGATTCCTAACGTGGTTTCTGAGAGACTTAATGAGTTGAGGACAGAACAGGAGACCCTAGGTTTCATAGGTTTTTTCATACAAGGTCTTAGCCACAGAGGATGAAAGGTAACACGTTCAGTATGGCGAGAACAGCTTAGATTTTGGTTACTACAACTCAGTGTGGATCCGCTCACATCAGCCCCTACCTTGATGTGTGCCTTGCCTGGAAGAGTGTTAAGACAATTGCACATTGACATGTTCTGACATGTAAGCATAATTTTTGAGGACAAATAATCTTTCTATGATTATAGCTATAAAAATTTATTTTTCTTGTGTTTATATATTTTGTTGTATTTATTGTATTTTGTTGCATTATGTTTGAGACAAGATCTTACAACGTATCTTTTGCTTGCCTGGAACTTGTTTTGTAGACCAGGCTGATTATAAGAGAATCTTTAAAAAACATTCTTAGAAGCAAGTACAAGCAAGCCTGATTTTTCCCTGCCTTGATGGACCTTGCCCTGGAGACCCATGTTAATAAAGTAATGTGTCAAAAATATTGATTAACTGTTATTGATCTTCCTCTATAACTCTGCTGGGAAGGAGCCAAAAGAAAGCTCATTGCTAACATACAGCCAGACAGAAGCAAGGACTGAAATTGAAATCTTGAAAGAAGAGAGTAGGGACAAGGGCTTGTATCCTGAATCCATGTGTTTATTCCAGGAAGCAAAAACTAGCCTATAGTGATAAAGGCATCATCATGGTTTGAATATGTTTGACCCAGGCTTGTCCCATGCCTGACAACCTAAGTTTTATACCCAGGACCCACATGGTGGAAGGAGAGAGCTGACACTCACACGTTGTCCTTTACCTCCGTGTATGTGTGTGTGTGTATGTGTGTGTGTGTGTGTGTGTGTGCGTGCGTGCACGCGCGCACTCTTACAGATTAAAAGTTGACTATTTCCTAGACAGATTCCAGGCAACGAGTTAAATCAGAAACAGATAAACCAATTCAACAACCCTATAACCCCTAAGGATATAGAAGCAGTCATTAAAAGTCTCCCAACCAGAAAGAACCCAGGTCCAGACAGGTATACTGAAGAATTCTATCAGACCTCCATAGAAGACCTCATACCAATACTATCCAAAATATTCCACAAAATTCAAACAGATGGAGCACTACCAAATTCCTTCTATAAAGCCCCAATTACTCTTATACCTAAACCACAAAGACCCAACAAAGACAGTGAACTTCAGACCAATTTCCCTTATGAATATCGATGCAAAAATACTCAATAACATTCTGGCAAACCGATTCCAAGAGCACATCAAAACAATCATACACCATGATCAAGTAGGCTACATCCCAGGAATTCAGGGAAGGTTTAATATATGGAAAACCATCAACGTGATCCATTATATAAACAAACTTAAAACAAATCCACATGATCATTTCATTAGACGCTGAAAAAGCATTTGAAAAAATTCAACATCACAACATGATAAAAGTCCTGGAAATAATAGGAATTCAAAGCCCATACCAAAACATAGTAAAAGCCATATACAGCAAACCAGTTGCTAACATTAAACTAAATGGAGAGAAACATGAAGCAATTCCACTAAAATCAGGGACTAAACAAGGTTGCCCACTCTCGCCCTACTTATTCAATATAGTTTTGAAGTTCTAGCAAGAGCAATCACACAACAAAAGGAAATCAAGGGGATACAGACTGGTAAAGAAGAAGTCAAAATATCACTATTTGCAGATGATATGATAGTACATTTAGGAGATCCCAAAAGTTACATCAGGGAACTACGTCAGCAAATTGGCTGGGTAAAAATTATCTCAAATTATTCAGTAGCCTTCCTCGACACAAAAGAGAAATAAGCCGAGAAAGAAATTAGGGAAATGACACCTATCATAATAGACCCAAACATTATAAAATACCTCGGTGTGATTTTAACAAAACAAGTAAAAGATCTGTACAATAAGAACTTCAAGACTCTGAAGAAAGAAATTGAAGAAGACTTCAGAAGATGGAAAGATCTCCCATGCTCATGGATTGGCAGGATTAATATAGTAAAATTGGGCATTTTACCAAAAGCGATCTGCAGATTCAATGCAATCACGATCAAAATACCAATCCAATTCTTCACAGAGTTAGTCAGAACAATTTGCTAATTCACCTGGAATAACAAAAAACCCAGGATAGCTAAAAGTATTCTCAACAATAAAAGGACTTCAGGGGGAATCACTATCCTGAACTCAAGCAATATTACAGAGCAATAGTGGTAAAAACTGCATGGTATTGGTACAGAGACAGACAGATAGACCAATGGAAAACAATTGAAGACCCAGAAATGAACCCATACACATATGGGCACCTGATTTTTGACAAAGGAGCCAAAAGAGTTCAATGGAAAAAAGATAGAATTTCAGCAAATGGTGCTGGATCAACTGGAGGTCAACATGTAGAAGAATGCAAATCGACCCATTCTTATCACCCTGTACAAAGCTTAAGTCCAAGTGGATCAAGGACCTCCACATCAAACCAGATCCACTCAAACTAATAGAAGAAAAACTAGGGCAACATCTCGATCACATGGGCACTGGAATAAATTTCCTGGACAAAACACCAATGGCTTACGCTCTAAGATCAATAATCGACAAATGGGATCTCAAAAAACTGCAAAGCTTCTGTAAGGCAAAGGACACTGTGGTTAGGAGAAATTCGCAACCAACAGATTGAGAAAAGATGTTTACAATCCTACAACATATAGAGGGCTTATATCCAAAATATACAAAGAACTCAAGATGTTAGACCACAGGGAGACAAATAACCCTATTAAAAATGGGGTTCAGAACTAAACAAAGAATTCACAGCTGAGAATTGCCGAATGGTTGAGAAACACCTAAAGAAATGTTCAACATCATTATTCATGAGGGAAATGCAAATCAAATCAACACTGAGATTTAACCTCACACCAATGAGAATGGCTAAGATCAAAAACTCAAGTGACAACAAATGCTGGCGAGGATGTGGAGAAAGAGGAACACTCCTCCATTGTTGGTGGTATTGCAAACTGGCAAAACTATTCTGGAAATCAGTCTTGAGGTTTCTCAGATAATTGGATATTGAACTGCCTGAGGATCCAACTATACCTCTCATGGGCATATATCCAAAAGATTCCCCAACATATAAAAAAAGACACGTGCTCCACTATGTTTATAGCAGCCTTATTTATAATAGACAGAAGCTGGAAAGAACCCAGATGCCCTTCAACAGAGGAATGGATACAGAAAAAGTGGTACATCTACACAATGGAATATTACTCAGCTATCAAAACATGCCTTTATGAAATTCATGTATAAATGGTTGGAACTGGAAAATATCATCCTGAGTGAGCTAACACAACTATAGAAAAAACACACGGTATGCACTCATTGATAAGTGGCTATTAGCCCAAATGCCTGAATTACCCTAGACGCATAGAACACATGAAACTCAAGACGGATGATCAGAACGTGAAAGCTTCACTCCTTCTTTAAAAGGGGGAACAAGAATATTCTTGTCAGGGAATGGAGAAGCAAAGATTAAAACAGAGACAGAAGGAACACCCATTCAGAGTCTGCCCTCCATGTGGCCTATACAGATACAACCACCCAATTAGACAAGATGGATGAAGCAAAGAAGTGCAGACCGACAGGAGCCGGATGTAGATCGCTCCTGAGAGACACAGCCAGAATCCAGAAAATACAGAGGCGAATGCCAGCAGCAAACCAAGGAACTGAGTATTGTATGCCTGTTGAAGGAATCAGAGAAAGAACTGGAGGAGCTCGAAGGTTCTCGAGACCCCTTATGAACAACAATACAAAGCAACTAGAGCTTCCAGGGACTAAGCCACTACCTAAAGACTATACATAGACTGACCCTGGACTCTGACCTCATAGGTAGCAATGAATATCCTTGTAAGATCACCCTTTGTCCTGCTAAGATGAACCCCAGTGAACGTGATTGTTGGGAGGGGAGCGTTAACAGGGGGAAGGGGAGGGGGAGGGGCTAGGGGGATGTTGACTGGGAAAACAGGAAAGGATATAACAATCGAATTGAAATGAAATGAAATGAAAATGAGAAATACTCAAGTTAATAAAGAAAAAAAGAAAAAATTCTAAAAGAATTATGCATATTATTCATTCTGCACTCGAGGGTTAGTGAATTTCAGTGGGATCAGGTTATGGGGTGTTTTCTTTCTGATGAATGTGCCTGCAAGTGTGTTAAAACAAAAGGCTTTGACATGTCCTTAATTAAATTAAAATAAATGAATAGTCTATTAAGAGATATTATGACAGAGCTTGACAGTAATAAAGAGGGTCTAACTTCAGCACTGAGCCAAAGGGATACAGGGAGAGGATAATGGAAAGTGATGGGTACTCAAAAAAATTGGAGAGAATTGATTTTGTCAGTTGTCAACTGGTTTTGAAATTACATTTGCAGAACAATGGAATGGAGATTCGGTATTGAAGGAGACACTTTAATGAATCAACATAACAAAGATTTGGAAATAATTCATCTCAAGATTATATTTAAGATGGAGTAATAGATCACACCTACGATAGTCTTAATGTACTTCTAGAAATTTTAAAATCAAAAAGTTGGAGATCATCTAGAATCTTTCCCAAAACTGAACAATGATGATTTGCATACTTACTCTTTTCTTACAAAGAAAATGTTTATGGAATGGATTTTGGGAAGGCTTCATTTCCCAACAAAGGAGACTCACTGAGATGCAGGCCTAGGCTAAGATGAGGTTCGTTTGCATGTGTTCCATTACGCATTCAGACATAGTTACTGTGCTTCTATGACTTTTCAAATGTGGGCTTGATTAGACTAGGTACACTGATAATTGAGGACCCTTTCTGATCTGTGACATACACTAGGTACACTGTTAATTGAGGACATTTTCTCATCTGTGACACAGACTAGGTACAATGATAATTGTGGACATTTTCTCATCTGTGACATAGACTATTTACACTGATAATTGTGGACATTTTATCGTCTGTGACATAGAATAGGGAAACTGATAATTGGAGGAATTCTTTTTTTGATCTGTGACATACTGTAATTCTGTCTCTTGCCTGAGTATGTCCTGTGCAATGGGAACCTCTCTCACTTATTTTTCTTCACTTCAAGAAGGCAGTTGCCCTATGATGTTTAGACATAGCACCTCCTCTGACGTGTGATGTGCAGTGAGCCATTACCAAAGAGTGTCACTGAAATCATCTTGACCAGCAATCACCTTCTGCTACAGTAAACCATTCCTCATCTAGCATGTCGCCTTGGCTCTTCCAATGCACTTCCGAGTGTGGAATTTATTTTTATACAAATGGTTAGCACTGTAACTACATTTCAGGACTTTCTTTATTCTGTCATTAGACTCGAGACAAGATTTTAGATTTATAAGTTATGTTTCAGTCTAGGTCTCAGAAAGTTTTTTATGTCAAATATAACATAAAAACTTCCAAATCTACCCCTAAAACATGCATTGGGTTAAGGAACCCAAAGGCCTTTTATTATTTTGATCATTCATACAAAGAATTTATCTTGCATCTAACTGATACAGACATGAATTGCACTGTTATTGTGTTGCCTCAGTGTCCCCTACTGCATTGCACCTGGACTTAGGGTTCACAATAGTCCAACTTTGTAGCAATTCACAATGTTGCATTTCCAAATACAAAAGAATCCCAACCCCTCTCCTTGAGTTTCTCACTATCAAAAATTCTGTTCTATTCTTCAAATCAAATTTTATTATAGGCCACAAATTTACTGAACTCATCTTGAACATTTCAGCATTTTAAAATATAACCTTTATAGAAAAGAAACAGAAGGGCACGGATGTAACCATTTGGTAACTAAAAAAAAAAAAAAAAAAAAAAAAAACCAAACTTAAAAATATACATAATGAAAAACGAGACATAACTATTTCTAACCATGCAACTTACCTCTAATATATCCTGAAATGATCACCACTATTTTTATATCAAATATTCATTTTTATTTATTTCTCAATATTTTATGCCACGTTTTAATACTGATTATGTGGAATCAGAAAAAGAATGTATTATTCTTTAACTTCAAGAATATAAAATAACTTACATTCTGATACATAACCCTGAATATTCTACATTCTCATGAGGAACAAAATAGCGTATAGGTAAAATTATTGTGTATGCATGTAGACTAGAAATTAAGTCTGTTATAAATATAAAGTTGAGACAAGAACTTACCTTACTGTGAAAGGAAACTATGCTTGAGTATCTCCTCTGAACAAAGATGCATCATCATCCTTTCTCATGTGTAGGTCAGATTTATAGACACCATTGCTAGATATTTTCATGTAGGGATATAAAAAAAGTGAAATTAGTTTCTCAAATTATTATCTTATTTCAATATATACTACGTAGACATCCTGGAAAATATACTGATATATTTAAACTTCACATCATTCCTTTAGTGGTAAATAGGTTTGCTTTTAAAAGAAAAGTTGGGAGTTCAAAATGGATTTAAAATAAGAGTAACTGCTGTGCAAGTTTCATGACATCATTTGGTCCATGACTCGATGCTGGAAAGTTGGAATCTAGTTATGCACCTGTGACGTGTGACATATACATGTGCAGACATATATGCAAATAAACATAGAGATGCACACACATTCATACATGAAGGCACACACACTACAAAAAACATATACTTTCAAAGGTGGTTTTGTTTTGGTTTTTTTTTTTTTTTTGCTTTGCTTTCATTTACTAGTAATGACTCATGCCTTTAATTATACCATAAAATCTGAGAAGGGGCTGACAAGTAGGAGGCAGGAGCTTCACATGTGAGAGCTTCAGAGCAGTTAGTACAAGGCTAAAATGAAAAACGTGAAAACTTTACTCAAAATCCTAAGAGTTTGAAATATAGATCAGGACCTGCCAGGCACACAGTAGATTATGGATTTGCTCTTCACAACTGTTTTTTTTTTTTTTACTCAAATTTAAGGTGCTTCTCTATTGAATCGTTTTCAAATAACCAAATTGTGATTAATTTTTAGAATTCGTTTTGTGTTCAAATGTAAATCTCCTAATCTCTAACCTTTATCTCTGATTTTCTAAACCTAAAAAAGTATAGTATCATTCAATATATCTGGTCTATGTGTTGAATATTTTCATTTTAAATGGATTTTTTATAGCATTATAGTTTTCCTGGGATTTACAGATTACCTCCTTGGATTATTAGGGGATACAGACTTAGAATCTTTCGGTAAGACCTTCACTGATTCTTTCACACAATTTATCAATCCTCTTTCAGGAGACATTAGGACCTGTTGCTGAGCTGTGGCTAAGTTGAGTGTGGATTACAATAGTGTCGACATCCTTCTCCAATGTGAGCCATACATGTTCCTTAAACACATTCTTGAAAGATTGTTTCCATAATTCATGGTGTTTCCATTAGATAGCTACATTTTTCATTTTTGGCGGATGTTTTTGAAGACTATTCTGGTATTTATGTCAATTGCCAAAACTGTTTCGTGGAAATTTCTGTTTCTTTTCTGGATGCTTCAAGGAACCGTGTTTCTGCTGTTTGTTGGGTTCAGTTTTATCACCTGGGTTCAGATTTCTTTTTATTTATCATGCCTGATATTTGTTTGTTTGAGTATTGTATTATTCTCATTGTTATGCCTGCATACTTTTCTCTTCATATTTTGACTTTTCCTCCTTTTACTCTTCAGTAGACCCATGGCTCTTCCACCTGCAGGGAGCCTGTGTATTTCTCATCACTATTTCTTGTGTATGAGGTGTTCTATTGAGTTATTACTTTTCAATGTCTAAGAGTATAGATTCTGGTTTTGGTATTCATGAAATTTGCAAAGATCATAACTTCTAGAATAACATGATATCCTTACCTTTTCATTTTTTAGTTTTTCTGGAATGATTAAAAATAACAATTTATAGAGAATAACAAGCATAAGCAAAATGTATATTGTGAACATATTTCTGCAAGAGGTCTCATGTATTGATGCAGCTGAAGTAACGAGATATGCCATGCTCTCTGTGACTGTCCCCGCACCTCCCTCCTCCTTTCCCCACAGTGATAGTATTTACTCATTTACTTCACTTCTCCCCTTACATTTGTTTATTCATTAGTTGTGTGCTCAAATGATACAGTATTCTAGTTAGTTGAGAGGACAATTTTCAGATGTGACTTATTAGCTTTGCCATGTGGGTCACAGGGATTGATCTTACCACTTCAAGCTCAGCTTGGCAAACAACCACCCTTAGCCAGGGAACCTTTATGCAATCCCCAATTTAATATTTCCTAATACTATCTGAGAGCATTTCTATGACTTCAGAATTACCTGGATTATTTTAGTGGAAAGTGATTATTTGGGAATTAATTTTGTACATTATAGCCACAGCGCTATAATGCTACCCATTCTTCTATTTCATGCATTACTCATTACATTTGTATATGTGTTTTAAAAATCCCTGCTTAGCCAACAAGCACAACCTCTGCTGATAATATTATATAGCTTCCTTATTTTGATGGCTATGTCTCTACATCATTTTATGCTCACTGTTTTGGCATACTTATTTCTCTTTAATTTATATTTATGATGCACATCATGGAGACCCTTTTGTTTTGGCTCTTTAGATAATAGTGTTTTACCTGGTATTATTTCATTGAGGACACAATCACTTTCCCGAACATTCACATATTTACATTTATACTGTATATTTTTGTCTGGTGATTTGACTATACTATTTATGGTGAAGCAGAAAGTAATCTCTAGTGAAGTAAAAGACAAACAGTGTTTAAAAATTGACTTCCTGTATTCTTTTTATCTATCACTTATTTTCATAGTAAGATACAAAGAAGCCTCTCTCATCCTAGTAGTTACTCTTACTTATGTAAAAAATTAATTAGCAAATTAATTAAAATTATTTTAGTACAGTAGCTTTTCTATGCTTATAATACCTAGATGTAATACTTTAGCCATGTGCTTTCTGATCTCTCATGCATACTATAGAGTAAATACATTTAGTGTGCATGAGAACTCCACATAAGAGGCTACAAAAATATCTCAGCTGTTAAAGGCTTGTGACCCAACCAAAATGTCAATGAAACTGATATTAGTCTCTGTATATTAGGTGTTCGTATTGAAATAGTCACATATTAGCTCTTTGTAATTCTCTACATCATATCAGGTCTAATTATAATGATAGTTAATCCAATTACAAAATTCACCATTATAGCTAATACCTTATTTGAATAATTTAACATGTGTTTTGGTTTCATCTTCATATTCTATACCAAAGGAAGCATAGTTAGTGCTCTCATATAATCAAATAGCCACATCGTCTGCAGTAATCTGGTGTGTTAGTAAAATATCAAAATCGGTTTCTTTAATTCATTTACTTTGTAGAGATCTAATCTCAGCAGAAATTCTGAAATGAAGTATAAATAAAATAAACAAACTGAATAAAATATAAATCTTTATAAAAGATAAATAATATAGTAAAATAAGTTATAAAACACAGAAATAAATCACAATATTCAAACTCAGATTACCCCCACCATAACCCAGCACACTGAAAATAAAGACTATGGATCCATTATATAAGTAAGTACCTGTGAGCACATGCTTGACAACACTCTAATTTCTTTCTCTCCCTTTACATTAAGGGAGCAGAGGTAATAATTTCCCCTATGTTCTCTGAATTATCCATGGTTCTGGTTAAGATGCAACAAAAAATCTAAAAAGCCTGTTTATGGAGGATGAGGTTTATTTCTTATTTGCATCACTACTGTATCATAATCGATGAAATTCTAGATGCCTCGTGAAGATGTGTTATATAAATAT
The DNA here is from genome assembly GCF_021556685.1 of Rattus norvegicus. Classification (NCBI taxonomy): domain Eukaryota; kingdom Metazoa; phylum Chordata; class Mammalia; order Rodentia; family Muridae; genus Rattus; species Rattus norvegicus. Next base: position 56,803,463 of record NC_141555.1, on the reverse strand, counting down.
ATGATGAAGAAGATTCAATTTAAAATTATATTATGTCTATGAGAAGAATTTTACCAGTCAATTTCATAATCCATTTTATATAATACATACTCTGTCATTCTTCTCCACAGGTTCGAGTCAGGATGTATCTTAATACACCACGTTTCTTCAAGTGTATTTTGTATCTATTTGTATCCACCTCCCCATGACAACACCCTCAATATATATTTCATATACTGGAAATGCCTATCCTTATATTTCCATTTATTAGGATGATACTATCAAGAAGATACAAGCTCCCTGTTTCTGGCTGTGCCCAGAGATGACCTAGTACAATGGGTCACTGTACCCAAATTCAGTGGGGGAGAAAGCTGGACTCCCAGAATTCTGGAAAATTCTGAGAACTTAGGGGAAACCATTACCTCTGCTCACATTCCTGTGCTGAGAAGAAGCTGTTTAGAGCTCTATGGATACAGGAACCATGGGAGAGTAAGGGAGGGGATCCTTCCAGTATCTACCTGTGTCTATAGATGAAAGCCAGTGGCCAGGAAAAGTAACACAACTGAGAACAAGGTGAGACCAACCCTTCTGCTCCAAGCAACCAGGCTGGAGGCCTCAGGACACAGAAAACAAGAGTACTCTCGGACAGGACACTTCCTGGTTCTGCCTACAAACATTGCTGATCTGGTCCTACATATCTCTGTACCCACATCTTGGTGGGAGAAAAGAAGTCTATAGGAAATGCGACAAAGAGTTTTACAGGATGGTCATGACACTCTCAGAGACAGCAAGACCACAAAGTACAGAGAAAACATGATGACAAGAGTCAAGTACAGAAACCTAAGCAATAGAAACCAAAACTACTTGGCATCATCAGAGCTCCCTTATCCCAAGAAAGCAAATATTGGATATCCCAACAAACTGAAAAAGCAAGATGTAGATTCAAAATCATTTTTCATGATGATGATAGAGGACACTGCGTAGGGAACAAATAAAACTCTTCAAGAAATACAGGGCAACACAGGTAAAAAGTAGAAGCCCTTAAAGGGGAAAGACAAAATTCCTTCAAGAATCCCAGGAAAACAAAGTCAAACAGAGGAAGGAATTTAAAAAATCTAGGATCAATAAGTAGAAATAGAATCAATAAAGAAAGCACAAAGAGAGGCAACGCTGGAGGTGGAAAACCTAGGGAAGAAATCAGAAGTCATAGACAGAAGCATCAGAAAGAGAATACAAGAGATAATAGATAAAAATCTCAGGGGCAGAAGATACTGTAGAAAATATTTACACAACCATCAACGAAAATGTAAAGCTCAAAGAGCTCCTCATGGAAAACAACCAGGAAATCCAGGACAAAATGTGAAGATCAAACTAAAGAATAATGGGTATAAGAGAGAGCGAAGATTCCCATATAAAATGGCAAGTAAATATCATCAAAAATTATAGGAGAGCCCAGACCCGGTGAGAGAGAGACCCAACCACCTGGTCAGGTGGGCACTCCTGAGGCTGCAGAGCGGAAGAGACCACCAAAACTGCTCACCCCTGCCCACATCCCTGGCCCAAGAGGAAACTGTATAAGGCCTCTGGGCTCCCGTGGGGGAGGGCCCAGGAGCAGCAGGACACCTGCCAGAGACACCTCCGGACCCTGAAGGAAACAGACCGGATAAACAGTTCTCTGCACCCAAATCCCGTGGGAGGGAGAGCTAAACCTTCAGAGAGGCAGACAAGCCTGGGAAACCAGAAGAGACTGCTCCCTGCACACACATCTCGGACGCCAGAGGAAAAAGCCAAAGACCATCTGGAACCCTGGTGCACTGAAGCTCCCGGAAGGGGCGGCACAGGTCTTCCTGGTTGCTGCCGTTGCAGAGAGCCCCTGGGCAGCACCCCACGAGCGAACCTGAGCCTCGGGACCACAGGTAAGACCAAATTTTCTGCTGCAAGAAAGCTGCCTGGTGAGCTTGGGACACACGGAAGCAGAATTTCTCTAGGACCAGGCACATTCTGTGTTTACCGGAAGTCCCACACCTGAGGATCCCGGCCCGCAGCAGCTCTCTGCTCCCAGACCCGGTGAGAGAGAGACCCAACCGCCTGGTCAGGTGGGCACTCCTGAGGCTGCAGAGCGGAAGAGACCACCAACACTGCTCACCCCTCCCCACATCCCCGGCCCAAGAGGAAACTGTATAAGGCCTCTGGGCTCCCATGAGGGAGGGCCCAGGAGCAGCAGGACACCTGCCAGAGACACCGCCGGACCCTGAAGGAAACAGACCAGATAAACAGTACTCTGCACCCAAATCCCGTGGGAGGGAGAGCTAAACCTTCAGAGAGGCAGACAAGCCTGGGAAACCAGAAGAGACTGCTCCCTGCACACACATCTCGGACGCCAGAGGAAAAAGCCAAAGACCATCTGGAACCCTGGTGCACTGAAGCTCCCGGAAGGGGCGGCACAGGTCTTCCTGGTTGCTGCCGTTGCAAAGAGCCCCTGGGCAGCACCCCACGAGCGAACCTGAGCCTCGGGACCACAGGTAAGACCAAATTTTCTGCTGCAAGAAAGCTGCCTGGTGAACTCAAGACACAGGCCCACAGGAACAGCTGAAGACCTGTAGAGAGGAAAAACTACACGCCCGAAAGCAGAACACTCTGTCCCCATAACTGACTGAAAGAGAGGAAAACAGGTCTACAGCACTCCTGACACACAGGCTTATAGGACAGTCTAGCCACTGTCAGAAATAGCAGAACAAAGTAACACTAGAGATAATCTGATGGCGAGAGGCAAGCGCAGGAACCCAAGCAACAGAAACCAAGACTACATGCCATCATCGGAGCCCAATTCTCCCACCAAAACAAACATAGAATATCCAAACACACAAGAAAAGCAAGATCTAGTTTCAAAATCATATTTGATCATGATGCTGGAGGACTTCAAGAAAGACATGAACACACTTAGGGAAGCACAGGAAAACATTAATAAACAAGTAAAAGCCTACAGAGAGGAATCGCAAAAATCCCTGAAAGAATTCCAGGAAAACACAATCAAACAGTTGAAGGAATTAAAAATGGAAATAGAAGCAATCAAGAAAGAACACATGGAAACAACCCTGGATATAGAAAACCAAAAGAAGAGACAAGGAGCTGTAGATACAAGCTTCACCAACAGAATACAAGAGATGGAAGAGAGAATCTCAGGAGCAGCAGATTCCATAGAAATCATTGACTCAACTGTCAAAGATAATGTAAAGCGGAAAAAGCTACTGGTCCAAAACATACAGGAAATCCAGGACTCAATGAGAAGATCAAACCTAAGGATAATAGGTATAGAAGAGAGTGAAGACTACCAGCTCAAAGGACCAGTAAATATCTTCAACAAAATCATAGAAGAAAACTTCCCTAACCTAAAAAAAGAGATACCCATAGACATACAAGAAGCCTACAGAACTCCAAACAGATTGGACCAGAAAAGAAACACCTCCCGTCACATAATTGTCAAAACACCAAACGCACAAAATAAAGAAAGAATATTAAAAGCAGTAAGGGAAAAAGGTCAAGTAACATATAAAGGGAGACCTATCAGAATCACACCAGACTTCTCGCCAGAAACTATGAAGGCCAGAAGATCCTGGACTGATGTTATACAGACCCTAAGAGAACACAAATGCCAGCTCAGGTTACTGTATCCAGCAAAACTCTCAATTAACATAGATGGAGAAACCAAGATATTCCATGACAAAACCAAATTTACACAATATCTTTCTACAAATCCAGCACTACAAAGGATAATAAATGGTAAAGCCCAACATAAGGAGGCAAGCTATACCCTAGAAGAAGCAAGAAACTAATCGTCTTAAAAACAAAACAAAGAGAATGAAAGCACACAAACATAAACTCACATCCAAATATGAATATAACGGGAAGCAATAATCACTATTCCTTAATATCTCTCAATATCAATGGCCTCAACTCCCCAATAAAATACATAGATTAACAAACTGGATACGCAACGAGGACCCTGCATTCTGCTGCCTACAGGAAACACAACTCAGAGACAAAGACAGACACTACCTCAGAGTGAAAGGCTGGAAAACAACTTTCCAAGCAAATGGTCAGAAGAAGCAAGCTGGAGTAGCCATTCTAATATCAAATAAAATCAATTTCCAACTAAAAGTCATCAAAAAAGATAAGGAAGGACACTTCATATTCATCAAAGGAAAAATCAACCAAGATGAACTCTCAATCCTAAATATCTATGCCCCAAATACAAGGGCACCTACATACGTAAAAGAAACCTTACTAAAGCTCAAAACACACATTGCACCACACACAATAATAGTGGGAGATTTCAACACCCCACTCTCATCAATGGACAGATCATGGAAACAGAAATTAAACAGTGATGTAGACAGACTAAGAGAAGTCATGAGCCAAATGGACTTAACGGATATTTATAGAACATTTTATCCTAAAGCAAAAGGATATACCTTCTTCTCAGCTCCTCATGGTACTTTCTCCAAAATTGACCATATAATTGGTCAAAAAACGGGCCTCAACAGGTACAGAAAGATAGAAATAATCCCATGCGTGCTATCGGACCACCACGGCCTAAAACTGGTCTTCAATAACAATAAGGGAAGAATGCCCACATATACGTGGAAATTGAACAATGCTCTACTCAATGATAACCTGGTCAAGGAAGAAATAAAGAAAGAAATTAAAAACTTTTTAGAATTTAATGAAAATGAAGATACAACATACTCAAACTTATGGGACACAATGAAAGCTGTGCTAAGAGGAAAACTCATAGCGCTGAGTGCCTGCAGAAAGAAACAGGAAAGAGCATATGTCAGCATCTTGACAGCACACCTAAAAGCTCTAGAAGAAAAAGAAGCAAATACACCCAGGAGGAGTAGAAGGCAGGAAATAATCAAACTCAGAGCGCAAATCAACCAAGTAGAAACAAAAAGGACCATAGAAAGAATCAACAGAACCAAAAGTTGGTTCTTTGTGAAAATCAACAAGATAGATAAACCCTTAGCCAGACTAACGAGAGGACACAGAGAGTGTGTCCAAATTAACAAAATCAGAAATGAAAAAGGAGACATAACTACAGATTCAGAGGAAATTCAAAAAATCATCAGATCTTACTATAAAAACCTATATTCAACAAAATTTGAAAATCTTCAGGAAATGGACAATTTCCTAGACAGATACCAGGTATCGACGTTAAATCAGGAACAGATAAACCAGTTAAACAACCCCATAACTCCTAAGGAAATAGAAGCAGTCATTAAAGGTCTCCCAACCAAAAAGAGCCCAGGTCCAGACGGGTTTAGTGCAGAATTCTATCAAACCTTCATAGAAGACCTCATACCAATATTATCCAAACTATTCCACAAAATTGAAACAGATGGAGCCCTACCGAATTCCTTCTACGAAGCCACAATTACTCTTATACCTAAACCACACAAAGACCCAACAAAAAAAGAGAACTTCAGACCAATTTCCCTTATGAATATCGACGCAAAAATACTCAATAAAATTCTGGCAAACCAAATTCAAGAGCACATCAAAACAATCATCCACCATGATCAAGTAGGCTTCATCCCAGGCATGCAGGGATGGTTTAATATACGGAAAACCATCAACGTGATCCATCATATAAACAAACTGAAAGAACAGAACCACATGATCATTTCATTAGATGCTGAGAAAGCATTTGACAAAATTCAACACCCCTTCATGATAAAAGTCCTGGAAAGAATAGGAATTCAAGGCCCATACCTAAACATAGTAAAAGCCATATACAGCAAACCAGTTGCTAACATTAAACTAAATGGAGAGAAACTTGAAGCAATCCCACTAAAATCAGGTACTAGACAAGGCTACCCACTCTCTCCCTACTTATTCAATATAGTTCTTGAAGTTCTAGCCAGAGCAATCAGACAACAAAAGGAGATCAAAGGGATACAGATCGGAAAAGAAGAGGTCAAAATATCACTATTTGCAGATGACATGATAGTATATTTAAGTGATCCCAAAAGTTCCACCAGAGAACTACTAAAGCTGATAAACAACTTCAGCAAAGTGGCTGGGTATAAAATTAACTCAAATAAATCAGTTGCCTTCCTCTATACAAAAGAGAAACAAGCCGAGAAAGAAATTAGGGAAACGACACCCTTCATAATAGACCCAAATAATATAAAGTACCTCGGTGTGACTTTAACCAAGCAAGTAAAAGATCTGTACAATAAGAACTTCAAGACACTGAGGAAAGAAATTGAAGAAGACCTCAGAAGATGGAAAGATCTCCCATGCTCATGGATTGGCAGGATTAATATAGTAAAAATGGCCATTTTACCAAAAGCAATCTACAGATTCAATGCAATCCCCATCAAAATACCAATCCAATTCTTCAAAGAGTTAGACAGAACAATTTGCAAATTCATCTGGAATAACAAAAAACCCAGGATAGCTAAAGCTATCCTCAACAATAAAAGAACTTCAGGGGGAATCACTATCCCTGAACTCAAGCAGTATTACAGAGCAATAGTGATAAAAACTGCATGGTATTGGTACAGAGACAGACAGATAGACCAATGGAATAGAATTGAAGACCCAGAAATGAACCCACACACTTATGGTCACTTGATTTTTGACAAAGGAGCCAAAACCATCCAATGGAAAAAAGATAGCATTTTCAGCAAATGGTGCTGGTTCAACTGGAGGTCAACATGTAGAAGAATGCAGATCGATCCATGCTTATCACCCTGTACAAAGCTTAAGTCCAAGTGGATCAAGGACCTCCACATCAAACCAGACACACTCAAACTAATAGAAGAAAAACTAGGGAAGCATCTGGAACACATGGGCACTGGAAAAAATTTCCTGAACAAAACACCAATGGCTTACGCTCTAAGATCAATAATCGACAAATGGGATCTCATAAAACTGCAAAGCTTCTGTAAGGCAAAGGACACTGTGGTTAGGACAAAACGGCAACCAACAGCGTGGGAAAAGATCTTTACCAATCCTACAACAGATAGAGGCCTTATATCCAAAATATACAAAGAACTCAAGAAGTTAGACCGTAGGGAAACAAATAACCCTATTAAAAATGGGGTTCAGAACTAAACAAAGAATTCACAGCTGAGGAATGCCGAATGGCTGAGAAACACCTAAAGAAATGTTCAACATCTTTAGTCATAAGGGAAATGCAAATCAAAACAACCCTGAGATTTCACCTCACACCAGTGCGATTGGCTAAGATCAAAAACTCAGGTGACAGCAGATGCTGGCGAGGATGTGGAGAAAGAGGAACACTCCTCCATTGTTGGTGGGATTGCAGACTGGTAAAACCATTCTGGAAATCAGACTGGAGGTTCCTCAGAAAATTGGACATTGAACTGCCTGAGGATCCAGCTATACCTCTCTTGGGCATATACCCAAAAGATGCCTCAACATATAAAAGAGACACGTGCTCCACTATGTTCATCGCAGCCTTATTTATAATAGCCAGAAAATGGAAAGAACCCAGATGCCCTTCAACAGAGGAATGGATACAGAAAATGTGGTACATCTACACAATGGAATATTACTCAGCTATCAAAAACAACGAGTTTATGAAATTCGTAGGCAAATGGTTGGAACTGGAAAATATCATCCTGAGTGAGCTAACCCAATCACAGAAAGACATACATGGTATGCACTCATTGATAAGTGGCTATTAGCCCAAATGCTTGAATTACCCTAGATCCCTAGAATAAAAAACGAAACTCAAGACGGACGATCAAAATGTGAATGCTTCACTCCTTCTTTAAATGAGGAAAAAGAATACCCTTGGCAGGGAAGGGAGAGGCAAAGATTAAAACAGAGACTGAAGGAACACCCATTCAGAGCCTGCCCCACATGTGGCCCATACATATACAGCCACCCAATTAGACAAGATGGATGAAGCAAAGAAGTGCAGACCGACAGGAGCCGGATGTAGATCGCTCCTGAGAGACACAGCCAGAATACAGCAAATACAGAGGTGAATGCCAGCAGCAAACCACTGAACTGAGAATAGGTTCCCTATTGAAGGAATCAGAGAAAGAACTGGAAGAGCTTGAAGGGGCTCGAGACCCCAAAAGTACAACAATGCCAAGCAACCAGAGCTTCCAGGGACTAAGCCACTACCTAAAGACTGTACATGGACTGACCCTGGACTCTGACCTCATAGGCAGCAATGAATATCCTAGTAAGAGCACCAGTGGAAGGGGAAGCCCTGGGTCCTGCTAAGACTGAACCCCCAGTGAACTAATCTATGGGGGGAGGACGGCAATGGGGGGAGGGTTGGGAGGGGAACACCTATAAGGAAGGGGAGGGGGGAGGGGGATGTTTGCCCGGAAACCAGGAAAGGGAATAACACTCGAAATGTATATAAGAAATACTCAAGTTAATAAAAAAAAAAGAAAAAAAAATGGGGTTCAGAGCTAAACAAAGAATTCACAGCTGAGGAATGCCGAATGGCTGAGAAACACCTAAAGAAATGTTCAACACCTTTAGTCCTAAGGGAAATGCAAATCAAAACAACCCTGAGATTTCACCTCACACCAGTGCGATTGGCTAAGATCAAAAACTCAGGTGACAGCAGATGCTGGCGAGGATGTGGAGAAAGAGGAACACTCCTCCATTGTTGGTGGGATTGCAGACTGGTAAAACCATTCTTGAAATCAGTCTGGAGGTTCCTCAGAAAATTGGACATTGAACTGCCTGAGGATCCAGCTATACCTCTCTTGGGCATATACCCAAAAGATGCCTCAACATATAAAAGAGACACGTGCTCCACTATGTTCATCGCAGCCTTATTTATAATAGCCAGAAAATGGAAAGAACCCAGATGCCCTTCAACAGAGGAATGGATACAGAAAATGTGGTACATCTACACAATGGAATATTACTCAGCTATCAAAAACAACGAGTTTATGACATTCGTAGGCAAATGGTTGGAACTGGAAAATATCATCCTGAGTGAGTTAACCCAATCACAGAAAGACATACATGGTATGCACTCATTGATAAGTGGCTATTAGCCCAAATGCTTGAATTACCCTAGACGCCTAGAACAAACGAAACTCAATATGGATGATCAAAATGTGAATGTTTCACTCCTTCTTTAAATGAGGAAAAAGAATACCCTTGGCAGGGAAGGGAGAGGCAAAGATTAAAACAGAGACTGAAGGAATACCCATTCAGAGCCTGCCCCACATGTGGCCCATACATCTACAGCTACCCAATTAGACAAGATGGATGAAGCAAAGAAGTGCAGACCGACAGGAGCCGGATGTAGATCGCTCCTGAGTGACACAGCCAGAATACAGCAAATACAGAGGCGAACGCCAGCAGCAAACCACTGAACTGAGAATAGGTCCCCGTTGAAGGAATCAGAGAAAGAACTGGAAGAGTTTGAAGGGGCTCGAGACCCCATATGTACAACAATGTCAAGCAACCAGAGCTTCCAGGGACTAAGCCACTACCTAAAGACTATACATGGACTGACCCTGGACTCTGACCTCATAGGTAGCAATGAATATCCTAGTAAGAGCACCAGTGGAAGGTGAAGCCCTGGGTCCTGCTAAGACTGAACCCCCAGTGAACTAGACTATGGGGGGAGGGCGGCAATGGGGGGAGGGTTGGGAGGGGAACACCCATAAGGAAGGGGAGGGGGGAGGGGAATGTTTGCCCGGAAACCGGGAAAGGGAATAACACTTGAAATGTATATAAGAAATACTCAAGTTAATAAAAAAAAAGAATGATAAATTCAAAAAAAATTATAGGAGAAAACTTCCCTAACCTAAAGGGAGAAATGCCTATAATAATAAAAGAATCATACATTTCTCCAAATAGATTGGACTAAAAAGACATTTCTCCCTTCACATAATAGTCTAAATACCAAATCCACAAAACAAAGAAAGAATATTAAAGGCAGTAAGCGAAAAATCAAGTAACATATATAGGCATACCTATAAGTATTATACCAGACTTCTTACCAGAGACTATGAAAGTCAGATCCAGAGTTGATTTTATAAAACTCTAAGAGAAAATAAATGCCAGCCCCGGCTACTATCCCATGCAAAAAATACAATCAGCGCAGCTGGAGAAACCAAGATATTTTATGATAAGCTAAATTTACACAGTATATTTTCACAAATCCTGCCCTATGAAAGATAATAGATGGGAAACTCCAACACAAGGAGGGATATTACACCCTATAAAAAGCAAAAAAGTAATCCTCTTTCAACAAACCCAAAAGAAGAGAGTCACACAAACATAATTCCACCTCTACCAAAAAATAATAACAGAAAAACACAATAACTATTCCTTAATATCTCTTAGCATCAATGCAAAATTTTCCTTAAAAAAGACAGACTAACAGACCGCATACATAAAGAAGAACTAGAATTTTGTTGCATTGAGGAAACACAGCTCAGTGACAAAGACAGGAAGTATCTCTGAATAAAAGGCTGGAAAACAATTTTCCAAGAAACTGGTCTGTAGAAACATCCTGGAGCATACATTACAGTATCCAATTCACCCAAAATTAAGAAAAAAAAAATAAGGATGGACACTTCATTTTCATCAGAGAAAAAAATTCCACCTGGGTCAATTCTCTTTCCTGAATATCTATACGCTACATCCAATGGCACCTAAATTTATAAAGGAAACCGTAGTAATGCTCAGGCTAACGAAATAGTCGTGGGAGACTTCAACAACCCACACTCACCAATGGCCAGATCATGGAATGGGAGACCGGATATGCAGAGAAATTAACAGATTTTGAACCAAATGGATTTAAGAAATATCTATAGAATATTTCTTCCTTGAACAAAAGAATATACCTTATTCTCAGGAACTCATGGCACATTCTCCAAAACTGATCATACAGTTGGTCATAAAAGAGGCATCAACAGATACAAAAGAGTGAAATAATCCCATGCATTTTCTCACACTACCATGACCTAAGGCTGGACTTCAATAACAACAAAAATGTCAGAAAGCCCAAATACACATGGACATTTAACAATATTTTACTCAGAGATAACTTGGTAGAGGTAGAACTAAAGGAAAAAAATTATAAATATTTTACAAATTAAGGAAAAGTAAGGCACAACAAACTCAAACTTATGGGACACAATGATAGCATAGCTAAGAGGAAAGCTCAGAGCTCTGTGAGTATCCAACGTGAAACTGGAGAGACCATACATTAGCAGCTTGACAACAAACATAAAAGCTCAAAAACAAAAAGAAGCAGATACACCAAAGAGGAGCAGAAGGCAGAAAATAATCAAACTCACGTCAGAAATCAACTAAGAAGAAATAAAAAGAACTCTACAAAGAGTCAATAAAACCAGGAGCTGGATACAAGGGTAAATCAACATGATAGATAAACCTGAGCTAGAATGACAAAAGGTCACAGAGAGAGTATATAAATAACAAAATCAGAATGAGAGTGAAACAAAACAACAGAATCTGCAGAAATTCAAAACATCCTCATACCGTATTACTGAAATTTATATTTAAGAAAAGTATAAAATCTCGATCAAATGATCAATTTTCTATACAGGGAGCAGTTACCAAAGTTAAGTCAGGGTCAGATAAAATAACTAAACTAGACAATGAATCCTAAAAAATTAGAAACAATTATTAAAAGGATCACAATTGGGAAAAGATCCCAGGATCAGATGATATTAGTGGAAAATTCTATCATCACTTCCTAGAACCAAATTCTACTATTGTCCAAAATATTCCACAAAATACAAACAGAAGAACACTACCCACAATTCCAACGATGAAGCCACAGTTATGTTATACATAAAGCACAGAAAGACCCAATAAAGAAAGTGAATTCCAGACCAATTACCCTTATTAATATTGACAATAAATAGTCAATCAAATCATTGGAAACAAAATCCATGAACACATCAAAATGATCATCCAACAATGTCAAGGAGACTTCATAACAGGAATGCAAGGATAGTTCAATATGGAATTTCATCAACGTATTCCACTAGATAATCAAACTGAAAGAATAAAATACATTTTCAGCTTACTAGATGCTGCGAAAGCATTTGACAAAATAAAACACCCCTTCATAGCCAAAGTCTTACAATGATAGGAATTCAAGGCCATATACCCAACAACAGTACCATAATGTACAGCAAACCAGTAGCCAAAAATCAAACTAAATGAAGAGAAACTTGAGGCTCTCCTTCTAAAATCAGGGAATAAACAAGGCTATTCATTTTCTCCCTACTTATTCAATATAGTACTCAATGTGCTAGCCTGAACAACTAGACAACAGAAGGAGGACAAAGGGATACAAATAATAAATGAAGAGGTCAATATCATTATTCGTAGGTGATATGATAGTATACTTGAGTGACTCCATAATTTCCACCAGAGAAATACTGCAGTGATAAACAGCTTCAGCAAAGTCCTGGATATAGAATTAACTCAAACATATCAATAACCTTCCATGAATAAACAGACCAAAAAAGAAATTAGGGAAATGACACTCTTCACAATAATCACAAATAACAAAAAATACCTCCACGTAACTCAAAACAGGTAAGGGAAAGTGCCGTATGAAGAGAACTTAATTTCTCTAAAACAAGAAAATCTCAGAAGATGTAAAGACTTTTCATATTCATGGACTGGCAATATTGAAATAGCAAAAATGGCCCTTTGCCAAAAGCAATATACAGATTCAATGGAATCCCCAAGAAAATTTCAACAAAATTCTTTATACAGTTAGAAAGAGAAATATGCAAGTTCATTTAGAATAAGAAAAAAACAATGAAGTGGAAACTATTCTCAAAATAAAAGAAATTCTGTGGAAATCAATATCCCTAACCTCAAGTTGAATACCAAGCAATAGTTATAAAAATTATATGATATTGGTACAGAGACAAGCAAGTAGAACACCTGTGTTGGTTCATCTAGATGTCAGCATGTAAATTAATGTAAATCCATCCATTCTTATCACGCTATACAAAGCTGAAGTCCAAGTGGATTAAGGGCATCCAGAAAAAAGAGATATATACAAACCAATAGAAAAAAAAGTGGGGAAAAGCTTGAACACATGATAACAATGGAAAATTTCTTGAACAGAACACCAAAACAGTGGCTTCTTCTTTACGATGAACAGGTGACAGATTGGACCTGTAAAAATGCAAAGTGTCTGTAAGGCAAGGAACACTGTCATTATGACAAAATGGCAACTAATATCTTGAAAAAAGATCTTTGCCATCCTATATCTGAAAGAGAATTAATATCCAATATGTACAAAGAACTCAAGAAGTTATACTCCAGAAAGTCAAATAACCCTATTATAAATGGGGTACAGATCTAAACAAATAATTTTCAGCCGAAGAATATTGAATGACTGAGAAATACATAAATAAATGTTCAATGTCATTGTTCATCAGGGTAATGCAAATCAAAAGATACACCAGGCAGAATGGCTAAGATCAAAAATTCAGTAAACAGCATATGCTGGTCACAATGTGGAGAAAGAGGAAGACTCCTCCATTATTGGTGGGATTGAAATGAGGTACAATATTCTGGAAATTACTCCAGGCTTTCCTCAGAAAATTCGCCATAGTACATGATGAGGACTTAGCTATCCCACACCTGGGCATATTCCCAAATGATGCCCCAACTTATAAATAGGACACATTTTGTACTAGGTTTATAGCAGCTGTATTCATGATAGTCAGAAGCTAGGAAGAACCCAGAAGATTTGACTATATGAATGGATACAGAAAATGGGGATCATCTACATAATTGAGTGCAACTCAGTAATCAAATATAATGACATCATGAAATTCATAAGCAAATGAATGAAACTATAAAATAACATCCTGAAAGATTCAACCAAATCACACACACACAAACACACACACAAATAAAACGCACACACACACACACACACACACACACACACACACACACACACACTACCCCAAAACCTTGAATTACCCAACATACAATCACATACTGCTTTAAGTTCAAGAAGAAGGATGAAGCAAGTGAGGATAGTCTGTATAAAAGGGGAAACAAAAATATTCATAGGACATGATATGGAGATTAATATTAGAACAGAGATTTAAGGAATAGCCATTCTGAGCCTTTACCACCTGGGGATACAGCCCACATACATACAGCCCCCAAACCTAAACAATATTGCTGATGCCAACAAGTGCATGCTTACAGGAGCTTGATAAAGCTGTCTCCTGAGAGGCTCTTCCAGATCATGCAAAAACCGAGGATGATGCTTCCAGTCAACCATTGAACTGAGAACAGGGTACCCTTTGGAGAAGATAGAGAAAGAATTAAAGTAGCTGAAGTGCCTTGCAACCCAAGGACAACAGTGGTCACAAACCAGATCCTCCCGGGAATAAAGCACTTCCTTAAGACTGCACATGGACAGACTGGTGGCTCTAGCTGCATATGTACCAAAGCATGAACATGTTCTATACCAATGGGAGATGCCCTTGGTCATGCCAAGGCTGGACCTTCCAGTAAATAGAATGTCATGCTAGGGAGGCAGCAAGGGATATTTTTGAGGAGGGGGAAACACCTTTGAAGAAGACAGGGTAGCGGAAGAGGATAGGGATAGGGGGCTTATGGATGGAGGCCACACACATACAGCCTTTATAGTTTTCTATGCCTTTAACAGCTCAATGGCAAGGCCACTTGCTAACCTCCAAGTGGCTAAACTATCCCCCACTGATATTCACATGTTATTATTTGCTAAAATCTATATCCCATCTTTCTTGCCCTGGACAACGTTGGGCAGCTCTCCTGGGTCTGCTTATTCTCATGCTTTTCTATGTCACCTAATTCTCTGTCCTGAAAGTCTGTCCTGGAGAATCTCCATGCCTTCTTCCTCTCTGGACCTTTGTCCAAGGATAGTGAAACTCCTGCTCTGTCTCCCCTGCCAATAAACTGGCTATCAATATCTCTATTTTCCAATAAGAACCAACTGCTGCAGGGTCCCTGATTCATACGTTCAGGACACGATGAGAAGCAAGAGAATAAAATCAGCTACAATAACTATTTGTATGTGATTTTCTGGGAACTATATTCCCCAAACCAGAGAGAGATACTTTTTAAAGTACTATAATCATAGTAAATATCAAGTAGACACATAATAATAATAATAATAATAATAATAATAATAAAAATAAATATTAATAATAATATAATATAATGGTATAATAAAAGTGAAAAAATAATAAATGTAATAATTATAATAGTAAATAATAATAAAAATAAATAAACATCATCATCATTATAAAAATCATCACAATCATCAAAGCCTAACTGAACAGAGAAATAAAAATACAAAAACTGTGAAGGAAAAAGACTAAGTCACACGTAAAGCTGATCACATGAAACTAACAACTGAATTTTCAATGCATATTGTAAAATATAAATGTGCTTGGATCACATTTCAACACTGTTTCAAAGAATACAGATACTAGCCTAGAATTTATTACTGAGCAAATATATCATTCACATCAACACAAGAGGAGAAACTTTACATAGCATAATCACCAGGAAGCCATGTCTCTTCAGCAATCTTAGTCTAAAAATGAGAACAAGCAATCTGAAAATAAGGGATATTCTCAAGAGGACAGAAATGGTATATAACCCTGTAGAAATTCATCGGAAGAGGGAAAAAGTATGTGGTAATAACAAAATTAAAAGGACCCATAAATACTCCTCATTAATAACGCTAAGCATAGGGGTTGGGTATTTAGCTCAGTAGTAGAGTACTTGTCTAGCAAGTGCAAGGCCCTGGGTTCGGTCCCTAGCTTTAAAAAAAAAAAAATGCTAAGCGTTAATTGTCCCACACCAAATATACAGGCTATCAGTTTGTATAAGAAAACAGGTTTATTTTTCCTGCATCCAAAAAGTACATTTGTATTAGGTACAATTGCATACTCTTGCTCAGAATGAAATTGCCCATATTTCTTTTTTTTTTTTTTTTGGTAAGTATATTTATTGTTCATTAGTATTTTTTTTTAAAAATCTAGAAGATTTTCTGTTTAATTGTAATTATAGAATTTTCATTTAAATGTACTTCTTTTTTTTCTTTTTTTTTGGGGTGGGTGTTCCCCTCCCCTCTCTTCCCCCTATTACCGCCCTCCCCCCAACAATCACGTTCACTGAGGGTTCAGTTTTAGCAGGACCAACGGCTTCCCCTTCCACTGGTGCTCTTACTAGGCTATTCCTTGCTACCTATGATGTTGGAGCTCAGGTCCAGTCCATGCATTGTCTTTGGGTAGTGGCTTAGTCCCTGGAAGCCCTGGTTGGTTGGCTTTGTTGTTCATATGGGGTCTCGAGACCCTTCAAGCTCTTCCAGTCCTTTCTCGGATTCTTTCAACGGGCGTCCTGTTCTCAGTGAAGTGGTTTTCTGCTGGCATTCGCCTCTGTATTTGCTGTATTCTGGCTGTGTCTCTCAGGAGAGATCTACATCTGGTTCCTGTCAGCCTGCACTTCTTTGGTTCATCCATCTTGTCTAATTGGGTCGCTGTATATGTATTGGCCACATATGGGGCAGTCTCTGAATGGGTGTTCCTTCTGCCTCTGTTTTAATCTTTGCCTCCCAATTCCCTGCTAACAGTATTCTTGTTCCCCTTTTAAAGAACAAGTGAAGCATTCACATTTTGATCACCGGTCTTGAGTTTCATGTGTTCTATTCATCTAGGTTAATTCAATCATTTGGTCTAATAGCCACTTATCAAAGAGAGCATACCATGTGTGTTTTTCTGTGGTTGTGTTACCTCACTCAGGATGATTCCAGTACCCTCCATTTGCCTATGAATTACATAAAGTCATTGTTTTTGATATCTGAGTAGTATTCCTTTGTGTAGATTTTCCACATATCATAAGGCAATATTTATTTGCTAGAAAGTATACTTTTGGGAGAACATTATTTTGTAAATTTAATTCATCTTTTTTTCCTTAGATTTATCAGAATGAATATTATTTGCTAATATGTTTAAATTTTTTAGGTAACTCTGTGTGTGTGTGTGTGTGTGTGTGTGTGTGTGTGTGTGTGTGTGTGTCTGATAATTAAACTCTAATATGACCAGGATATTGCTTGAGTAATAATGATAAGTTATGGACACTGAGAATTTTTGTATATACTTTATATATAAACTTTATATGTATATATACTTATATACATGAAAATTTGTTCTGTATATTTTTTCAAAGCATTGTTTAGATATGTATACTAGATTAGGCCTTCTAATTGCAGTTTCAACTTTTTCCAACGCTAATTTTATTTTATCAGGTATCTAGAAAGAAATACATGGAAGCATGTATCATATCAACTTCAAATGTAGGTACAATCAATGTTATATCTTCCTTTTAACATGATTGTTCATCTTTGGTCCATAATATATATATATATATATATATATATATATATATATATATATATATATATTTAATTTGCTCTATTTATATTATAAATATGTGCTACATTGCATATATGTATTCGTTGATAACTTCTTCCTGTGAACAAATTTTAAGAATAAATGACTTATGTACATTATTATAAAATCTAAGATCATTGAGTTTATTCCCGAAATCAAATACCATAATTCATAAATATAATAAGCATTTCCTGAATGTGGCTATTAACAAAAAATATTTGATATACAATTTCTATAAACTTATTTTGATATTATCCATTAAAGTTTCTTCAAGGAGTTGTCCAACTTTTAACAAAGGGAAGTCACCATTTATGTCAATATTTTTTTCATTCTATATTCCTTTAAATTGTAAAGTACATGTTTATTTAAATTAGTCATAACAGAAAAGGAAATATTATATAGACAACAAAAGAGACCAAAGGAAATTAGTACCAAACTCTAATATTTGTGTCAGTATCAGAAATGGCAAATGATAATTACTGTATTATTAATTTAATGAGACAAGATATCATTTTTATTTAATAATTTTTCGTGAATATTTTATGTATTTACATTTCAAATGTTATTTCCATTCCTTTTTCTCCCATAACATCCCTGACCATCTTCTGTGAGGATGTTCCAATACTCAACAATCAACTTCAACCTCAATGCTCTGGCATTAACATACATCGGGGATACAAGCCTTCACAGGATTAAGGGCTTTTCTTTCTAATGAATTTAGACAGAGCAATCCTCTGCCACATATGTGGCTGGAGTCATGGGTCCCTCAATCTGTACTCACTAGTGGGTGGTTTAATCCCTCGAATTTCTGGTGGGTCTGGTTGGGTGATATTGTTGTTCTTCCTGCGGTTTTGCAAACACCTTCTGCTAATTAAGTATACCCTCTAACAACTTCATTGATACCCCTTGTTCAATCCAATGTTTAGCTACAATCATCCTCACCAGTGTCAGTAGGGTTCTGTCAGTGTCTCTCAGGAGACATCCATATCTGACTCCTGTCAACAAGGACTTGGTGGCATCAGCAATAGTGACTGGTTTGTCCGACTGCATATGGAACATATCCCCACAAGGGGCAGTCTCTGGTTGACCCTTTCTTCAGTCCCTGCTTAACTCTTTAACCTTGAATTACCTCCCATGAATATTTTTTTCTCCCTTCTAAGAAAGAATGTAACATCTGCATTTTGGTCTTCTTCCTGCTAGGGCTTCACATGACATGTGCATTCTTTCTTATGTATTCCACAATTTTGGGCTGATACACACTTCCAATAAATGTATATCATTTGTGTTCTTTTGTGACTAGGTTACTTCACACATAATGATAATTTCTAGTCTATCCTAAGAATTTTATGCAAACATTGTTTTTGATAGGTTAGAAGAACACAGGTATGTAAATGTACTATATTTCATTTATCCATTACTATGTTGATGGACATCTGGTTTGTTTTCAGTTTCTGGATATTATAAAAAAGAACGGTTTCTCTCAACCTGTAGCATCATGTGTCCTTCTTATATGTTGGAGCATCTTTTGGGTATATATCAAAGAAATGGGATTGTGGTATCCTCAGGTAGTACTATATCCAACTTTGTGAGAAAAATTCTAGACTGATTTCCAGAATGGTTATACCAGCTTGCAATCTGACCAACAATAGAGGAGAGTTCCTCTTGCTCCACCTCCTTGCCAGAATTTGTTGTGAATTTCTTTTCTTAGCCATTCTGATTGGTGTGCTGTGTAACCTCAGAATTTGTTGATTTGCATTTACCTGATAGCTTAGGATGTTGATATTCCTCAGTAGAGGAAGTACTTTACAGAAACAGAAAACTCAGACTGCTTTTCCATGATTTATTAAAGGTTTTTATAGCCCTCATGTATTAAAGTACCATTTGACAGTATTGATAGCTGCTGTCTAGGTTTTTTCCAAGTTCACAAACTTCTTATAGTAAAGTTCCAAAATGTATCTAGGCCCAAACCTGAGCTGTAAACTATGACAGGGCAATAATGACAGATATTTTCAAGGCCCAAGCACTATATTACTATACTTTTGAGTACAGTGATCCAAATTAATTCAAATAGCTCAACAGAGTAGGAAGATACATCTAAAAAAGGGTTAGAAAAGTGTAGAAGAATCAACTCCTTCCTCATGTATGAAAGCATCTACGGTTATGCAGTAAGTCAGAAGAGGCAGTTTTCAAGTACCAATGGGAAGAAAGAATTCAGGACAAGACAGGGAGATAAACCAGCATGGTGTGTTTATGTAAGAGAAATACTTAGAAATGAAAATGTCTTGTAAACTTATAAAAAAGGTTTTTTTTTCATTATTATCTCATTCCAGTCACAACAGACATCTATGAATAATTCCTCTCTAAGGCTTCCATAAAACAGGTTAAACAAAAATTAACATAAACATTTAAAAGTTTGAAAATGAAACAAAAAAAAAACAAAAACAAAAACAAAAACTTGCATATGTTTCAGAGCAGGATCACAGGGAAATGAGATGAATCTGTTCAACATGAAACCTATAGCGGCAAGCAGGATCTAGAATTAGAACTGCATGAGAAAGGCAGTGGGGTAGTGACAGGAGCATGGCCAGGCCTGACAGATAAGGCTGGGTCCTTTACAGGGGCAAAGAATGAGGTATTAAAATATATCAAATAAAGCAGAACCTTTCCTTTCTTCTCACCTCAAGTATCCCATCCCTGAAAAAAAAAACATTTTGATAATAATACAGAATAGTTGTGGTAGGTAACTCGCTTCCCGTTTGCTTTTAACCCTCTCTCAGAAGTCAGGAAATATGAACATTTCGAATTTCCAAGAAGAAAAATTCATCGGCAGGTATATGCATGTCCTGTGGACCAAATGACAAACTGAAATATGTGAGGGCAGAGGAGGTGGAGTCTGTCTCATTCCACAGAGCAGAAATGTGACTGCCCAAGTAAAGAAGGGATAAGGCAACCATAACAGGTAAACTAGTTCTCCTAACATTAAGCTTATTCACATTATTCTTAACGATACTTAGTTCAAATCACTTTCCAGCTAAATCTTCATTTTGAATGATGCTGATCTATCCTGCAATGTGTCTGTACCATCTACTCTTACTAGTATTGGATTTCATCATGGGGATAATAGATGATTGTGGCTTCATAGGTGATGTTTTTATTTCTATATATCACTCCCTTTACATACTATATGTGTAGTAATATTTAAGGAGTTTCATTTGGAGAAGGTATGAATGATTGATCTAAAATATGTAGTTTAAAACTCTATTGAGATTATTTAGAAAATATCAGGTATCCATTCTCTGAAAATAATTGCTTCTCTCCTATGATAAAGAAACAAAAAAATTTTATTCTAGCCAAAATAATTCTCTATAATTTTAATATCTAAAGATACAGAAGAACAATAAGATAATGTGGAATATTAGATCAGCTGAACTGCATGATCATTTATTAAAGAATAACCAGAATCATTGAGAGGTTACTGGAACATAATATAGGAACAAAAAACAAAGCATTGAAAAAATAGTGGCAGAAGAACAGGGTCATTTTGTTAAATGTAGCTTACCTTCCGATCCACTGTTTTCTTTTATTTAGTAAAAATTCAATTTAAATACTCATCTTCAGTGTTTTTCATCCTGTCGTTGACTCTATTTTCAAAGCTCTATCCAATAACTAGCATGATTATTAAATTTAAAACCAAGAATTTTGCGTGTGTCAATCACTTTCTGCATTTCCTTATTTGTGGTTTATTCTGTTCCCAATGGCCATGTTGTGTTGAAGTCAGGAAGAATTTCTGGCTCATTTGATGAAAATTTTCTGAAAGCATATATTATTCATAGTTGTAAAATAGTGTACGTATGCTTATTAGTACTGGATATTATAGTTAAAAATCATCGGATAAGGAATTTTTGCATGAATATCATAACACGCTAAAATACTAAAGAGAAAATGTAGAAGAGGTAGATATTTATTAAATATTTTTACTCTTCTAGAGTTTGTAACTTTACAAAATTTGAGCAAATCACTTCTTTCTATTAAATTCACATTCATGAGCTATTACATTCTAATCAAACAGCTGTGTCAGCTCCCATAAAGTTGGAATAATGCTAATTGCAATCCAAAGGTTTGTAGTAAGTAAATGGGCAATTATTTGTCCCCATGTACTAAACAAGCATCTAATGTAAGCATATGTTTGCTCTTAATGAAATAAGAAATACCAGATATAGTGGGAAAAAATACATCTATAAAGTAAATTTTTTGTTATATAAGAGTTATTAATTCATGGTCTGAGTAATGGCTTAAATCACCAAACCTTTAACAGTAAATAGGAATTTCTAGTGAGTTAGAGGTTCTCTCAAGCATCTCCAAGTAAATCGATCTAAAATATATTCCTTTAAAATTCTCCTAAATACACTTATCATGAAATATTCCACATCACAGTAAATAACTCCAACATATTTTCATTTGCTCAAAACAAGACATTATCTTTCTTTCTTCCACCACTCGCCATAATCAGTCTACTACCAAACAAATAAATATACATCATAGCTGTCTGATATGAATCTGTTTCTTTATCACTGACACTACTTCCAGATTGACTTCAAAAACATCCTTCAAATAATTCTGTTTATCGTTTTATAACATAATTTACCAGAGTCCCTTACTATGTACATATAGAGTTAAACAAACTTATTTGAAACTATTCCATGATTTCTTAGACATTTTTCATAAACAAAAATTTATATCTCTCATATTGTTTCTGTAAGCCCATATGTGAAATCTAAGCTTCAGATTTATTTGGTCCTCTCTTCTATCACTTAATCTATACAAACCCTTCACATTTACTTTTTGTATATGTCAAACTCTTTTCCATTTATTGACCTCATATTCATAGTAATATAGCGCGAAATATAGTTAAATTATTTTTCATCTAATTTAACTTAGCTGTCACTTCCTTAGGACAATCTCCATGACCTTATTTCTAAGATTGATTCTTCAGTTATTTGCATACAAACAACTACAACAAACTGATTTATGCGTTCATTTCTTTCTTTTTTATATCATAATGCAATTTTTATAAGAGATAGCTCATAATACTTTTATTCATTCCTAATCTATACCACTATTATGGAGCCTGGTACATTAATGGAGAGTATTATTTATTACATGATTCAGTAAGTTGTAAAAATAAACTTTATACTATTCTTCGTTTTAATGAATATGCATTCCATTCATTGGTTAAACCATCATGAATTATTTATGTGAGTTCTTCAATATATTACAATTCAATGACCTAGATGACATTGCCTAAACATTTTTATTTGTCAATGATAGTCTATTTCATTTTCAACAGCAATGCTTTGATGACTGAGCAATTATCTCAGCTAGGAATTCTATTGACATGAAAGAAGAAGATACCTAATTTTAATTGATAGCACCCATGTAAAAATGCCAGGTGCCAATCATTTGTGGTCCCGTCTCTGAAAATACAAAAAGAAGATCATTCCTAGGGGCTTACTGGTCACGGAGTCAAAGTTCATTTGTGAGCCGTTTCAGTGAAGGATTAAAAACCAAGAGGACCCAAAGCTGCGTTTACAAAGCTGAACCTGTACCTCATCTCTCTCTCCCCATATCTCACCTGGAAATGGTTGGACTTCCAGGAGTGCTGACACACTCAAGGTCACATTAGAGACTACCACTTTTAGGGGGAACTGCCTGGAGCCCTCAAAATCCAGGAATAGAGGGGCAGTCTGTTACAGGATACTTCTGGTCTCTATCTATTCCTTGTCGCTGAACGTGATCGACAGCTCTTGGTACACAAGATCCTTCAGGAGAGAGCAAGTGTCCCTGGAGTCCTGACACATGGGATTACATGAGGATTAATCCACTGACAGAGACAGTAAAACCAGCTAACCCCAGAGATAATGAGATGCCAAGAGGGAAGTATAATAGCCTAAGCAATATAAACCAAGGTTACATGACATCATCAGAACCCGTTTCTCACACCAACACAAGGCTAGGATACTCTCAACACAACAGAAAAGAAAAAGAAATGTTTGTACTTCAAATCACTTGACATTATTATGTTAAAGGATTTTAAGAAGGAAATAAATAATTCCATCAAAGAAATATAGGACAACAGATGTAAAGAGATAGAAGTCCTTATAGAGGAAACACAAAAATCCCTTAAACAATTACAGGAGACCTTACGGAGACCATAGGCAAATGGATAAAATGAGAAAATATCATCCTGAGGGGAGTAACAAAAATACAAATAAACACACATAGAATGCACTCACTTGTAAGTGGAAATTAGCCTAAGAGCTCACAATATCCGCAAAAATCTCATATACACTCTGCACCTCAACAAGAAAGGACAAAGAGTGACTGCTTCAATCCCAATTAGAAGTGGGAAAAATTATCATGGGAGGCATAAGGAGGAAGGAGCCTGTGTGGGAGAGGGGAGTTAAATGGAAACACAGGAGAGCAGGATAAGATGTGGGAAGAGACAGGAGAGAAGCACAAAGGACCAGGAGAATGAGTATACAAAGAAGGAACATTGGAGGATGGGGGTATCCTGTAGAATGTCCCAGATACTAAGGATGCAACAGGTTCTCTGGACTCAACAGTGTTGACATTAGCCAACATCAACAAGAACAGTGAAATTGAACCTGAAGAAACCACCTGCAGTAGATAGATATGACCACAGTGTAAGGATGGGACCACTCACCCATCTCTTATTAAATCAGAGTTATCCGTGTCTATTAAAATACAGGAGTAAATGTGGAGCAGAGGTTGTAAGAAAGGCCATACAGAGATGTGCAGACACCAAATTGGACACTGTTGCTGATGCTGAGACATGCTTGCGAACAGGAGTCTGGTATGTCTTTCCTCTGAGAGGCACTGCCAGCACCTGACTGATACAGATCCAGATATTCACAGCCAACCATTGAAATGAGCCTACACATCCCAAGGTAAGATGTAGGGGAAGGGATGATGGAGCTGAAGGAGACTGTAATTAACAACAATATCAATTAACCAGAGCCCTCAGGGCTCCCGTGTGCCTAACCACCACCCATAGATTGTACATGGTCTGCTATTCTACATATGTAGCAGAGGACTGCCTTATCTCACATCAGTGGAAGGGGAAGCAATTGGTCCTTTGGATGCTTGATGTCCCAGAGAAGAGTGATGCTAGAGGGGTGAGGAAAGAATGAATGGGGCCTATGGAGTCACCCTCTTAGAGACAAAGAGGAGGAATATGTGGAGGTGGGGTTTATGGAAAGGGGTAATACTTGAAATATAAAAAATTACAATGGTTAATAATACCACTAAAAAAAGGAGTGGTATTTTCCATACATTACTTTACTGCAGAGGTTTAGCTTGGAACATTTATTGTTGCTTAGATGCATATTTCTTCCTACAGTACCTGATACCTTGTTTCTCTGAAGAGTGTAACCTTAGATCATCCTCCCCATTCAAAGAAGGCATAACACTTAACTCCTTTCTCCAAGCAAGGGTGGTTGTCGATATGTCTGTAAAAGGCAGGAGGAATTTGTACAATCTAATAGGGGGTCACCAAAAGAATTATTTACAAGCAAAGCTTGTAACACAAACAGTTTGTGTTCAATCAACTTACCAGTATTGAACGCATCCCAGGACTTCTGACCAGGCAACTGCATAAAATGTCAAGAGACATTTAGAATTTCAATATGTGTGACTAGAGAAAATACTTTCCATTGTGTAGCATACTCAATATTTCAAAAATATCATCATGGAAAGAATATTAAGAGTTTTAGGACAAAAAAAAATAATGAGACATCAATGTAGAAGCGTCACAGTAACAGCTGAAATTCACATGGAATTCTAATATCAATCTTATTCATTCTATGCTCTATTCAAATCCTATCACATGTTCATTCCCTAACACAGTCAACCAATAATTTTCTAGTACCTGCAGTCTTTGAGGAGCAAGTATCTGGATCAGCATTTCAAATTCGGTTATGAGGTTCCAAGACACATCTCTGCATCAGTGCTGGTGTAAGAGGCGCTTGACAGCACAGACTAATAAGCACCCTTTGCCCTTTCCATTCATGTTGCCCCTTCAGGAATCACTTGTCATGATCCCTGACAGCGTGCACAAAACAGGTAGCACCCGAAGAATGGATTAACACTTTCATGTATATAATTCCTTCACCTGATCTCTATAAGCACCTACTACCTCCAGGGACTTAGATAAGCCAGAATTCATTCCCCATTTCCACTCTAGATAAGTCACACGTAATCCATCAAAAACTGCTTAAATGAGACTTTAGGAAACCTGTTGGAGACATCAGTTCAGGAAGCCAGATGCCCTGGCCAAGATCTTCAAGATGGGGCTTCACAGAGATGGGAGATTTGGAAAGACAACAAGGTTGAAAACATTATGCCTTTCTTGCTAAGGAATTGGAGACCTACCCTTCAGAGAAGATGGCTTCAAAGAATGAAGTCTTCAAGCACCTCTCCTTGGAAGAAGTGCTTGTTCCTATGGGGGTTGGGGGTGTAGCTGCATTTCAACCTCAGGCACTGGAGAGTCTATGGCTCCAGAACTTCACGAGCCGGCTTCACGGTGATGACTTAGGTGGAGAACCACTAGCTTCCTCATTCAACTAGACCACGGAAGGGTTCTCTGCTCTGTCTCCCTGCCTTGGAAAGACACCTTCATCCCTGTTGTTCATGTCCAAGGCTTCCTATGGTCCTCACCTGTTTGCTTCTGAGTCAGCTGAGGTATGTTGACATACCACTTGTTGCGAGCTTTCCTTAAGAGCTCTAAACACACAACCCGTCCTGTACACTCCATCTCTTTTGTTCTATTTAGATTGATTTTTTTTTCTTCAACAAAACATGAGCAGGAAATGGATTTCTCAAGTGGGTAATGCTTGCACTCTTCTAAAGTTGAGGTTCAGGTGAACAAAATGAATTGTGGGCAGTAACTCACACAGACAGATCTGTGTGCCTATTTTCTTGGCTTTCAATGATGTTTAAAATGTGAGGTTTTGGGGCAGGAAATTATCGGGTTTGTCATCAGTTTATCCTGACTTTGGAAGTAGGCCTAGGAGCTAATTTTTCCTCGCTCTTTGAAAATAATCCATAATTCATGATTGCCATTGACTTCAATACAAGGTATTTAATCCTGTTAAATTCCAGCTTTGTTTGAATAAAAATGGCCCTCCTCTAATTGTGGATTTTGATAAAGCTAATTTTGGTGTGCTATCCAGTGGCCTGCCTCGGAGAGAGAGGCTAGCCATATTTCTGATACAGAGAATGACTTAAAGATAACCAAAGGAAAGATAGGAGCTGGGAAAAGAATTACCAAGGATGTGGTGACTCAGAAACAAAAGAGACTTTTCCAGAAAAAAAAGTGCATGAAAAGAGCTACTTGGGCAGACTGTGACTCGAGTCATCAGAATATTTGATTGGGGACTTTATTTTGAGTCTCCAGGAGGCAGCATGAGAAGCTAAAACCTGGAGGCTGGAAGTTTCTCAGTATAATTAGGGAAGGAACTGGCCTGAGAGGGCTTCTATGATATAAGAAGAACCTGGATGATGTCACAGAGCACAAGGGTGGAGGTTGTGCATCTCTTCCACTTGGAGGCACTAGACTACCTTGAAGGTGGGTTCACTATCTTCCCAGTGGTGTGTGAAAGCCAGTTCAGCTCCTGAACCCCACAACTGTTCAACAGCCTTTTGGTGCCTGACCGGTTTCAGAAGACAGATTCTTAACGACTAGGACATTTTCTTTTGCTAAATACGTTTATGAAGATAACTGGAACCCTTAGTAGCCCAGAAAGCTAAAAGTTTACCCTCGTACAGCAAGTAACATTATGTTCTAATGTCTTCCACGTTTGAGAGCTAGGCAGAAAGTCTAGGCTAGTCAGTCTCCGGAGTTTAATATACTTTGCTAACAACATCTAATTCATAATTCTACTAAAATGCCAAAGCTCCTCTCTGTGCCTGTGCATTTTAGGAGATAATATTTCTTTGTTTTTTTTTTCTTTTTTTTTTTTTTTTTTGGAACTGAGGTCCCAACCCAGGGCCTTGTTCTTGCTAAGGAACTTCTTTACCACTGAGTTAAATCCCAACCCTAGGAGGTATTTTTTTCTAAATGGCTGTTGTTGCCTACACAAAAGACTCTTGTTGTGGTCAAAGTTGCAACAATTTCCCGGAATTAACCTGGGTCTGGGTCAGGATGCACAGTACAGAAAGCCAGTGGACTGGTATGCTTTTTCTCTGGGCAGATACTTGTGGTTGTTGCCACATAGGTCATAGTTAGAGGGTAGAAGAGGGGTGTGGCCACCCTTCTGGCTCCTTTGCTATCCTTTCTCTGTTCTGCTTGCTTAAAGTGGGGACAGGGATACTTAATCACACACTGACCTACCCATTCAAGGAGATGTTCCGCAGCAGAGGCAAAGTGCCTCGGGATGAAGAAATGTGTCTGAATATGTTATTCTGAGCTGTAGAGAACCATTTTTTCATTTCCCTTTGAAATTTACATTTTGATTTTTGAGACAGGGTTTTTCTGGGGGTAGCTTTGGCTATCCTGGAACTAATTCTGTAGAACAGCCTGTCCTTGATCTCACAGAGGTGTGCCTCCCTCTGCCTCTTGAGTGCTGGAACTAGAGGTGTGCTAAACCATTGCCCAGCCCTCCTATGAACTTCTGATTATGACAGAATTAGATTCAGATGCTCAAACCTGTTTACCATCGCCTTCCTCACCTGCTCCAAAGTTCTTTTAGACAAGAGCCTTGGTCCAGCGCCCTCCCACACCCCAACCCCATTGTTCTTGCAGGTAATCATATGACAGAGGCAACAGCATTGTGTCTGGTTTAAGCAGGCAAGCTCTTCAAATCCAGGGATGGGCAAGTATGAAGCCTGAACACAGAACGATAGCCACAAGACAGTGGACCAGGAGTGCCGTGGCATACCACACTAGGTCTACAGTCAAGAAGAAGAGGGTATCTCTGAGGAGGATGAGCATAGCATCCTTCCAGAAGTGGAGGAGGAGGAGGCCTTCTCCCCAGGCCCTGGGGAATATTGTGGGCTGCAGAATTTCTCACGGATGGAAGTAAGGAGATGAGCCTGTCACCCAAAGGAAGGCCATCGTTCTAGATCAACTGCCAACAAATCCCTCTCTCTATCTGGTCAAGGATGATGGAATTGACTGTGTCTAAGGACTGGAACTTCACAGCGATGAGAGTATTTTAAAGCTTAAGGTCTTGATTCACAAAGTAGTGTTTCCTCAAGTGAAAGACACACATCTCGCAAGTGCCATGGTTAGCTGAGCTGTGGAGCATAAATTTGAGGGCAAACATGGCTCTAAGGACAACTGGAGGGGTGTGGTCCTAGCCCAGGTGCCGATCATGAAGGACTGGTTTTACATCACCTACGAGAAAGATCCAGACCTATACATCAACCTGCTCCTGGATGATTACACAGAAGGTAACATCCGTATCATTCCAGAGATTGCTCCAGCAGAGGTGAAGTCAGATGTTGACAGCGATATCCTAACAGGTCAATTGGTGCAGTTCACCAGAACGACAGGTCCAAAAAGTTCGGCAAAGTCATTTACCAATTTCTAGCCAAGCCTTCCATGTACTTCAAGTTTGATGGCGATGTCCACATCTATGTCTATAATCTGATGGAAAAGGTCCGTTAAGGTGAAATTCACAAAGTGTGGGGGACATAGTTGGGATATTTATAGTATTGGGGGGAAAATGTTTGTTTTTCTGTGTTTCAGATATGCAAGGGCCTTTGACAACCCCAGTATCTTTTCCAGTGGAATTTGTTTTTGCTCTAAAAATTAAAATGTGTAGTGTGACATATTGTGTGTGAGCACTTTGATAGAGGAGATGGTCTGTGGTGGATGGTACATTGAGAGAAAGCTGGAAAGGTCAAGGCTGTGAACAGTAAGTCTAATGTCACTAGTCTAAAACAAACAGGACTGAGGTGGTCTGGCATTTAGGGAGAGAAAAGAACCAGAGATGAGGCTTAGAGGAGCAGGGATGGCACGGGAAAAAAAAAGATGGATGTTTAGGAACCAGTGGAGAGGGGCCAGAAATAGATAGACTCTCTGTGGTGAAGTTTGAGAGAGAAACAGGCAGTTGGGGAAAGAGTGGCAGGTAATAGGGAGGTCGTCTTGGAACTCAAGGGGAAACCCAATAACTGATCCAAGGAGACTCAGAATCAGAGAAGATCAGGGATTGTTTGACTAAGAAAACATAATGAAACCTGTTTCTCATCTGAAGATGTATTATTTTTAATTATGTGGGAAGGGGCAGAGCATGAATACAGGAGACCACAGAGACAAGAATAGTCAGGTCCCCTGGTGCTGGAATTAAAGGTGGTTGGGAGCCATTGGACATGAGCTCAAAGAAAAATCCAAGTCCTCTTTCAAAGCAGAGGAGCTCTTAATCCATTGTTTATCTCTTCAGGCCCCTAAAGTCATCTTTTTAAATAAATCCCACCTTCACATGCAGAGAAGAGACCAGGATGAGGTTAAGAAAGATTAAAATGATGGTGATGTTGAAGAAAGACTAAAGAACACATGAGGGAGTAGAGGACACTGAGGCACGAGGGAATTCCAAGACGGAGTTCTCAAAAAGTGAAGCAGGAGGCCCAGGAAGAACAGAAAGGGTCTAAAATGAGGTGAACTTGGGCCGCATCCATATTGGTCTCTTTGGTTCCTTAAAGAACAGCCAACCATCACTACAGAAGGTGGATGTGAGGTGGAGGGTTCCCGGAGGACATTTTGACGAGGATAACTCAAGAGTAGTCAATGCCAAACTAAGTTGATATCTATCGATTCCTGAAAGTTACAGAAAGCCCATTATTTTGTATGATCAGTAAAAAGTAATTTAAAAGAGAAGATGAGGATGCTGTGAGCTTATGTCAGGTTTTATGTGGATCCTGTGTTTAGCTTCCCTGAGCACTAGTAGACTGTTCAATCCTGTAATATTTTTTGAGTTCTCTGCTCAATGCCCTTAGATAACCTCAAAGAGCTCCTGCACTGGCTTGTCTTGCCTTGATCTCCTTCGAATGGATGGCTTCATACACACCTGTGCGCCCTTTTACCCTATCTAGCCCCAGGAAGTTCCCGTCTTTTACTCACATATAAGCTTATCCTCAGAAAACTCTTGACGGTGCCTCCAATGCATAGGTGCAGATCTCTTTCCTATGCCATTTGCCGTGACTTTAAAATGCTTTGTGGTTCCTGACCATGTAGCTGTTTCCTCCTGAGAAGCCCCTGTGCACTCCATGGGGTCTCCCTGAGCCACATCTACACTCCAAGAATTTCTTTGGAGGCAACCTTATCTTGGACTCTTTCATTGCTGTTTCTTCCCTCAAGAATAAGTTTCTCATTGCAGGACTTGAAAATACTTTCTATTGTTGATTAATTCTGCGATTTGGGAGTTTTTATACTGGCTGGTTGTCTGAGGGTTTCATTGCTGTGAAAAGACACCATGTCCAAGGCAACTTATAAGGGACAACATTTTTTGGGGGGTGTTCTTTTTTTTCGGAGCTGGGGACCAGGGCGTTGCGCTTCCTAGGAAAGCGCTCTACCACTGAGCTAAATCCCCAACCCCAGGGGACAATATTTAATTAGGGCAGGTTTTCAGGTTCAGAAGTTCAGTCTATTTTCATCATGGCAGGATTCCTGGAAGCGTCTAGGCAGATATGGTGTTGGAGAAGAATCATATCACCCCCACAGTAATATGCTTCCTCCAACAACACCACACATACTCCCACAATGCCATACCTCCTACTTGTGCCACACTTACCATGGGATGATCACATTCTAACCACCACCCTGATTTTATGCCAACTTGACACAAGCTAGAGTCATCAGAGAAGAGGGTGCCTCATTTGAGAACATGGCTCCACAAGATCCAAGTGTAGGGCATTTTCTTAGTGATTTGTGGGGGAGGGCCAAGCCCACTGTGAGTGGCACCATTCCTAGGCTCGTGATCCTAGGTTCTATAAGAAAGCAAGCTAAGCAAGACATGAGGAGCAAGGCAGTAAGCATTGCCACTGCATAGCCTCTGCCTCAGTTCCTGCCTCCAGGATGCTGTCCTGTTTGAGTTCCTGTCCAAACTTCCTTTGGTGATGAGCAATAATGTATAAGTGTAAGCTGAATAAACCTTTTCCTCCCTAACTTGCTCTTTGGTCACGATGTTTCCTTACAACAATAGGAACCGTAAGTAAGACAATTTCTTATAGAAATAGTGTGTCTAGTAGAGCCACAGACTCTTACCTCATAACCACAAATAGAAAGGTATAGACACTTTGTTTTAATTTAAAGGTAAGACTTGCTCATGTACTGACCTGTGAAGTTCTAGTTTGCTTCCTCCTCTCTGTGATGAATGCCATGATCAAAACTAACTTGGGTAGGAAAGGGTTATTTGCCTTACAGGTTACAGACCATTACTGAGGGAAACCAGAACAGGAGCTTGAAGCGGTAACAAGGGCACTGCTTTTTGCCTTCCTCCCTGTCTCAGTCATTGTTGTGTTGCTGTGAAGAGACACCATGGTCAAGGAAACTACTGTAAATGAAAGCATGTAATTGGAGGCTACCTTACAGTTTCAGAAGTCTGGTCCATCATCATGGGAGGGAGCATAACACTGGAGCAATAGAGAGCTACTGCTCTGTAAGAGAGAGAGAGAGAGAGAGAGAGAGAGAGAGAGAGAGAGAGAGAGAGAGAGAGAGAGAGAAACTCTGGGAAATCATGGAGTCTTGAAACATCAAACCCCACCCTTCTAGACACACCCACTTCCTTGAATGAGGCACACCTTTTAATGCTTCTAATCCTTGAAAATACTGTCACTCCCTGTTAACTAAATATACAAATATATGACTGTGGGAGCCTTTCTTATTCAAATTGCCACACTCCACATGGCTTGCTCCATTGCTAGTTCTTACAGCCTAAAAGGCTATTCTTTTTATACATCACTACTGATGAACTTGGCCACAATGTTGGGCCCTCCCATAATAATCATTAATCAAGAAAATATTCCATAGGCTTACCCAAAGACTAATCTAATGGAGGCAGTTCTTGAATTGTTGTCTCTTCTCAGTTGATTCCAGATTGTCAAGTTGGGAAAAAAAAAAAAAAGGTGCGAGAGACCCAGCACCGTAATGTTTCTCTTACTCCATGTTACAGACTCACCACCAGTCACTCTCTTCTCTCAGTGTATAGACCCACTTTCTGTATGGCAGAACTGAAGAGTAACTACTGTTACCAACATGAATACTCGATGATATATGACAAGAAATGAATCCATTCTACAGCTCCCAATGCCAAGAAAAAGCATTTTAGTTTGTGCTACACTTACTGGGAGACTGTAAGTCACTGGCCATTTAATGGGTCACAGTAGACCACAGAACCAAAAAGTCACAACCTACATATCATTTCCTCTCAGCAGGAGACATAACCCTTTCTCAAAACCCATGAATTTATCTGTACGCTTAGATTTTTTCAAAATCTACTTTATTTAGGGTTCTTAAGCACTTCAACCACCCTTCTAGCCCACCATCCAGAGGTAGCAGAGAGAGAAAGTTGATAGGAAAAGGAGAGAGTTGTGGACCTATTTAGAAGGAATTCTTTGGGGTAA
Source organism: Rattus norvegicus (assembly GCF_021556685.1). NCBI lineage: Eukaryota > Metazoa > Chordata > Mammalia > Rodentia > Muridae > Rattus > Rattus norvegicus. The sequence goes on along the minus strand of NC_141555.1, from coordinate 56,770,359 downwards.
CTCCAATCTTCATTGTGCAGTACGGCTCAATAGCAAACGCAAAACACGAATCATTAGCAGTGCCTTGATCTGGCAGAGACCACAAGGTTCTAACAAACAAACAAGAAGCAGCAGAAGCAGCCAGAAGAAGCCCGAATAGTACAGGTTCTTTTGTGCATTTCTCATTATGTAACGAAGTCCAGCAAAGATCATCGAAGCCTTACAAGGTGTAGCAATGTTAAATTGTCCTCTCCCTCTCTGTGCGATTACATTTATGTTCTCCATAAACATCCTGTCCCCCTTCAACTGTGTGCTCCAGCAAAATATCATATGCCTTCTCATGTGTCTGCTTCAGGAAAACATCCTCTCCTAACATAGCTTCCAGAAAAGCATCCTGTGACACAAGTGACTTTCCAAAGAAACCAAAGTTTTCCACTTCATCTAGCCTTATCTCACACTCGGCCATGACATCACAAAACATATAATGGCAGTCTTGCAAGGTTCCTAGGCCTCAGATCCATCACCGCTGGAGTATCTGCAACTGCACTCTGTGACTCAGTCCTTTCATGAGCACAACCTTCAGTTATCCCCATAAACATTGTGCTCTCTCCATCTTTGCTCTCAGCCAATAGCTGTACAACTTCCAGCCAACTCAGCTGTGACCAGAAAAACCCTCATCAAGAAAGCCAATGAATTTGACTTGATTTTTTTTTTCTCTGACGGAATGGAGTGTTCTCCCTGCATAGTTACACTGGTGTCTGAGTCATCTGTGATAAAACCCACTACTATTAAGAGCAAAGTCACAGGAACTATGAAAAATAGCAAAACACAGGACAAGCATCATAGTTGGCCAAGCCTTTTCTGCAGCTTTATTGAAGTATAATTTACATACTTTAAAAATCCATTTATTTTAAGTGTGTAATGTAATGATTTTACAGCAAAATTTATAGCTCCCACCCCCCCTTTTTTTTTCTTTATTCTGGAGCTGGGGACCGAACCCAGGGCCTTGCGCTTGCTAGCCTTCCCTTTTTTAATACTTATTTCCCACTAGTTCATACGATATTGAAGTGTATTAAAAACACAGAAGTGAAGTCAGGAGAAGGACCAGAGCAGGAAACAGGAGGTTCTTGATTTGCTAAGACAACAGATACATTGGCAGAATCGTCTGGATAAAACCACTAGGGAAACATTGGGTCTTCTCTTAGCGTGCAGCCTCCAGACAAAGAGTTTAAAGGATTTAGTCATGGGTCCTCATACATCAAATCCGGACCTGACCTGGTATGGTCAGCATCACTTTTGGCCACATTCATGTTAATCCCATTCATCATTCTTACAAGTTGCCTAGCAACTCACATAGTAAACAAACTTATTTTGGTATATGGTTTGATAGGTTTCAGTCCATGGTCACATGTCCATGAAAGGGGCACGATAGAGCTCAACTGCTAACCTCACTGGCATCCAAGAAGCACCAACTCAGGAAGAGACCAAGGATAAAAAAACACCCTCCAAGACATGTTCCAAACGACCAAGTACCTTAATTTTCTATCTTCTAGTTTCCCACCAACTTCATACACATCTATCAACAGATGAACTCATTGATTACAGCCCACAGGGTCCATTTGCTTTTCATAGTCCCACCTTTGAACATTGTACTGGGAAAATGTGTATCTTAAACCCATAAGGTAGGGCCAGAAGTTGTGTCAGAGGTCTAAACTTCACATCACACTAGAAACAGCTGGGTAGGTTTCTCAACATCTCCTATTTCTTTCTCGTACTTGCTACACCATGTCTGCATTGCAGCATTTTGTCTGGGGTGAGATACCTTCAGCAGTCAATTGTAAAGACTCCCCCCTCCATGTGTTGGTTTGAATGTAAAATGGGACATCTATAAAATAGACACACATGCATATACACAGACTCACAGAGAGAGGCAAAAAGTGAAGGAGTTGATCTTAGGAATCTTCAAGGAAGAGGGAGTGGAAATATAAGATACAGATGCTAGTGAGAACCAGAACAAAGCAGTGTCTTCTATAAATGACAGGACCACTATCCCTCAGCCCTAGATGACAGGAAAGGGAGAGTCAGTTTTCTACAAAGATATAGCTGGTGATAAGCTGGCCAGGCTCCAGTGGCTTGCCCAATGCCCATGAATTTATGGGCAGCATAAATGATTTGAGTGGATTATTACAGAGGGCAGAAAGAGAGCTTGAAGTTGGGAGAAGGGATTAGGTGTTGATGGATCTGGGAAGAGTTAGGAAGAGAAATGAAAAGTAAATTCTTGCAATATATAATGTACCAAGTTCTCAAGGAACTAATAAAAGTGGTTTTTAAAAAACCATATCTGTACTGAACACATACAAACAATTTTTCTTGTCATCTCCTAAATAACAGACCTCAAGATTTCATTTCATTAAGTACAAAAGTAATTCAGAGATTATTTAAAATGTAGGAGGTTCTGGGGAGACGGCAGAGGGGTAAAGCCAAGTGTGTGGTTACACATGCATTAACCAGTGCTTGGTATGAGAACAGGAGGACAGTTTGCCTCACCTCAGGTTCAGCAAGGGACCCTGTCACAAGGGAATACAGTAGGTGGTGAAGGAGCAGAACACGCTGTATCCTCCCCCAGCCTCTGAACTTACATGTTACTATGCACACAGGCACACACACACACACACACACACACACATATAAATATGACTAGAGTATACAAGAGGCTTGCATAGGTTATATGCAAATGCAGTGTCGTTTTATCCAAGGAACTTGAGTACTTTTAGATCATTGGGAGTCCTGGGGGCAACTCTCAGAGGACAGGATATATCTCCTTATTGTGCAAACGAATCCTTTTTTAAGTGTATGTCAGTGACTCCACACAATTCTCCTCCTCTAGATTCCTGTGTATCACAGAGAATGATCTGGAAATACTGAAACAAATATAAACTAAAGGCTTTGTTGAGGTTTCTAATCTTGCGTTAAAATCATATTTATCACGTTTGAATGGAAAGGAAATCTTCAGCTCCCAGCAAAAATAGGCTCAATCATGTTGGCTTCTGTTTTATCCCATTATGAATAGCAATTAATTGCACATCAATAGCGTTCCATGCTTTGAACTAAATCAGGATGAAGGGATATGTTTCCGTAACCCCTACGTGGATAATCAAGTAGAAAGGGGGGAGGTATGATGCATTTGCCTTATGGGAGAATGATGGCTTGATTGGATACTTGTTATGCAAATAACCCTAACCTCTGAGTAATGAAATGTAATGGTAAAATATACTACCAAATGTGATGGGCACTCATTACTTGATTTCATTTAAAAGAAAAAAAAAAAACATACTTCAGGATTTTGAATAAGTGTGACCCCCGGAGGTTCAAATACTTGAATGTGTTTGGTTTCCAGTTTGTGGATTGTTTAGAAAGGATTGGGAGTTGTGTTTTTGTTAAAAGAGATGGGTGAGTGGGACGTGGGAGCCTTGATATTTCAAAAGCCCAACAGGCTTCTCTCTCTCCCTTCCTCCCTCCCTGCCTCCCTGTCCCTCTCCTTCTCCCTCTCCCTCTCCTTCTCCCTCTCCCTCTCTCTCTCTCTCTCATCTGGGGAGCAGGATGTGAGCTCACATGATCTACTTCAGCCATTCCTGCTTGCCTGCCAGCATGCTGCAATGGTGTCTACCACGATGGTCCATGGACTCACCCTCTGAAATTGTAAGACTGCAATTAAATGTTTCCTGTCATAAATTGATTTGGTCACGGTGTCTATTCACAGCAATAGAACAGTAACTAAGGCACAGATCTTCCTGTATATTTTTCTAATACTTCTGTACTTATTTCATTAAAGTTACCTGTTGTCCATTGAACAGTTTTATGAATAAGTTTCATGTTTAAAGACAAATAGTGCCAAATAGGAGTGGAACTACTAAGAGGTTTAGCCTTTTTGGAGTGGCTGTGGCCTTTTTGGAGTAGGTGTGTCACTGTGGGCATGGGCTTTAAGACCCTAAACCTAGCTACCTGGAAGCCAGTCTTCTAGCAGCCTTCAGAGGAAGATGTAGAACTCTCAGCTCCTCCTGCATCATGCCTGCCTAGATGCTGCCATGCTCCTGCCTTGATGATAATAGAATGAACTTGTGAACCTATAAGGCAGCCCCAAATAAATGTCCTTGTAAGGCTTGCATTGGTCATGGTTTCTTTTCATAGCAGTAAAACCCTAAGACATACATACATATATACATATACACATACACCCAGGTTTACACACACACACACACACACACACACACACACACACACACACACAAACACCATTTACAGATATTTTAGATCTAGCCAGGGCTCCTGCAGTTTCATTGCTCCAGCTGATACACGTGTTCATGGAACATGTCTCTGTCTGTTTCTTGTTCTAGGAAGTACGTGGACAACATCTACATACTCACTTCATTTTACTTTATTCTCCTTTCAGCCTTAGAAATCTCAACTTACAGAGAGGGGAAGATGGGGACGTGGTTAGATAGCTCTTTTTTTCTGTGGGTAGCTTACATCTCAAGTCACAAAGGGAAAATAAATATAACAAGAAATAATAATACACATCCCAACCGTGATGGGAAGTTCATATTCGTTCCCCTTAATGAATGTCAACTTTGGAATTGGAATCCAAAATGAGATGAGACTTTTGAAAAATCCTAATTCTCAGGCAGGCTTTGGTATTTCTCAGTCCCTGAAAAGGAACACCACTAGAAAAAGACAGACAGTAGGTTGCTTTTTTCCACAAATCGAATCAGAAGCATTTGATAATGAGCATAGAGGGGGCTCACCCTTTACCAAAGAATAAAGTAATATGGGGGTGGGGGAGACATCTACAGAACAGTTGTTGCCTTGTTGGTATTAAAAAAAATCCAGAAGTCAAGAAATAATATTTGACAAAAGAAAAAACTAGGTTTTCATTAGGCAGAACTGTTTTTTTAAAATAGCCTTCCTTTTAGTCATGGAAAGAGGGGGGTGGAGAAGGTCAATCTGTAGATAACTAAAGTCATTCCCATCAAAAAATTAAGAATAATGTGGATTTTTAATGGACTTGAATAAAATTAGAAATTTTAGCTTTCAAAGAGGAAAAATTGTGTTCCAGAGAGAGAGAGAGACAAAGGAGTGTCCAAATCATACTTGATTCTTTCAATAAATCTACTGGTAACTCATGTGTTTGTTGATATTAGGATTAAAACGCAAGTTGGATTTCTCGACTTAAGAGTTTAATGTGTGTGAATTGCTGCCAGTGGAAAGACTTGTCCTCGGATTTCTCAAAAGGCATGAAAAAGCCACCGTGGAGTTACTGAATTTTGTTTCAAAGACTTTAGGTCCTTGTCTGCAGGGATGCAGAGCCACAAAGGAAGGGCCTGAGACCTCCTAAGAGGTAGCGTCCAACAACTGAGGCCATGCGCACAGAGAGAAGTAGCCTTTCTCAGAAAATCGAGTTAGGAGAGCTAAAAAATGAAGGCGACATATCGATCAAATTGCTGTAATAGAAGGACGGCAGCCAGTTCACAGAGCGAGGCAGCTGTCAGCGACTCGGCCAAGAACTAAGAGGATTTGAAAAGAAAATAACAACACAGAGTTCACAGAAGCCATTATAGACTCATGGGGTCTGCGAATTTAATCCCATGTACTTTGGGCAGAGAAAACAATCCAAACCAGAGATCCCTCTTGCTCAGACCAAGGGAATGCTGTGCCGTGCCGCGGATGTCCCATGTAAAAGGACACAACCTAGATACTGGAAGCCTGTGAGAAACCGGAACTATGTGATTTAAGTGCTGACACCGGAAATGGCTCAAGTCTGCACCTTCATTGGAAGGCGAAAAAATAAGTCACACAGCACCGGAAGTAATCCTTGTCAGAGTCTGTGTGAGGTCGGAAGTGTAGGGCGCCATGATCAATCAGTAACCACTGCCTATTAACATGTCGGATGAGCCCACACAAATGAGGAAATGATTTTTAAATTTAAACACAATTTCTTATAACGAATAAATTTTAAGTGTCCAGTTTTAGCACAAGCTTCCAGATTATGTGTTTTCTCAGGCGGAAAAACGCCGCAAAAGAAATGAGTTTGAAATTTCGGAGGTTCCCACTACATGAAAGCAAACTAAGAAAAGCATGGAGGTGGGGTGTGGTAAAACGAACTAGAGGAAATCTATAGAACCAAGAAAGGAGAATTCATAAGACTTGTACGGGAAAGACCAGCAACATGGATGGCTCGGAAGAATATCCTCCTTTTCAGAGTTTATCACAGCAAAATTGCCAAAGACTGGTAGCAAAATAGCCACTTGTATCTGTGGACAATCTCTGAACGTACACACACACACACACACACACACACACACACACACACACACACCACACACACACACACACAAACACAAACAAAAAAAGAGAGAGAGAGAGAAGGAGGGAGGGAGGGAGGGAGGGAGGGAGGAGGGAAGGAGAAGGGGAGGTGGAGGGGCAAGGGAAGTGGGAGGGGGAGAGAGGGAGACAGAGACAGACACAGAAGGAGAGAAAGACACAGACTTACACACAGACACACACACATGCAGAGATATACACGAAGCACACAGCCCAATTGAGGATTTACAGAAAGATAGCCATCAAAGGAACCGAATATTTCGTGGTAAATTATGTGAGCTTTGTAAAGGAATGAGTCCCATCCAAATTTTGCAAGTTCTGCAGCCAACTGCAGAACCCCCTTAGCTGCCGGGTTATCGCATACATGGCTGTCACTTCTGCTTTCTTCATTTGTATTTTATTTTGAATCTCCCTTCTCCCCTGTTCAATGTGGCTAGCGATTTTCCATGTGGAAGGACTTTACACTGCACTGTGTCTAGGGAGGCAGGGAAAACAATTTCAAAAGAGGCTCAGTGCTAGGGCAAACAGTACAAACAATGCATACTTCACCTCCCAAGGAGGGGCGCAAAGAACACAGAGGCTCTGGCTGGCGCACAGGGCCGAGCTTACAAAGTTAGGGCCCACAGCATCACTGGGAACCAACTAGCAGCTCTCATTCAGCCCTCCATGCTAATGACTCATTCTCATCTCTTGAGACCAGAGGAAGACGCATTTGGAAGATCTTCTCCCTAAAAATGAAGATTGTACGGAAACTCTTACGAAACTTAAGAACAAGTTTAAATAGGAAACCACACACAGTGTAAAAAAATAAATGGCAGATTCGACAGCCTTCTCTGTGATACCATCATGTGCATACACACACACACACACACACACACACACACACACACACACACACACACACACACACACACACACCAGAAGAATAGACCTACATAAAGGATATATTTCCAGGCACAGATATCTGTTGGGAGGAGGTTGACGTTCTAACGAACCTCAGCCAAGGACTCAATTGGGAAGATTCAGAAGGTCAAGGCTTTGCTTTACTTCTAGGAGCAGATCACTATCTATCTCACAGAACCTTTATGGAAAACAAAGACAGATCAGCCTAGAATGAGTTAAATAGAAACCCTTTCAAGGCTATTGAAGAATGTTGGAGCCAAACTCCACAGACAGCTAACAGCAGAGAAAGTGACCCATCACTGCAGTTTGTATAATACCACTGAACCTGGTGAAACATTTCCTACTCTCCTAGGAATCTTAGACGTGAGAGGGAACCAAGGCAGCCTGGGCAGCACACTTCAGTCTCCATACAAAGTGCACTTTGCAGGCTAACACCCACATGGCTAGTCTGCAGCTCACCAATCCTGGTCATGATGGCATTAAAAAACAGTAGATGTCCTACCTGGTAGAGCCACTGTCTCTGGGTCCTGCCTTCTGGAGGCTCCATGGTCATTCCACCCTTAACTCTCCACAATCCTGTTGACAAGTGTCTGGGCTTTATCTTTGACTTAGGAGTATATTTTAGTCCTTTAGATCGATCTCTCTCCCTCCCCCCTCCCTCCCTCCCACTCTCTCTCTCTCTCTCTCTCTCTCTCTCTCTCTCTCTCTCTCTTTCTCTGTGTGTGTGTGCTTGTGTGTGTTTGTGTGTGTGTGTGTTTGTGTGTGAGTGTGTGTGTGTGTGTGTGTGTGTGTGTAAATGTTATAAAGGTTTCTAAAAAGAAAAAGTTTCTGGTTCCAGTAAAAATTTAAATAAAGATTACTTTTTTAAAGTTTTATTTATTTATTCCATGTATGTGAGAACACTGTCACTGTCTTCAGACACACCACAAAAAGAGGGCATCAGATCCCATTACAGATTGCTGTGAGCCACCATGTGGTTGCTGGAAATTGAACTCAGGCCTTTTGGAATCGTAGTCAGTGCTCTTAACTACTGAGCCATCAATCCAGCCCTAAAATAATGTTTCTTAAGAGATCAGTTTAGCGTGGGAAGCAATAAAGATGACCCAGTTATGGATGAGACTCAGTCTCTTTTAACTCCTGTGACTCGGGAAGCATGGAAGAGTGTAAGACCAAGAGTGTGGGAAGAAGTGCTGTGGTTTGCTGCCTTCAGGACATGACATGAGTGCCGCAATTGTGAGCTCACAGCAGCTGTGGTCACCTGCATAGGTATATAAAGGACCAACAGCTAGACAGAATCCCTTACTGAGGAGCTTTCCGGTGCTGATGGCTGCTGGTGTAAAAGAATCATTGTTCTCTGAGGGTTTGGTCACTGGTAGAATTCCCACATTCCTGTAGATGGTCACATACCAATTAGTACATAACCAATGCTTATTAGGCTTAGTGGTTATAGGTTGGGAAAGAGGATATGAATTTTGAGAGATGGTTATTGGCAGGGAATTTGGGGAGAGCAGAGGGTGAAATGGAAGAGGTTATGGCCATGTTTCATTGTATACATGTATGATATTCTCAAGGATAAAGACAATTTATTACTTAATAGAAAATTTAAACTATTAGCTTTAGCTATGTAATATAAGGCTGTATGGCTCTAAAGAATTCAAATATTGAACATAAATCAAACCAATTGACTGCCTTATGATTCAAGGAGCAAATTATACATACTTAATGTAATGAACTTTCTCCCTCTTTCGGTCTCTTTCTATCTCTTGTCTCTCTGTTTCTCTGTCTATCTATCTGTGTCTCTGTCTCTCTCTCTCTCTCTCTCTCTCTCTCTCTCTCTCACAGACATGCAGATGTACAGTTACATTATTTTTATGTCAAGGTGTCAAAATTCATGACACAATCACAATAAAGGAATAGAGGTTTGTTTAGGGCACACAGTCACAGTCATTGGGTTTAGCTTATAGAGTGCACCCCCAAAAGATACATAGTGTAGAACATGCACAGTTTTCTATGTAGCAAGCATGGCACTGAAAACAACACACTAGTGAAAGAAATGCAAAGAAAAGGGATATATAGTAACAATTCCAATCGTCAGTGTGAAAGGCTCTTTTATTTATATATGTGAGCTGTCGTTATTAGTTCCCTACTCGGTTGACTTTACAAGGAAAGAAAATCGCAAGCTCTGCCTATCCCATCGACCACGGTGTCATTCATCTCGGTGTTAAGGGGGCTCCCATCTAGGGATTAATCATCAGGGTTTGACAACAAAATCCATCAGCTCAATATATGAGGCTTTAGTGGAGAAAGTGAGGTTACAGGTATGTAATGCACTTTAGTGTCTTCTCTGCCAGTCTGTTGCATGCATGCCTTGTTGCTGACTGTTGTCGTTGGTGGTGGTTGTTGTTGTTTTTAAATATGAAATGTTTAATGCAAGGGCAAGTGGCAGGGATCTGATAGATCTTTGCATCCTCATTTTCTCCTTCCCATCTCATGCTAAGTCTCCCAATCCTCAGCAATCATTCAAATACACGGAAACAACTCAAATATACCGAAACAAGGTGAAATCAAGACACTGAAACAACTCAAATATACCGAAACAAGGTGCAGTCAAGATGCACTTACCATCTCTAATTTGTGTTTGCATGTTGACCGTAATGCTCTTGTAAACACTAAAAACCACACGATAGGTCTTAGGAGGATGGGTGGTTGAAACCGCTTGCTGCCTAAGCAGACCTGAACTCAGATCTCAGTCATCATTAAACAGGCAGGGGAAACCTGTAACCCTGGGAACAGGAAGGGGCAACAGAATCATTAAGGTTTGCAGGCTTCCAGCCGGGATGAAATTATGAGAGTTTGGGATCAGGCAAAGACACCATATGTCTTAGTTAGGTTTACATTGCTGTGAGGAGACACCATGACCAAGGCAACTCTTAATAAAGGAAACACTTAATTGAGGCTGGCTTAGAGTTTCAGAGGTTCAGTCTGTTATTATCATGGTGGGAAGCATGGCAGAGTCCAGGTAGACATGATGCTGGAGATTGTTCAATATCTTAATCCGAATGCAGCCCAGAAAGAGACTTGCAGCCACAGTCACCCAGTAAGAGCATATCTCTTCCTCATTGTGCAGAGCTTGAACACTAGGAGCCCTCATAGCTGGCCTACATGGTGACACACTTTCTCCAACAAGGACACACCTCCTACTAGTGGCACTTCTCATGGGTCAAGCGTATTCAAACCACCACAGTGCATCAAAATAAAATGGCAGAAAGACATAGAGAAAGATACTGCATGGTATCCTCTTGTTGCAGGGTGGTGCAACCACCCCCCACACACACACACATAAACCCATGCACATGTGCAAACATGAGCAGATTTATTTACTTATTTATTTACTTTGTTTTAATTTTTTTCCTTAAGAACTTGGTACGTACACATAATGTGTTTGAGTAAATATATTCCCATCCCCTCCCTTCAAATCCCTCACCTTTCCTCCCTCCTAATTCCATCTGCATTTAGTAGAAACTGCTGAGTCCATTTCATTCTGACTAGATGTGTGGGGTGGGTACAAACATCCAGGGGAGCATGGACAGCCGTCAGGAGCCAAATCCATGAAGAAAACAGGCCTTCTGCCCTGTAGTCATCAGTTGCCAGTAGTTTCTCAATTGGAGTAGGGGAGCTTCCAGAGTCTCCACCCATCTATTCTGGGATTTATCTGTGCAGATTTTGTAGATGGGATCCTGGACACCGTGAAACACATGAACACACATACACACACACACACACACACACACACACACACACACACACACACACACCAAAATTTAAAACCAGAGAATGGTTTTTAAAAGATTACACAACGTCCTAAATTCAGTTCCCAGGTGGCGAAATATTTAAATTCCACACCATATCATAATACTATCTATATAACATTAAATTCTTCAAATGCATATTTTAAGGTTCAGCGGATTTTTACCTGTTACATAGCACAAGCTGAATGAAATCAGTTGGTGCCAAACCTCCCTACGGCTGCACAAGAAGAATTGTAAATCAGTGTTCCAAAGCATGAATCCACAAGGGTGGGGGGATCATCACAGATCGAGGACCTAAAGGATCGGGTACGGAGGCTCAGTAGATCAGAAAGGTGGACCATAAGCAAAGATCATGGAAAACGGGCCATTCATACCTTGACAACCTTCAAAAACTAGGGGAAATGCAGGGATAGGTACCACCCGAAGTGGTAATAAAAAAAGTTTAATACACTTACAGGACACTTAGTTTCTAAATAAAGTGTGGATTGGAATCTACAGTGTGAAAAGGCATAGGAGTAGTAGTGTCCAGTTTTCCCCTTGCTGTGACAAAATTGTGTCGTTTAGGGGCTGGAGATATGGCTCAGCTACTCAGAACCCTTAGCATCCTCAAAACTGACTCTGGCTCTGGGAGATCTGTCTCCGTCTACTGGCCTTTGCAGGTACTGCAGCCACATGACATAACACAAAAAAGACCCATGGACAAATGTAAAAATGAGAACTTAAAATGAGTCATTTAGTTTATGTTAATGCACAAGGTTTGTAGAGAGAATCTCTTCTAAGCATCACCTGCCAATAAAAAAAAGTCTATGGCCTATGAGCTGAGGCAGAAAATAGAAGGCGGAACACTGGCAGCAAGAGAGGATTCTGGGAAATAGTGTATAAAAGGAGACCCAGGGAGGGACGCTGCGGCAGATGCTAAAGGAGATGTTGAGGAAGATACTAAGAAAGGGTATGAAAGAACAGTAAATAATCATGTAGAAGACACAGAACAATTTGAATGGGTTAAATAAGTTAGTCCGGGAATGAGCCAAAGTTTGTGGCTTAGGAATTTATTAATAAATACTTACTTTCAGAGTTGTCATTGTGCGAGCAGGAGCTGGGAAGAAAAATGTACTTTTTTTTCCAAAGGTTAATTTCTCCTAATTATTTTCGTATTATTATGTAAGATGCTAATATATGGAAATCATGTGTAGGTTATATGGGAAATTGCAACTATCCTGGAGAATTCTAAAATAAATGTGTTTTTTAATGCAAAGTCAGTAGTGATATTTTTTCCACTTACATTTTTCAAGTCTCTGTTTTTTCTAAAATATATGTGTTTATTTTATCTACAGTAGAAAATGTCCTTGTGATGTAATGAAACATTAGCCCGATTAAGATGCTTTCTGAAAGACAATTAACCTCATGCACTGAGAGCAGTGATGACTTAAGATGGGGCCCAAAGCACTTTTGGGATCGAGAACCGATGAGCATGGGCTTGTGGTCACATTCACCCCCAAAACTGACCACACACACACACACACACACACACACACACACAAACACACACACAGCTGACATCACTGACTAAATATACCTCAGCTAGAGCTATGGCTTTGGGATCCTGGAGGAGGTGGCACTGGGTTTATATGGCCTTACACTTTGGCACAAGCAGACAGCCACACTCACAACTCTCCCTCTGGTCCCCCTATTCCTTCAAGTGAGTTCCAACACAATTTATTATTTCTGATTTTATCCATCCAGTCTGGGCATCCCTCTTCCAGCAGTTAACTTTTTTGTTCAGTGTGTGTGTGTGTGTGTGTGTGTGTGTGTGTGTGTGTAAGAGAGACTCTGTTTGTGTGTAACAGAGAGAGAGAGAGAGAGAGAGAGAGAGAGAGAGAGAGAGAGAGAAATAATTAGTCACCCAGTTAACACATGAGCATGCACACACATGTGGAAGACCAAGGTTCATTCAGGAAATATCCTTAATGTCTTGTCTGTCTTGTTCACTGTGGCAGCAACTCCCACTCACAGGCAAAGCTCCTTTTGGTATGGGTCATCTTTCCAGACAGATTGCTCTGGGAATCCTGCCTCTGCCTTACAAGTTGGAATTATAGGATAGTCTCCACATCCACGGGGCATCTATGTAAGATTCTGGGCAGCGAGTCCTTAACTGTTAGACTCTCTCCCTAGCCCCTTCCAGAACTTTCTGTCCCAACTCCCCTTTATCTTCCTTTTTGAGATTTATTGAGTATTCTTGACAAATGGAGACTGTATACATTTGAAGTATGAGGTATAGTATTCTGATCACATTATACATTGAACAGATATTTTAAGATCAAGCTCAATCTCTGTCTCTCTCTGTCTCTCTGTCTCTGTCTCTGTCTCTCTCTCTCTCTCAGATCCACTGTCCTAACATACTCCACATGCACAAGACCCCAGTGACAAAAAATTCACTGTTCCCAGGCTCTGATGTGTTGTTCATCCTGTAACCGAGTGATGTTGTACATTCTGTACAATCTACTTCTCAAAAGGAAAAATGAGCACACCACACACCCAGTTAAAACCCTCAAATGACTCCTTGTCACAAGTTGGAAAGCCCCTCTGTTGAAGTCACTTTGTTGATAGACAGGTGCTGTTCCAGAAAGACCAAAAGCTATGACACAACATCTCGAGCCTGGGAAATCATAAGTTTAGCTTCTTGTGTTTGTTAACTGAACAGAAAATGGGGTTTACAAAACAACTAGAATGTAAAATTTCGTGTTGCTAGAATACTCAGTCAGGTTATAGAGCAGCTGAACTTAGGTTTCAACAGGGGTGTGGTTGGGGGATTCATTTGTGTGTATGAGTTGAGTGCCTGTTTTCAGGTGGGAGGCCACATACGTGTGTACATGCGTGCAGAGATGAGTAGAATGTGCATTTTCTTCCACACTACTCTCCATCTCTCAATGAATCCCAGCCCACCGTTTTGGCTAGTGTGGCTGGCCAGGATGCTCTTTGCAATCCACCTGCCTCCATCCTACAATGTTGTAGACATGATTAGCCATGCCTGGATTTTTACAAAGGTGCAGAGAAAATTTGAACTCTTCGTGCTTGCAGATCAAAGGCTCTTGCCCACTGAGTTATCTTCCCAGTCCCCATCAGGATATGGTCTATCGCAACCTTCATGCCCTGCCTTCTTCTGTGTGTGTCTCAGTGTCAAAAGGGATATTCTCTCACAGAAAAGGTTCCATCCCCACATGCCTCTGTGCTTGCACCCAGAACAGAGTGTCTCTTTTATCAGCAGAACTAATTTAGAGGTGGACATGTTCTGATTGCAGCCTCTGAGCTACAGAGAAGACTGGCTGCATCTTCAAAACTTGGGCTTTCTTACCCTGTGAACTGAAAGCTGGTGTCAATCCCTGGAGGATGGAGAAAAGGAGAGAAAGATGAGGGAAAGAGATGGAGGCAAAGGTGTAGGGGAGAGGTTGAAGACACATTAAAAGTTCCAAGTTAGCATCAAACCTGAAGACTAGACAGGGAGAAATTGACAGTGTTACTGCTGTGACCACACACACACACACACACACACACACACACACACACACACACACACAAACACACACACACATATGCTGTGCCTCAGGTGTCAATCCCCCACTAAATAAAATGCTCTATTAGGTTTATCTGTACCTCTAACGAGTAGCCTGTAATTAAATAACCACCTTTTAAAATCCTGCTAGTCTGAAAGAAAGCCATTTGAGCATTTTCCTTTGCTGATGAATTACACAGACCAGTGGTCCGTGATAAAGAGGCCTGTTCTAAAGCAATGCATGAGAAAAATAAAACACTTCTAAAACAATTGATGGTGGATTAAATTCCACATCTCCGGCCTCACTCAGTAGACTCTGTCCCCAGCAGGGAGCAGAGCCCAACTAGGACCAGCTGCAAAACTGGTCTTCCAGAGTGTGTAAGATCCAGTAGGGCCACGTCAGGGACTCGGTCAGACCTCACTTTTCCCAGAACAAATGCTGTTACTGCCCATGCTGAGGCACTGAAGCCGAAAGAGTGAGGAAAAGACAACTCCCTTTGGCAACCATTTCTCCTAAGGAAGTTCCCCATCAGGACCAGAGTTTTTTCACTGCTGCTTCAGGGCTTGGTCATGGCTGTAATGGATGTCTGTGGTGCTGACTTTTTCTTCATAAAGTTCTTTCTAAAGAGTAATTTGTTTCCTCTTTCTTCCCATGGAACCCACCATGCCATTTACATAAGAGATGTCACCGTATCTTTTTAAAGAGAACCCAACTCAATCCAATTCTACCCTCTGGCATTCAAAACACTTATCATTTTCATAGCCATGTACTTTAGAGTGCTGATTCACTCCTGAATCCAAAATCTCATCTATATCACTTCCTGGTGAGACTCAGGTATGATTCACCATGGGGCACATGTCTCCACCGTTTATGAGTCTACAGAATCAAGAAAGCAAGATGCATGCTGCAGTTAGCAAAAACTGGTTAAGTATAACCTCTGATCAACTCAGCATCACATGAAGAGAGAAAAAGACAGACAGACAGACAGAAAGTCACACACATGAGGGGGGGTTAGCAAATGTCTTATTGTGTTATTCTGTTGGTCTGTGGACAGGCCTATGAGGAATTGCCTTGATTGTCGAGTGACTTAGGGGGGCCAAGCCCACTGTGGGCTGCACCATTCCCTAGGCAGGTCATTCTGAGATGTATAAGAAAGCTAGTTGAGCTGGAGGAAGCCAACAAGCAGAGTCCCTTGGTGGCATCAACCTCAAGACCTTGTTGTAGTTCCTACTCTGACTCCCCTCCCTGACGTGAAAGTTGACGTCAAAATATTTTTCTCCCCTTCACTACTTTCCGTCCAAGCATTTTATCACAGCCACAGAAAGTAAACTAAAACAGACTTCATGGGGCAGCAGGGAGGATTGAGGCCTCACTTATTCACAAGAGCCTGTGCTTGCAGCTTCTGGCTCTTCTATCACTGTAAGCCACAGTGACCTGGGAAGGCTCAAGAGAAGGATGGACAGTTTGCATTACCTACAAGATGACACAGTCACTTCTGTCCTTATTCCATGTACAAGAAAGAGTGCTTATGGCCCAGTGGTTATAACGTTTGACTGTGTGAACAAAAAGAGAGGAGGAACTTAACGCTTCCCACAGGGCCAATAAGATTACCAGAGGCAGAGGTGAACCTGGACTCTGTAGTACATTTCCTATGTGGGCTCCCTTACCCCACCTGGTAACCAAACAGAAGGTTTTAAGTCAAGAAAGAAGAGACCCACCAGATGAAAAAAATCCAAGTATCTCAATAATGCCCCTGCTTCAGCTGCACTGCCCAGAGGTTTGTGAGTCTGTGGACATGTCTATGAGGAACTTCTTTGATTGTTCACTGACTAAGGAGGGTAAAGCCCATTGTGGGTGGTAACATTCCCTTGGCAGGTGGGTTCTGAGCTGTTAGAAAGAGCCAGTCTTGGAGATTTTCTGCTGCTCATGTGGTGTTTTTTCATTTTTTTTTGTTTTCTAATTGACAGACAGGGCTACAGTATTGCCTACAGGGAAGCATTGAGTCTGCTGCACAAAACTCACCATCTTACTGTAAAAGAACTCAAGGAAAATTCCAGATCTCATTAAACAGATAGTGGCCACCTTCCCCCCTTCTCCAATTTCTAGTCATTAACAAATTTTTAATCTCCTGCTATCCCACCTTAACCACAACATACTCTGACCTTCATAAGACTGCTGGCACTCAAGCAGTGCAAGCCACCAGACAGAGGACAGAGGTAACAAATCCAAAAATCTACTGCAGTCCCCAACTCAAATGCTTACAAAAGCCTTGTCAACCTGCAGTCAAAACAGGCATCAAGTTTCTCTCATTACCCACCCCTTAATTGTCACAGTCTTACTCACTAGCCCATGCTTAGTTGGCGTTCTCTTTAAGCCCAGACCCTGGCCTAGGAATGATGACACCCACAGTGGGTGGGTCCAGCATCATCAACTGTCAGTCGAGACAGTCTCTCACACATTAGGCCACAAGATAATCTGATGGAGGCAGCTCGTCAGTTGAGGTTCTCTCTTCCCAGGAGACTCTATGTCTAGTCTCTTCTATGTTATGTCAAGATGTCAGTGAAAACTAACCAGGATACCTCATAAACATGAAGACCTGTGTTTAGATTCCCAGAACCCACATCAAAATGTGAGTGGAAGAAGCTTCTAATGCCAGTTGGAGAAACAAGGGCAGGATCCCCAGGATCTGCTGACCACAACAGCTGGCATGACTGGTAAGCTGGACATTTAGAGACCCTGTCTCGAAACACAGACCATGCCTAAGGATGAGTCTTGAGGTTGTTCTCTGACTCTACCTGAATGTGGAGACATATACACACATATACACACATATGCATCTATACACACCCATGTACACACATTAGATACATAGATGATAGAAATTAGATAAACAAATGGTAGATAGATAGTAAATAGACAAATTATAGATAGACAGATTATAGATAATAGGCAGATGGATAGATAGATAGATAGATAGTAAGTATATGGATGATTGGATGGATGGATAAATAGATGAGAGATGATAGACAAATGATAGATAAGATAGATAAGATAGACAGCCAGGCAGACAGACAGATAAGATAAATAGACAGCATTGTATTTGAAAGCGACTACTACAGACCAGATTGGAGTCCCCGTCCTTCCCTTTCAGAACATAACCTGTATTACAGGGAAACTCACAACTTTCCAGCAGAAAACATGCATCCTATTCCAGCAGAGAGGTGGAAACAGATGTTTATGTTTTCCCTATGCCTTCTTGGGTCAGCACTGTGTATCACAAGATGAAAAACATGACACCGTAATTAAGTGTTAATTTCGTTGTGGCACCTCAGTTAGCAAGGAAGGCAGCTCCGACCAATGACTACATTTGACCCGAGCTTTGCTGAGCCCTGAAGTAAGATCTGTGGATCCCAGGAAGCCTGAGCTCTCATGCAAGGCTCCTGGAGAGTGAAAATGTCCTCTCCCTACACGAGTGATAGTTCTCCTTTAACTTTAATCAACTTCTGTACTGGCTGTGTCCTCCCTGCCGCCCGTGAGGTCATTGTAGTGCTGTAGGTTCCTGAAGTATTGGATCTGGCCAGTAAAACAGTTTAGATGTGGATTCCAGGATGGCTTCCTGCCTGGTGGTATCCGGACCAGCAAAGAGTTGCAGGGATAATGGGCGAGGATGACAAACATCCTTTCTCCCCCGGGTCCTGGGTCTTTCTAACCTGGGCCCAATACCCAGAATTAGCTTTGCTCCCCAAGCTACCTAGTTCTGGTTATGTTAAAATAGGGTGACTTCTGCTACTTTTTAACTTACATGAATGTCTAGCAGCTTATGTTACGTGACTTATCCTGGGTAGACCTGAACAATATGTGTTCACCTCATGTAGTCCTCCAACTACAAACGATTCCAGCCTGGTCTACCTTATCATGGCTATTCAGGAGCAGACGAGTGGCTCAGACAACTCTATCATTGGAAAACCCACTCCAGCATGGGTGACACTCAAAATACCTACATCCTCTAGCTTTCAGCCCAACCAGCAGGCAGCTCCACCCACCCCTGACCACTGGGTCAATTGTTCTCATCTTATTGCTCTTTGGAACAGGACCTGAGTGTCATAACCTTCGAGAATCCTAAGCCTTATAGGTTTCTTAAGCTTCCTGAATCTTCTGAGCTACCTTCTTCCCTCCGGAAGGGAATGCTTCAATTCCAATGGATTCCCAACACAACCCATGAAAAAATAAATGTCCAGAGGTCCAGAAACAACATTCATTCAGTCAATGCAACTAAAGCCAGAGCAAAGAACGTTCTTGGTGAGTGCTGTACTTTGGATTCCAAATGTCTCCCAAGGTCCCGTGCTAAGGGAGGGAGTGCTGTAGAGAATGGCTATTGTTTTCCCAGCAACACATCCAAAGACCTAAGGTGTGCAATTTGAAATGGCCAGGATCCCTGCCCAAATCCCTGACTTCAAAGAAGATACAAGAAACCCAGAGAGGAAAATAGCTAAACTTGCAACAACCTCGCCTGCTGCTTACAAATTTGTGATTTACTTGTACAGAAGAAGCTACACCTCCCAGCTCCACCCCTTTCCAGAGGTTACTTTAGCATTAGCTCTAAATTTCAAACCACGAGCAAAGGGGGCCCAGAATGATGCTACTGAAAACTGAGTTGAGCAAACAAAACTGTGTAATGAAGATGCACCAGAAGGCCCTGGGTTTGGTCCCTAGTTCCGAAAAATAGAACCAAAAAAAAAAAAAAAAAAAAAAAAGAAGAAGAAGAAGATGCACCGGAAACACAAGGGAGCTCAGAGCAGGCTGGGCTCAGTTCTACCCCTCATGCTGTTGCCCCCTCCCTTCTCCACAGGGTGGACCTGCCTTTGCAGGCAGAAATCCACAAGTTCTGCCCCTCTAAGCAGCTCTGGCAAGCTCCCAGGGAAGTTAAGAAGGACTTCCTACACCATCAGCCGTGTCTCCTCTATGTTGACATGAATGAGATATGAAGCTTTATGGAAGTTGAGAGAAGAGTGGCTCACCTGGCAGAGAACAGTACTCATAGCTCTGCACATAAAGACCCATCCTGAATTCTCAGATGGTCATAAACAGAACGGAAGGAAGGAGACCCACACTGAACAGTCATGGGGCTGAGCGGATTTACCTTGTGTCTAGCACGAAGAGAGAAATAGTCCCATACATTCAGTGCCACTGTCCTAGGGGAAGCTCCAGCAGTGGCTCCAGCAGAGGACATCCCACTAAGAGATGGCTGCTCATCCTATCAAGAATAGCACTTGCTTAAGAACAGGATCCTGACTACAAATGGGCCCTGGGATATAGAACCAATCAACCCAAGGAACTGAGAGCTATGACAGGATCTACAGGGGTTATCTCAGTGCAAGCATCTCCCCTTCTGTTTGGCCATGTCATCCCCACTGGGCTTGGGCCAAGTTGAGAGCAGCAAGGCATTTAGTGTGAGTGCCAGAAAGTAGCTACAACACATGCCCATACATGGGGGATATCACAACAGATGCTCACTGTCTCAGCATTGTGGAAAGTGAGTATCTAGAGCCTAAGTGTTAGTAGGGCTGTGCGTGCGTACACACGCATGTGCACACACACACACACACACACAAAGAGAGAGAGAGAGAGAGAGAGAGAGAGAGAGAGAGAGAGAGAGAGAGAGAGCTCCCTATTTTTCCCTTGTTTCTGCAGGATGCAACCACCCTTTGGCTTGTGGGCACATAGTCCATCCCTGCCTCTTTTGTCACATAGTGACCTCCTCTGCTTCCCATTATTCTCATGTCTCAGAAGTCAACAGCAATGGAGCAGAAGCCAACTCCAGTCCATATGGGATTAGCTTCACTCGGCTACAATGGGTAAGTCCCTGCCTTCCAATCAATGACACACACAGACATTTGCATGTAAAGATGTAAACTCATCATTCGGAAAGGAGACAACAGGATCCTCAACATCTCTTCACTCAGTGCAAAGCCAGAACGGTACCCTTGGCTTTCAAGACTCCTTATAGTTAGTTGAACTGCTCTTAATTGCGCTATTCAGTTCCCTTACTGTCCTAACAAAGTACCAAAGTAACAAAGAAAAAGGAGGCTGCCACTGTACACCGAGCTCCCATGATATAGAGAACTAGGCTGGAGTCAGGTACAGGCAGGCCATGAACCTCGCAGTCTGCCTCTATGACTTTAAGGCTGCCAGCTTGTCCCCGTGTCTAAGATGTTCCACAATCCCTTTGCAAAATGGTGCCAGCACCTGAGGTCCAACTGTTTAAAGATGTGTGCCCTTTAAAGGAGAATATCTAGGAAGAAGCTGTCTGCCAAAGCTGACTGGCTGGTTAGAACTGCAGTGGTGAGGAGATGTTGGAATGTTGCTGATCCAGAGACTAGTTACCTGATAGTTTTAGTCCCTAGAATTCTTTGCCTACCTCTTTGTCAAAACTAATATATATCATAGATTTAAAAAAAAATTGGAATCTATTAACTTAGTAAACCCCTAGCTACCACCAATCCAAAAGCTAAGAATGTCATCATATAGCATCGTGTGGCCATGGATAAGATCCCCCCAATTTGATTTAAGCCTTCGTGTGTACCCACCAACATATTTTACATTTCCCTTGCATTATAACTTTCTTTGTTATGTCAAACTATGAAACTTCGTGAAACTGTGTCCACACTGGAATAAGGGGTGACATGGGAAGCCCTTGAAGTTCCTGGACCATGATCGCTCTACATGGTTGCAGAATAAATCATCCTTAGTCCCTTAAGGTGAGAGCTGTGTTTCTGCGTTTACAGTCTCTGAGGAGCATTTCACATTCAAACTATCCGAGAAAGGGAGGGGTGCACCAGAGGGAAGCGGGGACCAACCTCTTCAGCCTGGAATGTTGAGTATCTTTGTCTCCTGAGTGAAATCATGTGACTACAAGCTCCAATATCTTTGCCTCTGTTATATCTAATAATAAGATGTTATGAAGCAATGGTCTTCACCATGGAAAAGAAGTGGGTAAGGATGGAGGACAGGAAGGTAGGGCAAAGAAAGGAAGTAGCAGGGATGGAGGTGTGGGCAAAAATCTCAGGGAAGGCAAATCCAGACGTCAAACATCAGACAAAGCTGCAGTTGTCCCCTGTTCACACTCTGCCTCGACTCAGAATCACAACATCTTTTCTGCTAAGACCTACTCTATGCTCCCTCCCTGAAGTAAGGACAAAGAGTCTGAAGGGCAAACCTTGGAGGCCAGACTCCAGTGAGAGGGTAATGAGCCAGAGTAGCAATAAGCCCCTAATGGGAACACCATTAGCAGTACCGACACCCTGTTAAAGAAGTCTGCAGAAGGTCTGGAGTTCTCTCATGGAAATCCAGAGAAGCAAGGAGACCTATGCTGTCTGAGTCACACCAACACCCAGAGTCCTAGAGCAAATGCAGAAATCCCTGAGCACACCAGGACAATACTCACCAAACACAAGAGCCCTCTACGTTTGGCACTGGGCTGGGGACAAGTGAAAAGGGGACTGAGGCTTTTCTGAAGTGATAAGAATGTGCCTCCCACCGGGCCTAGTTAGACATTTAAAATGAAATAATGGGGCATTTCCCACCCACTAAGTGGCTAAAGGTCCTGCTAATCACCAGGTCTCCCTGAAGGACTGATGTGAGAAGCTCAGACCTGACCTAGGGCTTCCAAAAATCCACACTTCTCTAGACATTTCCTGTAACACAGACTTTGCATCAGGGAATTGAAAGGGAGGGAATGAAAGGCTGGATTTTAACAAATATGTCACACATGCATCTATATAAATTCTCAAAGAATAAAAAAAGAGGTTAAAAAGAAAACACCTGGCGTTGGGGATTTGGCTCAGTGGTAGAGCGTTTGCCTAGCAAGTGCAAGGCCCTGGGTTCCATCCCCAGCTCTGAAAAAAAAAAAAAAAAGGAAAAGAAAAAGAAAACATTTCATTCAAGTTCCACTGCCTCCTTTGGTCAGCATTTTGCTCCAGGCTGGTGAGATGCTCAGCAGTTCAAGGCCCTTGCTGCCAGGCCTGAGGACCTGATGTCCACATATGTTCAGTGGCAAGCTCACACACACACTTATTAATTAATTAACTAATTAATTAAGTATCTAATTAATTAAAGTAAATTACCATTTCTTAATAAATTAAACATTATAATGCTGTCGCTTGCATTAAAGGGTCTGCATTATTAGCTGATCCCTCACCCGTTCTCTCTCAGGCTCACCAAAGAGAGGACCAAGTGGGAATATCAACCTCCTGGACACTAGGCATGGATGTGTTGCACACGTGAAAAAGCAGGAAAAACTCTTACATATGTACAACAAAAAGTACAAAAACAGAAGAGCAGTTCCTGGTTGACATAAATTTTTTCGTGAATATTCATGATTATCGTGATTTATCGTGAATATTCGTGATTATCACAGTCAAATAAACACATTATTAATCTTTAATGCAATCAAGGCCACTAAAAGGTAATGATCACATGAGTCACTTAAAATCTATTTATTTAAATATTTGCAATAAAAATGTGCAGTAATGAAATTAAAATTGTATTAATATACAAATTAATAAACATTAATTTTCTCATATAGAGCTGAAAATAATACTTTCCACATATTTGTTTGGCTTTGATAAATATTGCAGTTTGTGGTTAGTTTCTTGTTGGTTTTTGTAGGAGTTCATTTCCAGATAATAGTCCATAATCTCTATAAGCTCATGCAGAATACATTACAGGAACCTTGGCTCTCTTGTGTTGAATCCAGGAAGGTTGCTATCTGTTTCCTTCTTGTCTGATCAATTTTCTCTACGTACATTACAAGGATATTTTTGTTCTTGGATTCTTCCAGTTTTGTGAAGCTGATAGCTGATAGATGATAACTGGAGAATATTTAATTTTTGAAGATCATTTTTGAAGCTACTTCCTGATGTCTGCACTATCAATGTTGTAGATTTTCAAATGCGTGGCCAAATGAACAGCTATTCAGGGACTAAACATGCCTTATAACTACGGTTGTTTTGTCTTTTTGATAGAAGAAATCAGAAAGGGATGGTGATAGGGGTAAGGAACTCTGTGGGGGAAAACAGGAAGGATTACAGCATTTGAGACGTAAATAAATTAATAAAATAAATTAATAAAAAAATAAAGCAGAATTCAAACTATTCAGGAAAAATGGATTTAATTGATAGGAAACAGTATGATTTTTATATTGTAACCTAATTACTAAATTTTATATACTTTAATCAATTTAATGACTAATTCTCAAAAATCAGAAAATTGAAAAAAAAAATACAAGTAACTCAGTAGGCTGACCAAAAATAACAACAATGTTTCTAGAACTGTACACTTTCTATGCCCATATCCAATCCAGAAATCCTGTTGACATTTAGTTATTGCATATCTTATGTCATTCTATTCTGTGATAATTCATTACTATTTATATCTTCTGTGACCACACCTTTGAAGATAAATAATTACTTTGCTAGAATGTCTCTGAATTTGGATTTGCCCAGTGGTTTTTCTCTTTTATGTTGAGATTTTATGTACTTGACACAGACACCAAAAAGTTTTTCTTGCTTTGCTTATCACAGTTAAGCATTAGGAGGACGCCTGTCATCTTAACAACACCCAATTGCGGAGCAATGAAATTATTTTAAATTATTTTCCTTTCGTAGTTAAAATATTTTAATGTATTTTCTTTTGTATTTCCTTTTAAAGTAATAGAAGTTATAGGAGAATCACTTAAAGCCTATGGAAAGAGTGTGTATCTCTTCAATACTTTAGGCTTTGTTTTCAGCATCTTGGTCATTTTTTTACCAATATTTTGACCTGATTGGTCCTTACTGGATGTAAGTAGACTAAGAACAATGAGTCCGAGGTTATTATAATTATTGTCTTTCTGTTTTGGTGACTCATGCCAAAACATTACTGTAGTTTTAGTGTCATGGTAATTTTTTAATGTCTTCCATATTTTCAGAACACTTAAATGAAATTTTATTTTGGTTTAATTATATTCATAAAGACTCAATATTATAATTTTATGTTATTTTATTTCCTGTTGAATAGCAACCTGAATCTAATTATCTGACACTAGCTGACTTTTATATTTGCATTCTGTCACTTGTAACCCACTTCAATTCCTGTATAATGTGCGCATGCATGTGTGTGTATGTGTGTTTGTGTTTGTGAATGTGTTTGTGTGTATATGTGTGTGTGTGTTTGTACCTGTGTTTGTGTGTGTGTGTGTGTATTTATCTGAAACTATGATATTAATATTGGTAATCACCTGGCTGAAATTTTTTCCACCGCACCAATAGAAATCAAAAGGTGGAGGAAAGACTACTCCTGTACCACAATCATAGGCCCTGGGTGCCCAGATCTGAAGTATGGACTGACCAAATGGTACACAAAGCAGAGTCTAACAATTCAATGTCCTGAGAACTACTTAGCAGTTCCAGTCCAATGGAATAAATTTATATATACTGAGGAATATGGAATTGTAACATAACGAGCTTAGATCATATAAAAAACAATTTCTGGAAGATTTCCAAATAGCTAAGAATAGATACAGAAATTTTCAAGGCCCCTGAGACATTAGGATGCAGTTTAAACTCTGCCCAGATGAAAATGTTTAAGTACTGGACTGATCTACTAAAGTAATTTAGTAGCAAACATACTTTACAATTGTTTGCAATGAAGCATGGTGGGGAATAAAGAGAACACACTAAAACATAATTATGTTTCTTAATATTGTTTCCAGACACCAAAAGGAGCACAGTGGTTTTGTTTTCTTTCTTTCACAGACTTTGCACCTTTGTGAAAGAGCATATTGAGATCCTTAATTACCTATTTATTATCAGAACTTTCTCCAGACCCAGAGTTCTTCTCAGTGCTGCCTTGACTTCTTGGTTCCTTAAGCTATAGATGATGGGGTTCAGCATGAATGTCACTGTGGTATGGAAGATGACCAAGAATTTATCAATTCCTTGTGAGTGGTTAGATTTGGGCCTCAAGTAGTTTTATCCCAACCCTACAAGGCAACCTATTCCCCACGAAACAATTGCCAAATGGGCACATACCTCACGACTCATTTGGGTTGCTTGGGGAAGCAGGGTCATACAGTGGCCAAAGGTCATGACTGTCAATAGGCAGCACTAATTTGTACCAAAAAGTGTGAAGAAAAGCTTTTGTATGTCTCTTCCCACCTGAGAGATTCTTCAGATCTCACTTACAAGGCTCTCCAAATCTTGGGTTTGACAGAGCCAGTGTAACCAATTTCCAGGATAAATAATTTCACTAGAGAGAAGTACATGGGGGTGTGTAGAGATGGACTGGTGCAGATTGAAAAGGCAATGAGAGCAGGACTTCAGAGAACTTTGCAATTGCAAAGCATTTGACAGACAAGCCCTTCTCCTGACACAAAGAGCAATTGCCACAATTGACACTCATCTCCTGGAAGACAGAGCAATAAGCTATTAGAAGGTTTCTTGCAGATGAGAGATGTTAATTTTCTAATACATTTAAAGCCTCAGTTACATCAGAGTCAAAGTTTTTGTCTGCAGTCACAAAAGTCAAAGCTTAGAAAAGATTTATTTTCACAGACTTTCGTATCTAATACTTTCCCTCTTATCACCAAGGGACTTTCCAACAATGAGAGAGAGAGAGAGAGAGAGAGAGAGAGAGAGAGAGAGAGAGAGAGAGAGAGAGAGAGAGAGAGAGAGGAAGAAGGAGGAGGAGGAGAATGAGGAAGAGGAATATCAGGAAGAGGAGGAAGACAAAGAGGAAGAGGAGGAGGAGGAGGAGGAGGCGGAAAAAGAAGAAGAAGAAGAAGAAGAAGAAGAAGAAGAAGAAGAAGAAGAAGAAGAAGAAGAAGAAGAAAGAGTTGAAGCAGAAAAAAGACTAAACTTCCATTCTTCCCCATTCCATCTCTTCCTCAGCTGTTGTTTAGGCAGTCGTGTTAGTTAGACATTATAAGTGTAATTTCTGGTGTTTCTTTGAGACACCATCTCATAGTAAACTTTAGTCTCTTACAATCTTCTTGTCCCCTCTTCTGTAATGTTCCTCAGCCTTGAATCAAGTGACATTTTGTAGATAAAGCCATTGAGACTGGACTTGAAATTTCTATCCTTCATTTTTTATGTCTGGGATTTTTACTGTGATGTTTGTTGCAGAGACTGTAATTAATTCTTTATATAAGGACACATGGCTATGATTGTTGTTAGGTATGATACTGGCTTAAGTCAGTATGGGGCTGTACATTCTCCCCCATAACCACAGCTTCAATAGCCTTATATATGTGGATAAATTACAAGTACCATCCATGTTCATTGAACAGGTCTTAAGCAAAATTAGAGATCTCTTGGCTATCAACAAGCTATTTATGCTACTGCACTGCCCTTTTGGTTATCCTGCCATGTTGATCATTGTGTTTTACAGGCATGATGTGAACAACACTTGAAACTGACAAGACTGGTGATTGTAATTACAGGTTATACCAGAAATATGACCTGTGCTTGGCCATTCTTCCTGTATAAGAATATTGACTTTCTGATAGGCAGGAGAATGGTAAATTAAATTTCGTTTTAACATATCCAAAGGAAATAAAATTTTTTCCTGCTGTAGCATGTTTAATTAATTGAAGTAAAGAAATCTATTTACTTGATGTTGTGGAAATATCATTTAACAATTTAATCCTAACTCCTTTTAAATGATTAAAGTCATATGTAGTTGGTAGCTGTCATACAGTATAAAATTGGCATCAGGATTGGGACAATGAAATATTCTTTTTTTATGCAAATGCTTAGTAATAATGAACAAAATTATGTACCAAGCATCATGCTGTAGGTAACAATTTATTCAATTGTATCAAAGATAATTTCATATTAGCTAGGTATCAAGTGCATAATAATTATGATTAAATTATTAACTAAATATTAAAATAAGCATACCAGATTTACCAACTGGACATGGAAAACAAAATATGTTACAATGATAAAAATATTTCTTAAAAGCAATATGATGAAAACATTGTATGTATAAAAGCAGCCTGGAGCTTAATGTTTTATATTGTGTTGCAGTGAGGTGGCTGAGCAGATAAAATTTTATGCCATGAAAAACCAAGAACCTAAATTTGATACATACACATAGAGGTTTGGAAGACTTCCATATTCACTACATGACCAGAACACATAAAAGCTTATACAGACTATTAATAATGAGACTAATAATAATAATAAAAAGGAAAAACAAAACTCTAGGAAGATTTTAAAGAAATAATGTATTGTATTGGCCTTATAACGGGAAATTCAACACATTTTCTTAGTACATTAACTCTTCACAGAAAAATTAAAAGGTTTTTACTTCATTCTATATGAAAGAAAAACATATCAGATTGATTGTGTAAAGAAAGGGAGAACTGCAAACTGTAAAATTAATATAGTCATTTCAGAGGAAAGAAACAGACACTAAGCCAAGGTTCTATAAGAAACATTTGGAGGATTTACTGCATAATATTAACATATTTAATCTAACAAATCTTACGATGATAAAGGAAAGAAAGCTAGAAAAAATAATGCCTGAATGTAGTCTCAGCACCTAGAAGGTGGCAAGATGTCTCAATTTCAAAGATACCCTGATATACATGAGAAAATTATAAATAGGTTGGTTTTATTATGGAATTAGTATTGTAGTATTAGCTTAGTGGTTAAGAGCACTTAGTGCTCTTTAGACTAAACACATTCAGTTTCCAACATCCATCAAGCCACTTGCAACCAGATGTAAAAGCAGCTCCAAGGGATCTGACATCTCCTGGTCTCCCCAGGTGCCTGTGTTCATGTGCACAAATCTATACATAGACGTTCACACATAACAGATCATTAAAATAAAAAGATTCATGAATGTATTTTCTGCACAAATTATGAATACTAAGCCTTCTACATATGCAAGCACAATTGATGGAATTTAATAAGAATGGAGAAAATTTGTAAATTGCATAAAGAGTAAATTAAGAATTAATGCTTACACAGTTCAGTAAGCATAAAGCGCTAAATTCACGACTGAATTGCAATATAGATGTTAAAATGAAATGAGCATTTGAATTTATGATTAAAACTAATATAGAAATTATTTTATTTAATTACATTCCTGCCATTGTTCCCTCTCCAGGTCCCCTCCCACATTTCCTTATCCCATTCCACTGGTCACTAATAAACCGAATCCCACTATAAAAACAAATTCAGAGAAAAAAATCCAAGCAATCATCTCACTAAATGGCCAGAAAGCATATTTTCTTAACTTCATGTTAAAAGTCTTGGAAATATCAGAAATACAAGGACCATACTGAAGCACAGTAAAAGCAATAAACAGCAAACCATTTAGCTAACATCAAACTAAATGGAGAGAAACATAATGCACTCCCACTAAAATCAGGAACTAGACAAGGATACACCCTCCCTCCCTTTTCAATATAGTATTCAAGTTCCTATCCGGAGTAATTAGAAAACAAATATAGGTAAAGGCATACGTATTGCAAAGGAAGTATTCAAAATGTCACTATATGCAGGATGATGTGGTAGTATATTTAAATGACCCCACAAATTCCATCAGTGAATTTCTAAGCCAAATAAACAACTTTAGCATAGTGGAAGAGTATTTTATTGATTCAACAAATCAGTAGCCTTCCTCTGCTCAAAAGAGAAACAGGCTGAGAAAGAAATTACAAAAATGACACCCTTGACAATAGCCAAAAAGCATATAAAACACATCAGTGTGACTCTAACCAAGCACATAAAAAGCATATAAAATACCTCAGTGTGACTCTAGTATTGAAAGATATATAGAACAATAACTAGAGTCTCTGAAGAAATAAATTGAAGATCTCAGAAATTAGAAAGATCTCCCATGTTCGTGTACTGGCAGGATAAATATTGTAAAAATGGGCATTGCACCAAAAGCAACATAAAGATTCAATGAATCCCCATCCATATTCCGACTCAATTCTTCACAGACATAGAAATGGGAGTTTGCAAATTTATTTGGAACAAAATCAATCCCAGGATTGAGAAATCTCTTCTGAAAAACATTTTGTGGAAATCACCATCTCTGAGCTCAACTTGTATTACAGAGCAATGGTGATGATAAACTGTATTGTATTGGTATTGAAAAAGGCAAGTAGATCAATGGAATAGAATTGAATTGAAGACACAGAAAAGAACCCACACAGCTATGGCCACTTGAAAATTCACAAAGGATCTAAAAGCATCCAGTGGAAAAAAATAGCATTTTTAAAAATATGTGCTGTTTCAACTGAAGGGCAGAATGTAGCAGAATGCAAACCAATCCATTGCTATATCCTTGTACAAAGCTCAAATAAAAGTGGATTAAAGACCTCCACATAACACCAGATACACTGAAACTAAATGATGAAAAAGCAGGGAATAGCCTTGAACACATTGGTAGTGGGGAAAATTTCCTGAATAGAACACCAAAGGTTTTTGTTCTAAGATCAAAAATTGAAAAAAGGAACTTCATAAAATTTCAAAGTTTCTGTAAGGCAACTTCATTCTTCATTACCTCCATACAGCAACTAAGAGATTGGGAAAAGATCTTACCAATCCTATATCTGATGGAGCGCTAATATCCAATATATACAAATACTCAATAAGCTATGCTCCAGAGAATCAAATAACACTATTTAATAGTGGGCTACAGTTCTAAACAAAAAATCTCAACTGATGAATACTGAATGGCTGAGAAGCATCTAAAGAAATATTCAACATCCTTACTCGTTGGGGAAAAGCAAATCAAAACAATCCTGTGATTCTACCTCAAACCACTCAGAATGGCTAAGATAAAAAAGTCAGGTGACAAAAGACTCTTGCAAGGGTGCGGAGAGAAAGGAACACTCTGTCACTGTTGAAATTGCAAGCTCTTAAAACCACTCTGGAATCCAGGCTGGAGGTTCCTCAAAAATTGAACATAGTATTTACACATACCCAAAACTTGCTGCAACCTACAACAAGGACACATGCTCCACTATGTTCATAGCAGCCTTATTTGTAAAAGACAGAAGCTGTAAAGAACACAGATGTCCCTCAAAAGAGAAACAGATTCATATAATGTAGTCCATTTACAAAATGGTGTGGTATTCAGCTACTAAATAGAATGACTTCATGAAATTCATAGGCAAATGGATGAAACTAGAAAATATCACCCTGAGTGAAGTAACCCAAAGACAAATTAAAGAATAGAGCATGCACTCACTGGTAAGGGGGTAATCTCTAGAATGTCCCAGATACTTTTGATGTGACAGGTTTTCATCACCCAACAGTGATGACATTAGCCAACATCAACAACAACAGTTAAATTGAACCTGAAGACACCACCTGCAGTAGATAGACTTTACCAAAGTGTAAGGATGGGTCATTCACCTCTCTCTTATTAAATCAGAGTTATCCGTGTCTAGTTGAAATGCAGCGGTCAATATGGAGCAGAGGCTGAAGGAAATGCCATCCACAGATCTGCAGACAACAAAATGGACACTGTTGCTGATGCTAAGATGTGCTTGCAAACAGGAGTCTGGTATGGCTGTCCTCTGAGAGGCTCTGCCAGCACCTGACTGATACAGATGCAGATATTCACAGCCAACCATTTAAATATTCCTACAAGTCCCAATGGAAGATGTAGGGGAATGGATGATGGAGCTGAAGAAGACTGTAATTAACAACAATATCAATTAACCAGACCCCTCAGGGCTCCCATGGACCTAACCACCAACCATAGATTATACATGGTCTGATACCCTACATATGTAGCAGAGGTCTGCCTCATCTCACATCAGTGGAATGAGAAGCAATTGGTCCTTTGGATGCTTGAAGTCCCAGAGAAGAGTGATTCTAGAGGGGTGAGGAAAGAGTGAATGGGGCTTGCGGAGTCACCCTCTTAGAGACACAGAGGAGGAATATGTGGAGGTAGTGTTTATGGAAAGGGGGTAATATTTGAAATATAAACAAATACAATGGGTAATAATACTACTAATAAAGGAGTGGTATTTTCCAAACATTACTTTACTGCACAGGTTAGCTTGGAACATTTATTGTTGCCTAGATGCATATTTCTTCCTACAGTAGCTGATACCTTGTTTCTCTGAGGAGTGTAGCCTTAGATCTTCCTCTTCATTCACAGAAGGCATAACACTTAACTCCTTTCTCCAAGCAAGGGTGATTGTAGATTTGTCTGTAAATGGCAGGACGCATTTGTACAATCTAATTGGGGGTCATGAAAAGAATTATTTACAAGCAAAGCTTGTAACGCAAACAGTTTGTGTTCTATCAACTTACCAGTATTGAAAGCATCACAGGACTTCTGGCCAGGCAACTGCATAGGATGTCAAGAGACATTAAGAATTTCAATATATGTGACAAGAGAAAATACTTTCCATTTTTATCATACCCAATATTTCAAAAATATCATCACGGAATGAATATTAAAAGCTTTAGAATAAGAAAAAAAAGTGAGTGAGACATCAAGACAGAAGCGTCACAGTAACACATGAAACTCACATGGAATTCTATTATCAATCCCATGCATTCTATGCTCTATTCAAATCTTATCACATGTTTATTCCCTAACAAAGTCCACCAGTGATTTTCTAGTCCCTGCAGTCTCTGAGGAGCAAGGGTCTTGATTAGCCTTTACCACTCGCTTATGAGGTTCCAAGACACATCACTGCACCAAAGCTGGTGTAAGAGGCGCTTGACAGCACAACCTCCGAAGCACCCTTTGCCCTTTCCATTCATGTTGCTCCTTCAGGAATCACTTGTCACGACCCCTGACAGTGTGCACAAAATAGGTATCACTCCGGACTCAAACGAAGAGAGTCGACATGGTTCCTCCTCATTCAGAAAGCTTGGATGATCACCCCGCTACTACAAGCAGAACTGACAATTGAGGCATCTCCTGGCTGGGCCGTGAAGACCTCAAGACTGCCCCGTGCAGACGTCGAGACTGCCCGGTGCAGACCTTGCGACTGTCCCATTCATACCTTGTAACTGCCCCGTGCAGACCTCGAGACTGCCCCATGCAAACCTCGCTACTGCTTTGTGAAAACTCGAGGACAGCCCCTCTCGAGCTTTGGTTGTTTCCTGAGATCAATGGTCACTCGAGATTTCCCTGCTTTGCCTTTCGGACTTTTCCACAGTTCTCGGGAGAGAGAGAAATACTCAAAGAATACAGCTCAAGTGATGCTCACCATGACTCACCACTGCCAATTACTTTCACTGCCCCTTCACGTGGTAGTGTTTAGAGAGGACAGGGAGCCTCATTCCGGACTTTACCCTCTGACAATGCACCAACAATTTCCCAACCTCCATGGCGTGAGAACCCCTTCAGAGTCCCCCAAGATTATTATAACCCCGGAGTACAACAGGGGAATCCGTTGAAGGATTCCCAGGCTCCACAGACTGGAAGCCCATTTAGTGTCGCCAAAAAGGATTATAACAGCGGACTCCAGTGGGGGAAGAACTTGAAGGGTTCCCAGCCTCTGCATCCTGAGAACGTCTTCAGTGTCCCCTAATTGGATTATAACATCCTACCCCAACGGGGGAAGCACTTGAACAGAAGAGACCCGAGCGACTTCCCACCTCCGGGACTACTTAGACGGACTCGGCAAAAGTTCAGATGCTCAAAACCTTATGAAGACCAGAGATTCAAAAAACCTGATGCTCGTGTTACAGAAATGCTTCAGAAACTCAAAGATCATATAAAGGATTCAGTCAGTAAGAGGGCCCTAGACCCCAGAAGTGAACTGACAGAGAAGAAGAAATGGACAGTTCCACTTCCTCTGAGGGTTCCTGAGGGCAGAGTAATCCACTGACCAAGGATAGATTACTGAGTAACCCACTGGCATAATATATATTTCGTATGTATGTAGTATGTGTATAGTATGTATGTGTGTAATATGTGTGTATATATGTAGTATGTATGTAAGTATGTATGTATGTATGTACACCCATGTGCAGTGACCCACGGAGATCAGAAGAGGGCATCAGACTCCCTAGAGTTGGCGAACATCTCATATAGTTGCTGGGAACTGAACCCGGGTCCTCTCAGAGGAATGCAAACCATCTTAACTGACATTATTTCAGTGTCCCTTCATTTGTGAAACATCTTACTATCCATTGTGTCTTGTACTATGCAGTGTCCGTTTCTTAGTACAATGGTCTATCTTCACTCAGACTGGATTTTGACGGTCTGTTGAACATGTAATAGCGGCATGGCAGGAGGATAGCGTGGTTGGGGGAATGCTCTGATGCAAAGAGGGACATTGAACTAATTTCCTCAGTTACTGTGTCTGGTGGCCTGCAATCTGCAGCATGTACCTCCTGCAAAGCCAACAGCTTTCGATGTTGCCTGAGCTGACAGCCCTTGCAGCCTCCTCTTGGTCCTCCTCTATACATCCCCAGAGGATCATTCTGAGGGATCCCTGAAGGGAAATCCCTAATAAAAATTCTCCAGTGCTTACTGGAACCTCAGGCTAAAGCCCAAACTCCTGGTTGGGAAATAAACCATCTCCCAGTCCACCACAGCCTTGACACCGGGTCCCATCCATTCTGCCTGCCATTCAGCCCACTAAGGCTTCTATTCTGATAGGGTCGATGATCATATTAGATTAGGGGCCCAGCATATTCCAGGCTGGCCTTCATTATAACCACTTACATCTGCAATGACTCTATTTCCAATGGATATCACAGCCTCAGCAGCCAGGAGTTAGGATGAAAAGAGAGCCTGGTGCATAAGCCAGACACTCACCCTGTCAGGGATACTGACTTACTTTATTAAATGATTTTTAAAAATGTATAAAAATTTTGGAAAGGCACAGGTTATCCTTCGAAAACTGCTAAGCTGAGACATTAGGAAACCTGTTGGATACATCAGTTCAGAAAGCCAGATACCCTGGCCAAGACC
The DNA here is from genome assembly GCF_021556685.1 of Rattus norvegicus. NCBI lineage: Eukaryota > Metazoa > Chordata > Mammalia > Rodentia > Muridae > Rattus > Rattus norvegicus. Next base: position 56,735,786 of record NC_141555.1, on the reverse strand, counting down.
TTCGAGATGGGGCTTCACAGAGATGGCATGTTTAGAAAGACGACAAGGTTGAAGACATGATGCCTTTCTTGCTAAGGAATTGGAGACCTGCCCTTCAGAGAAGATGGCTTCAAAGAATGAACTCTCCAACCACCTCTACTTGGAACAAGTGCTTATTCCTATGGGGGTTGCGGGGGGGCAGCTGCATTTCAACCTCAGGCACTGGACAGTCTACTGGTCCAGAACTTCACGAGTCGGCTCAGGGTGCAATGACTTAGGTGGAGAACCACTAGCTTCCTCACTTCAACAAGCCCAAGGAAGGTATGCCCTGCTCTGTCTCCCTGCCTTGGAAAGACACCTTCATCCCTGTTGTTCATGCCCAAGGCTTCCTATGATACTCTCCTGTTTGCATCTCAGTCAGCTGAGGTATGTTGACATACCACTTTCTGCGAGCTTTCCTTAAGAACTCTAAACACACAACCCGTCCTGTACACTCCATCTCTATTGTTCTATTTAGCTTGATTTTTTTCTTCAACAAAACATGAGGGGGAAGTGGATTTCTCAAATGGCTAATGCTTGCACTCTTATAAGTTGAGGCCCAGGTTAACAAAATTAATTGTGGGCAGTAACTCACACAGACAGATCTTTATGCCTATTTTCTTGGCTTTTAATGATGTTTAAAATGTGGGATTTTGGGGGACGGAAATTAAAAAATGGTAGCAATAATGTTCCATCATGTGTCTCTGTTAAGGTTTGTTTTATTCAAAGTAACAAATGCTCCTCCGATGTCTCCATAATTAAGGAGGTAAAGAGGTGAGTTAGGTCCATAAAACAATGGCCTAAGGACCCAGGGCTGGTGGTTGTCTTCCCCAGTTTGTCCTTCAAATATATCTTGGGACCAACCGGTTATAGCTGCGGTTCACAACCTGTGTGGGGGTCATGATCCTTTTGACAAACTTCAGTCTCCAAAATGATTCCTTACTACGATTCATAACAGAAGCAAAATTACAACTATGAAGTACCAGCAAGAATAATTTTGTCATCAAGGGTCATAACAACATAGGAACTGTGTTAAAGGGGGCAGCATTAGGAAGGTAGATCACTGACTTATAGTCCAAGAAAGAGCATCTAGCTATGGGCCAAATAAAAAAATACAGGATCTCCAGCATGCCAGTAACATGGGATAAAATGCAAGCTGGGGAGATAGTTTTGTGGGATTCAGTGCCTGCTGTGAAATTACCAGTACCTGCATGACAGCCCATAACACATGATTGGAAGGCTAATGATAGGACACATGGAGGGTGCCATGGCTCCACCCACATATATAGCAGAGGATGGCATTTTCTGGCATCAATATGAGGAGAATACCTTGGTCCTGTGAAGGGTTATTTCCCAAGTTTGGTGGAATTCCAGGTGTTGAGGTGAGAGTGGGTGGGAGGAAGAGAATCCTCATAGAAGCAAGGGGAGAGAGAAATGGGAAAGGGGAGAACCAGGAGAGGGGATAACATGTGTGGGATACCTATGATAGCCAGGAACAGTGAGTTTTGGGTTCAGCAAGAGACACTGTCTCAAAAACTAAAGATGAGGGAGATAAATGAAGAGATGTGATGGGTCTCCCTCTGTTCTCCTCATGCACATACACAGAAAAATGTGTAACCCCCCCCCCACAGCTGCATTAGGACAAATACTCAAAGAATTTGAATTAAGAATTAAGGTTGTATTTTGGGTGTCTGATCACACCTTTCCTTCCATAAATTTCACGTGGAAAAGTATTTCGAAGGCATGCATGTCAGATACATTTCCCATTAACATGAGACGATTTTTCTCCCAAACCAATAGGTTTTGATTCATGTTATAAGCCATAGACCCAAGACACAGCTACACCAGAAAGGAAGAGCTAGATATTTGAGCTAAGAATTTCCATTCCAGGGCCAAGGTCTATGATGTCACGGAATGCAGAAGGTGGTCCATAGAACTGAGATGTTTTCTGCGTCTTGCAGTGTCCCTGACTCCCAACGAGGGCTGCTGAGAATAAGTATACAACAATAGACTCTAGGATAGCTACATGTGATACTCTCCTTGATTGTATTTATCAATGACATGAAGTTTTGTTTCTCACAAAGAGAATAGATCATCAAGAGTCTATGCTGACCACAGCCACATCAGGTCCGTTTGAGGGTCCATGCCCTCTCCAGGCTCTGTGGATGGAGCCATGAGAACCCTACAGGGCTCAGTTAAACACTGACTCTAATTCACATGGCCCTGAAATGAAGAAGGAGCATATTGATTTTTCATGTTTTTGATATGACAAAATACAAACCAAAAACTTAACGAAGACAAGAGTGCTTGTTGACAGGAGACTGATATGGATGTCTCCTGAGAGGCTCCACTAGAGCCTTACTGATACAGATGATGATGCTTACAGCTAATCATTAGACTGAACACCCAGACCCCAATGGAGAAGGAGTTAAAGAATGGACTGGAGAAACTGAAGGCGGTTGCAACCCCATAGGAAGAGCAACAATTTCAACCAAGCAGAACCGACCCACGAGCTCCCAGAGTCTAAACCACCAACCTAAGAGTACACATGGAGGGTCCCTGGCTCCATCCACGTATATAGCAGAGGATGGCATTGTCTGTCATCAATAGGAGGAGAAGCCCTTGGTCCTGTGCAGGCTCATTTCCCCAGTGTGGGGGAATGCCAGGGTGTTGAGATGAGAGTGGGTGAGAAGAAAAGCATCATCACTGAAGCAGGGGGAAAGACAATGGGAGAGAGTGGATCCAGGAAAGGGGATAACATTTGAAATTTAAATACACAAAATTCCAATAAAAATGAGACAGGAAGTGTTTATTTTGACCCATTGTTTGACTTGGTACCATCCATCATGATGGGGAAAGCATAGCAACTGGAGTGTGATGGTCACATTGCAGACCTGGAGGGTGTTCAGCTTTCTTTCTTTATTCTTTGTTTCCTTGTTTTAAATTCCATATATAGGTGTTTCCCTTGCTTTTATGTATCTGTATAAAAGATACATGTACAGAACCCACAAGAAACTTAGGGAAGAAAAGCAGGTATAGCTGTCAATAAGACATGGGAGGCCACAGGACTCAAGTCGGTTTCCCTCAAGACCACATGTGTACTCATCAAGACAATAGACAGGAGCAGGGCACAGAAATGAACAAGAGTAATCAATGCTTGTGAGCCACCATGTTGGTGCCAGGGTCTGAACCCAGGTCCTCTGTAAGAGCAGTAACGGTTCTCAACTACCAAGCCACCTCTCCAGTCACAAAAAAAAATCATTGTTTATACATTCCCCCAAACACAACACCACTTGATGTATGTAAACACGCATAATATATTTCCGGTGTGTTTTTTTTTTTGTGTGAATGTTCAGTCAGTGTGATACAATCACTTTTGTATTTATAAATTTTGGCATAGCCGTTTTCACTTCGAGGTTCTCTTCATTCTCAGCTTTGGTGTTTACATATATCTTCAAGATCGGAACCACCCTGTCAGCCCACCCCACCTACTCCCCATTTGCAGCTATGCCTTCCTTTCTTGACTAAGTTAAACATCACCTCAGACTCTACTCTTTCATTTTGTTCTGTGTAGTAGACTCTCCAAAACCATAAAATGGAATCCCAGATTCAGAGGGAAGAAGTTTTGCTGTTTGTTACTTTGTTTGCTTTTAGTTACTTTTTCCCACTTCCACTGGTTTGAACTTGTGTCCCATTCAGTGACAGGACTTAATTCAGCCAGCATTTTGAGAAGGGCTAGGGGTAGAGTGTGATAAAAGGATAATTACATGAGAGAACTGACTGGGATTTTGACGATTAATACAAAGTGTTTATTGACTTTATTTTTCAGTTACACAGAACCCTGGACAGCACTGACTTGAACTAAAACGTCACATATGACAATTTGCACAAAGGAAAAAAAAAGGCTTAAACACAAAATTGATCTAACAAAATAAGCCCTAAGTTGTAATGATTGACCCTCTAAAAAGAGAAACATTTAACTTTTTTTTTAAAAAAAGACGATTTTGATTTTTTTTGTTTTACAATTTCATATACTTATATAATGAGTTTTAGTCATTTCCTTTCTTTTTTTCCCTTCCCAATTCCCCTGCCTTATCCCCCTTCCTCATTCTCCCGTCCCCTCCTTCAGTACTCCCTTGATTCCTCCCTCATTCTCCTCTGTCATCCCGTTGGTCAACCCCCTCTCTCACTCCATTCCCTCTCCAATTGGCACCCATAAGCTGAATAAGTCCCCCCTCCTATTTCATGTCTCCTTTCTGCGTGTAACCCCTAAGTTTATTTGATTACATGAGTACAGAGGAAATCGACAGAACAACTTATCTATGGGTACAGGAATGAAGAAGGTAGTGAAGCAGAAATTTCTGGTTTCTTTGGAGACTCAACTGTGTCATGGATGTTGCTCTGGAAACTGTCTTAGGGGAGGATGTTTTGTTGAGAACAAACACATGGTGTTTCTGGTAGTTGCCTGGGAAAAGGGCATGTGATGTTAGAAAGAGTAAGAGTATAACCCTGGCATTATCTTGCCTTGCCAATCTTCGCTGATTCTCAATTGACTTTGATGACACTGGTCATCATTGACTATGCTGTGGCATTGGTTCACCTTTCCTTCTTCACTGACCATTGTTTGTCATAGCTTTGTGGAGAGAAAAGCACCAGAGACCTTCTTGTGTTGACATTGCAGTTGCTTCTTGCTGCCTCCTCGAACCCACGCAAATTGGAAGACCTCAGCAATTTCTTCTATGGTGAACTGTCCTTGGTGATATGTGAATGGTGTTTGCAAGTAGATCGACCTACTTCCGCTGATTCATGTCAAGTGAACTGGTATCCTGATGATGACGATTGAAATCGACCCAGAGAACTATTTCTAAGCAGGTCCACATCGTCCTATGTTTGCCCTATAATCCTTTCCTTTCCACTACCTCTGGTGGGTGGTGGGCTAGAAGAAAGTTAAAGGATTTAAGAACTCTTACTAAAGTAGGTCTTGAAAATCTAAGCCTGCAGGATAGAACCCCTCCTCCAGTACATGTTGATTGCTAAGGGAGGGGAGAGTCTTTATGGCCTCTCCCATCTGTAATGAAGTGTTGAGGATCCCAGTCTTCTACCCATGACCATAGCCACAATCAGGTTAAGAGTTCAATGATTAGGTCCTATGTAAATGATATCCTTTTGTTGTCCACTTCCCCATCTTCTGCTTCTTATATTCCTTCTACCCACACTTTCATGATGTTTTCTGAGCTGTGGAGGAGAAGACTTAGCTGTACTACTTCCACATGAACAGTTCAACACCACTGATTCCCAACACTTTGTCTAGCTGTAGGTCTCTGCCCATGCTATTCAGAGGCTTCTTCTCTAATGAGAGCTGAGTGCAATGCTGATCTGTAGATACAAATATGGATGTTTTGAAGGAAATTCGACAATGTATTTAGCATTAGATTCTTTCATAGGGCCAATATCACCCTACCCATAGGTTCTTGACGAGTTTACATAACCTGGTGTGTATTCGCTCATGTGGAATATGCCTTGGAAAGCCACTGGTTACTCCCATGACTGTGATGCCACTAACACATTAGGGGCACATCTTTCCTGACATTTTAGCTTGAATGGATCACCCCCGAGTAAGGTTGTAGATGATTTTCTCCCCTGGAAGCCTACATAGCACTTTCCTGAACCATGAAGGCTAGCCATTATAGAGGATGCTTCCACCTCAACTTCAGATTCACCCTTCTGTGACCTGTGAACAAAAGGATTCTGTGTCCTCAGCAATAGGGTCTTACCATCAAGTTCTGGAGGGCTACGAAGAACAATGTCAACAACCTGTAAAGTTGTGAGGGCTTTTGTAATACCGCTGGTCAGCAACTTTCAGGAAGACATCACACTTCTGACACTGTGATTTTTGCTTAATTTTTGTTTTCTATTGTTCTGTTTAATACACTCACCAAAGCCAGCTTGGGAAGGGAAAACTTTATTTCATCTTATCTGTTCCAGCCCGTCATCAAGTAAAACCAAGACAGGATTGTGAAACAGAAACTACAGAGACTGCTCACTGGCTTGCTTCTAAGCTCACATTCAACTACCTTTACAGAGTCCAGAACCACCCGCATAGGGCGGTGCTGCCCACAGTAGACCAGGACCTCCAACATCAGTTCACAGTCAAGGAAATTCAACCTACACATAGTCAAGGGCAATCTGATGGAGGAATCTCCTCAACCGAGGTTCTTTCTTCCAAGACTAGCCATTCCAAGAAATCAATGAAAATAAACAAAAAAAAAAAAAGAAAGAAAAGAAAAGAAATCAATAGCTTCAGTGGGAGCATGCCTTATCCATGGAGGGTGCCTCCACTTGAACTCAACAGTTGATCTTGTAGATATATTCTGTAACACAACGTTATATAATCCCTCTCACCAAACCCTGTTCTAACCTAATCACCTAAGGGGAGATGGAGTGGAAAGTAAGTTTTAAAAAAATAATCAGAGCACATAGAAATGCTTCTTGGAAATAAAACAAAAAAGTAAACATTTCTGCATCCTAGATGCTTTCCTCGCATCATCTGTGCAAAGATAATGAAAACAGTTATTTTCCAGGTATAATAATTCCCAATGTAACAAATCATATAAATAACACTGCTTATCATTCATAAAACACATTGGCACCAATCGTTTTGTTGTGTTTTTTTAACTCACTCCTAATGTAGAACTGATGAACTGGAATTGTTTGTCTGCTCATTTATACATGAGGGAAGTGAGGTTTAAACGTTGAGCCAATTTCCCAATATTCTAAGCTAATAAATGGCAGAGTAAGACAGTCGCACTTTCTCTGATCACGACATGGCCTCGTGAGAAATGCAAGTCAGGGTACCTTGGCAGGGTATCCAAGGACCCATACATGGCAGCTCAAAGTTGTCTTGGATGCAAGATTGGGAGTAAGGCTCAAGTCTGCCGAGCCCCATCTCAGGATTCATGAAACAGAACACCAGATCATGTTAGAGAGCTAGGAGACTAAACTAAACAATTGTGAGTCCTCAGCAGATTGTACAGATCCAGGGCTGAGGGTTCAAAATTATGTTGGTCTTTGTGGGAGTGGAAAGGAACACTTATTTAGATCCCCACCTCCTACTATGTGCTACTACAGTGGAGGCAATGCCTTAAGTCCAAGGTTTTTTGTTGTGTGTGTGTGTGTGTGTGTGTGTGTGTGTGTGTGTGTGTGTGTATGTTTGTACATACATGCACGTGCAGTGTACAATGCAGGCACTAATCCATTTTATCTTCTACCTTATTCTTTGAAGCAGCATTTCTCAGTCAAACCCAGAGTTCATCAATATGAATAGTCTTGACAGCTATCTTGCTCTGGGGATCTGCCCTATCTCTACCTCCCTGGACTGGGATTCTGTGTGGGCCACAAAGGCTACCCATCATTTCCCTGAGACCTGTGAGCCATCTCCTCAACTGCTAAGGTTCAAGTCCCGGTTCTTAGACCCATCTCCTTTATTTTTTTTTTCTTAATTTTTTTTCCTTCTTGGTCATAATATCAGAACCAGGTTAAGGTATGACTGGCTCACTCAAATATTCACTCAAATATCTCCACACAACTGTGTTCTAATAAGGAGGAGGACCCTTCTGACTCTCTGTCCTGTAAAGTCTTACCTTAAGAGATGAATTAAAGGATGGGATTATCTTACTGGGTTGTTGTGGATGCTGTTGTTGATGTTGAGGGAGGCTGGCAAATGAGGGGCCACAGCTGAGTCACTTATAATAACAGATACAAAGCTGAGTGTGGTAGTGCATACCTATATTCTCAATACCTGCGAAGATCACTAGTTCAAATCCAGCCTGGGCTACATATTAAGTCCAAAGACAGCCTGGGCTACAAAGAAAGTCCAAGGTCACCTTGGCCTACTTACATGACTCTTCTCCAAACAACAACAGGTTTTTTTTTTCTTTTTTGCTTCCTGTCTCTCCTATTTCCTCTACACTGATATCAGTGCTGTAGTTTGGGGTGTCTGGTGGAGAACTTTCATTATGTCTGAATGTCCAGGATTTCCCAAGCAGCACAGCAAACCAAACAGTGCAGCAAACAAGTCTGTTTCGATTTTTGCAGAAAAATATGACACATGGAAACTGCTGTCTGAAGAAATGGTTCTAGGATGGGACAATGCCTTGGGAGACTGGGCTTGGATCTTGTGCTAGTTTTCTCCTGATAAAAACAATGATGTTCTCAACCAGAGTCTGAGTTGGGAATACAATGCTGTGCTTCAATTTCAACACTGCATAATCTCCATATGGCAACCCTGGAAATCTTGTCTGATATTAAAGATATTATAGGAGAGACAAGTTGAGTATAAACATTGTCATTAAAAAGGGTTTAAATGACGAATAATTTTTTTTTTTAATTTTTGTCTGTGACACCAGGTTCAGTGTTCTGCATAAACTCTAAAACACTGGAATTTCTTTTTTTTATTTTAAATCACCAAACAGAATGGACCTTATATTTTTCTATCTAGGTCTAACTGAGACGATGAAATACCATTCATTGCTTTAAAAAAGAAAACTAATTGTGCTTCATTGTCTTTTTTGTTGTTATTTCTTATTTTTAGTGATTTGGGGTTCATTTTAACAATTATTTTTTCATTGAATTAATTATTTTCTTATTTTCTAGTGTAGATAAAAATTTAGGTTGCAGGTCTTTGTTTTTAATCTAAGAATTAGTGTTTAAATAAAGTTTCCTCTTAGCACCTTCATAGTTATGTCTCACACATTTTGATAGTATGTTTCCTATCTTCTATTTTTCTTACTGTTACATAGTTTCATTATTTCTTGACATATGTATTACTTGTGAATGTGTAATTCAACGTTTCTGGTCTGGGAGACTCCTGTTGTCTCTCATTGAAGACTTCTATTTTTTTTGTTTTGTTGTATTAGCAGAACACATCCCGATTGTCTGGAGATGCAGCTCAGTGGACAGAGTGCTCACTTGGCTCTCACACAGTTCTGGGATCCACCTACAGTACCTCATCAGCCTGGTGTGGTGGTACATGCCCATAGTCCTATTACCAGGAGGACAACCAAGAGTTGTAAATCATCCTTGGGTGCATAGTGTGTTTGAGGCCAGCCTGGGCTACATGAAACTTGTATAAACAAATATGTCCCACAGGACATCTTTTCTTAGGCATTTGCCACACCATGTTCTGTGGTTTGTGAATGTGTGAGAAGTTATGGGGTACTTGAAGGAAAAGAACATCCTGGTGCTACTAGGGACTGTCAGTCAGAGATATTGGCTGGTGAAGCCATCTCATCCTAGCTGTTTTTCTGCCAGCTTCTGTTGCTGATGGGTTGATCCGTGTCCACAGCTTTGCCCATAATCGCCCTGCTTACTTTTTAGCTGTACCCATTCTTATTACCTGCTGAGGCTGTGATTGAGTAGTGACACAGAGAATTGGGGTCTCCTTCCAGGCCACTGGTTCTCTCAACAATAAGTTCTTTCTCTGTAGAAATAGTTTCTCTGTTGCCTAAATTATCAGAAATAAATATAATACTCTTTTCTGCTTTATTTTGACACTGGGTTTCATTATGTAGGTAGGGATGGCCTGAAACTCACTCTATAAACCATGTAGGCATTGAACTCACAGAGATCAGCTTGCCTCTGAGTTCTGGGATTGAAGGGACATACATGGCTCCTTCTTTTTTTAATTTTTTTTAAAATTTATCTCTATGGTATGTGTGTGTGTGTGTGTGTGTGTGTGTGTGTGTGTGTGTGTTTTGACCAAAGAGTCCATCAGATCCTCTGAACCCTGGTCCTCTGCAAGAGCAACCTAAGCAGTGAGCCATCTCTCCAGCCCCTTCTTCCTGTTTTGGAAGTTCCTCTTGGACAACACTTGAATCCTGGCTTTAAAATCCTTGCTGACAATTCTGAGAATGGTTTTCTCTTGGTGCCACCACCACGGAACTGGTTTTTCTCCTCTGCTTTTCATTTAGTTGGATGGTCATGATGTGACATGATTTCCATTTTGACATCATTTATCTAAAATGTCAGCAGTCCTAAATATTGTGTGTACAGTGGCCGTTTATCCTTCATAAACATTAGGTGGTGTTTTGGTTTTTCTGGTTTTCCCTGATTGAATAAAAGGGATTATTCCTCCAGTCCATACCGACAGGCATATTTTAGATTGGTCAGGAAGAGTGGTTCTCAACCTTCCTAACCTAAACTTTTAACAGCTCCACCAAATGTAAAATCATTTCATTGCTACTTCATTACAATAATTTTGCTATAGTTATGAATTGTAATATAAATGTCTGATATACAGGATATATGATATGTGACTCCTGTGCAACGGCCATTTGAGCTCCCAAAGGGGTCTCAATCCAAGTGTTAAGAACCACTGATTTGGACTTATTGAGATGCCCTTACCGACGTAGATGGGTTGCCCATTGTTGCCAAGTAGAAGTCTCCATCTCTTGAAGACAAAGGATCTTCCAAGATCAGGCTTTTTCCTGGGTCCCTCTGTAATAGTGGATACATAATTGATCATTACTGATATATCAACTAACTCCAGGCAGTTTTCTTTTACATCCTCAAAGATGAGGATTCTAAAAAGGGTTCTTCTAGCAAAAAACAGTGGTTGAAATTATCCCTAGGAATCTTTCCCCTTACCTAATGGCTCCTTGTCCCCACAAGGCCACAGCAGATGTCTGATTGCCCTCTAAGCTGCACCTTTAAAATCTACTCTCTTCCTCTGTGCCATTTCTTTCAGGAAGAGCACACACGCTGACCCTGAACCCATCTTGTCTTCAGTCAGCAATAACAACCTAATCCTCTCTTCCTGCTTTGCTTTCTCATATGACCCAGCTGCTCACAATCCTGAGGCATGTTCACACTTCTATGGACAAACAGAATGGCACCGATTGGCTAGTCTCTAATGGCACAGATTCTGTATGATTCTGATTTAGAAACCTGTAAATCCAAGATGAAGAGACCATTGGCAGAGGAAGAAGTTCTTGTGGGATGTTGTCACCACAGAAGGGATCCAATGGTCTAGGCAGAAAAGAGAAGGATCCAAACTCCCTTTCCTAATTTAACCTTTTACCACAATAGCATTATTAATGGATCTTTATTTGTAGGTTGCATCCCTCTTGACCTAATCAATTCTTCACAACTTCATTCCCACTGGGGATTAATCTTCAGAAAATTGCTTTTGGCGAACACATTCAAACCAGAGATAAGGGTAAATATTTGGATATCTGTAGTGGTGGTTGTCATTATTCTTCCCACATGGTATACCTTAAGATCTCTAACTATCTCCTTCCCCATGGTAGCCTCACTGAATGACGTTAAATCGGGTTATTAATGAGGTACAGACACCAAAGCTCATTGCCATATCCTGTCAGCAGTATCAAGCTTTAAACAGCAAGAGCCACCTGTGGGAAGGAAAGTATGAATAAACTTTATGGTATCTCTAAACTATAAACCCCCAATTTAATCAAAACATTGTTTTAGACTCAGTTCTCTTATATCAATGTTGTTTAAATGTACAAGTCAGTGGGCTTGCTTGTGACTCCTTGTACAGGTTTATACTGTACATTAGCCATTTTCATCCTCACAACTCACCTCCATTTCCACCTGCACACACACACACACACACACACAGACACACACACAGACACACACTCACAGAGACACACACAGACACACACACAAACACACATACATTCACACACACCCTCCTGCTCCCCTTCCTCTTCCTAAATGCCCCCTTTTACTTAATATCCCTTATTAAAATCTAAATTTTGCAATCGTCTGTTTGAATCTGGCTTGTTTCACTTAACATATTGTATTTTATAGTTCCATCCATTTTTCTGAGAACAAAACCCTTTGCTCTTACACATAGATGAAAATCACAACAATGTATATCACATTTTTTAAGCCATTCATCCAGTGATCAACAGCTAAGGTTATTAAAATGGCTTGTCTATTGCACACAGTGTGGCAATCAGAATGGATTTGCAAGGGTCATGGTTAGTTTTTATTATCAGTTTGACTCAACCTGGGAAGAAGGAGCCTCAGCTGAAGAATTGCCTCCATCAGATTGGCCATTGGCCACATCTATAAGGATTTTTTTTGATGGTTGATGTGGAAAGGTCTAGCCCACTATGGCGAGTGTCATCACCTATGAAGGTGGCCCTGGGTTGTTTGAGAAGGAGAGAAAATTGAGAAGGTCATGGATAGCAATCCAGTACTCAGCCTTTCTAAGTTGGCTCTGCTTCCTTTCCTGCCTCTAGAGTCCTGCCTGGGTTCCTGACCAAACTTCGCTAAGTAACAGACTGGTACCAGAAGCCTAGAATGAGACAAACTCTTTCCTCCTCAAGTTGATGGCTATGATGAGATTATTCTTCTTGTTGCCTACTTGTTCTTCACTTTTTTGAAAGTTGTCTCTGTTTATTGTTCTTAGAAAGATGATATTACATGTTTTCTCATAGGCTCTCTGTCTGTCTGTGTGTCTCTGTCTCTGACTCTATCTCTCTGTATTTGTGTGTTTTAGTGTGTATATGTGTATGTTTGTGTGTGTGTTTGTGTGTGCATGTGGGTGTGTGTGTGTGTGTAAGTATGTGTGTTTGTGTGTTTGTGTATGTATGAGAGTTTCTGTGTGTATATGCCTATGTGAGTGTGTGTGTGTGTGTGTGTGTGTGTGTGTGTGTTTGTGTGCTTCCCAGGGTTAAAAAAATCCCCAAGGCTGTAAATCTCAGCAGGAGCCTAGAAAAGGAAGAAGAAGGGGAGAAAAGGGGGAAAAATCATGTCATTTGAGTTAACCCCAAATTGATGTCAGGCACACAGTGGACCAACAGTCAAATAATGGCAGAGGAGTCATGAGAGCAGAGAGAGAGTGAAACTCAAAGTGTGAAGGAAAATGTGCTTAAAACTAAGATAGAAGGAAGAAAAAGAAGACTGAGCACTTAGAAAAGTGCACAGAATTTAAAAAGCTGCCGTAAGTTGTTAAACTCTAAGTGCATTATAATGTTAAAGTGGAAGGGAATTATTGGGAAGAGGGAAGGGATGGTTAGAGTGTAGTGGTGACAGGGCAGGGTTCTGAAAAGAATCATTTTGAAGATCTGAAGAACTATGTGACACATACAATTAAAGTGCCCTGTAATTTACAGGTAAATTCCATACTTACCTGCAACCAGTATTCTGTTTTCCCATATTTCAAAAATAAAATTACCACATCTATTTCATCCCTTTTTACTGCATTTGATCTAATAAATTCCTTGTAACCAGAAGTGCTGGTAAATTTTAGAGACATTTAAAATATGACATGTCGATATTGGTTTTGTCATAAGTTTATCCCGACTGTGGAAGCAGGTCCAGGAGTAAATTTTTCCTCGCTCTTTGCAAAGAATCCATAATTCATGATTGCCATTGACTTCAATACAAGGTACTTAATCCTGTCAAATTCCAGCTTTGTTTGAATAAAAATGGCCCTCCTCTAATTGTGGGTTTTGATAAAGCTAATTTTGGTGTGCTATCCAGTGGCCTGCCTCGGAGAGAGAGGCTAGCCATATTTCTGATACGGAGAATGACTTAAAGATATCCAAAGGAAAGATAGGAGCTGGGAAAATAACCACCAAGGATGTTGGTGACTCAGAAACCAAAGACTTTTTCAGAAAAAAAGAAAGCATGAAAAGTGCTACTTGGGCAGATTGTGACTAGAGTCATCAGAATATTTGAGTGGGGATTTTATTTTGGGTCTCCAGGAGACTACATGAGAAGCTAAAACCTAGATGCTGGAAGTTTCTAAGTGTAACTAGGGAAGGAACTGGGCTGAGAGGGCTTCTATGACATAAGCAGAGCCTGGAAGATGTCACAGAGCACTGGGCGGAGGTTGCGCATCTCTTCCATTGGAGGAGCTAGACTCCTTGAAGGTGGGTTCACTATCTTGGTAGCGGTGTGTGAAAGCCAGTTCAGCTCCTGAACCCCACAATTGTTCAACAGGGATTTGTTGCCTGACCTGTTTCATCAGACAGAATCTGGACGACTAGGACATTTTCTTTCGGTAAATAGGTTTAGAAGATAACTAGGACCCTTGTAGCCCAGAAAGCTAAAAGTTTTCCCTCGTACAGCTAGTAACCGTGTGTTCTAATGTTTCCTACATTTGAGAGCTAGGCGGATGGTCTAGGCTAGTCAGTCTCCAGAGTTTAATATCCTTTGCTAACAATATCTAATTCATAACTCTACTAAAATGCCAAAGCTCCTCTCTGTGTCAGAGCATTTTAGGGGATAATATTTTTTTTTTGGAGCTGAGGACTGAACTTGTGCTTGCTAGGCAAGGGCTCTACCACTGAGCTAAATCCCAACCACAGGAGATATTATTTCTAAATGGCTGTTGTTGCCTAGACAAAAGACTCCTGTTGCGGTCGAAGATGCAACAGCTTCGCGGAATAAACCAGGGTCTGGTTCAGGATGCACAATACAGAAAGCCAGTGGACTGGTGTGCTGTGTCTCTGGGCATATACTTGTGGATGTTGCCACATAGCTTATAGTTAGAGGGTGGAAAGGTGTGTGGCCACCCTTCTGGATCCTTTGCTATCCTTTCTCTGTTCTGCTTGCTTAAAGTGGGGGACAGGGACACTTAATCCCACACTGACCTAGCCATTCAAGGATAGGTTCCTCAGCAGAAGCAAAGTGCCACGGGCTGAAAAATATGTCTGAATTTATGTTATTCTGAGCTGTACAGAAACATTTGTTCATTTCCCTTTGAAATTTAGATTTTGATCTTTGAGACAGGGTTTAACTGTGTGTAGCTTTGGCTATCCCAGAACTAACTCTGTAGACCAGGCTGACCTTGATCTCACAGAGGTCTGCCTTCCTCTGCCTCTTGAGTGCTGGAATTATAGGTCTGCTCCACCATTGCCCAGCCCTCCTATGAACTTCTGATTATGTCATAATTAGATTCAGATGCTCAAACCTGCTTACCATCGCCTTCCTCACCTGCTCTAAAGTTCTCTTACTCAAGAGACTTTGTCCAGCACCCTCCCCCAACACAACCCCATTGTTCTTGCAGGCACTCATATTACAGAGGCAACAGCATTGTGTCTGGTTTAAGCAGGCGAGCTCTTCAAACCCAGGCCATGGGAAAGTATGAAGCCTGAACACAGAACGATAGTCTCAAGACAGTGGACCAGGAGTGCTGTGGCCTACCACACTAGGTCTACAGCCATGAAGAAGAGGGTGTCTGTGAGGAGGATGAGCACACCATCCTTCCAGAAGTGGAGGAGGAGAAGGCCTTCTCCGCAGGCCCTGGGGAACATTGTGGACTTCAGAATTTCTCACGGATAGAAGGAAGGTGATGAGCCCATCACCCAATGGAAGGCCATCGTTCTAGATCAACTGCCAACAAATCCCTCTCCCTATCTGGTCAAATATGATGTAATTGATTGTGTCTACGGACTGGAACTTCACAGGAATAAGAGGATTTTAAAGCTTAAAGTTTTGACTCACAAAGTAGTGTTTCCTCAAGTGAAAGACGCCCATCTCTCAAGTGCCATGGTTGGCCGAGCTGTGGAGCATAAATTTGAAGGCAAACATGGCTCTAAGGACAACTGGGGGGGGGTGGTCCTAGCCCAGGTGCCGATCATGAAGCACTGGTTTTACATCACCTATGAGAAAGATCCACTCCTATACGTCTATCAGCTCCTGGATACACAGAAGGTAACCTTCGTATTATTCCAGAGATTACTCCAGCAGAGATGAACTCTGATGTTGACAGCGACATCTTAACAGGTCAATGTGTGCAGTTCACCAGAAGCAACAGGTCCAAAAAGATCGGCAAGGTCATTTATCAAGTTCTAGTCAAGCCTTCCGTGTACTTCATCAAGTTTGATGGCGACGTCCACATCTACGTCTATAATCTGATGGTAAAGATCCATTAAGGTGAAATTCACAAAGTGTAGGGAACATAGATAGAGAATTTATAGGATTGGGGGGAAAATGTTTGTTTTTCTGTGTTTCAGATACCCAAGGGCCTTTGACAACCCCAGTGTCTTTTCCAGTGGAATTTGTTTTTGATCTAAAAATTAAAATGTGTGATGTGACGTGTTGTGTGTGAACACTTTGGTGGAGGAGATGGGTTTTGGTGGATGGAACATCGAGAGGAAGCCGGAAAATTCAAGGCTGTGAAGAGTAAGTCTAATGTCACATAGGCTAAAACTAACAGGACTGAGCAGGTCTGGTCTTTAGGGAGAGAAAAGAACTGGAGATGAGGCTTAGAGGAGTAGGAATCACACGGGAAAAAAAATGGATGTTTAGGAAGCAGTGGAGAGGGGCCAGAAATAGATAGACTCTCAGAGGTGAAGTTTGAGGGAGAAACAGACAGTTGGGGAAAGAGTGGAAGGTAAAAGGGAGGTGGTCTTGGAACTCAAGGGGAAACCCAATAAACCGATCCAAGCAGACTCAGAATCAGAGAAGATCAGGTTCTGTTTGACTAACGATACCTAATGAAACCTGTTTCTCATCTGTAGATGTGTTATTTTTAATTATGTGGGTGGGGGCAGGGCATGAATAGAGGAGACCACAGAGACAAGAATAGTCAGGTCTCCTGGAGCTGGAATTAAAGGTGGTTGGGAGCCATTGGACATGAGCTCAAAGAACAAATCCAGGCCCTCTTTCAAAGCAGACGTGCTCTAGATCCATTGGCTATCTGTCCAGGCCTCTGTGTCATCTTTTTAAATTAATCCAAACTTCACATGCAGAGAAGAGACCAGGATTAGGGTAAGAAATTGTAAATTGATGGTGATGTGGAAGAAAGACTAAAGAACACATGAGGGAGTAGAGGACACTGAGGTACGAGGGAATTCCAAGATGGAGTTCTCAAAAAGTGAAGCAGGAGACCCAGAAAGAACAGAAAGGGTCTAGAATGAGTTGAACTTGGGCCGCATCCATATTGGTCTCTTTGGTTCCTTAAAGAACAGCCAAGCCATCACTACAGAAGGTGGATGTTAGGTGGAGGCTTCCCCGGAGGACATTTTGACGAGGATAACTCGAGAATAGTGAATGACAAACTAAGTCTATATCTATCGATTCCTGAAAGTATCATAACGCTCATTATTTTGTATGATCAGAAAAAAGTAATTTAAAAGAGAAGATGAGGATGTCGTGAGCTTCTGTCAGGTGTTATGTGGATCCTGTGTTTAGATTGCCTGAGCACTGTTTGTCTCTGTTGCGTCCTGTAATATTTTTGAGGTCTCTTCTCAATGCCCCTAGATGACCAGAAAGAGCTCCTGCACTTGTCTTGCCTGGCTCTCCTTCGACTGGATGGCTTCATACATACCTGTGGTCCCTTTTACCCTATCTAGCCCCAGGAAGCTCCTGTCTTTTACTCACATGTAAGCTTATCCTCAGAAAACTCTTGATGGTTCCTCCAATGCAGAGGTGCTGAGGTCTTTCCTATGCCATTTGCTGTGACTTTAAAATGTTTTGCGGTTCCTGACCATGTAGCTGATTCCTCCTGAGAAGCCCCTGTGCACTCCATGGGGTCTCCCTGAGCCACATCTACACTCCAAGAATTTCTTTGGAGGCAACCTTATCTTGGACTCTTTCATTGCTGTTTCTTCCCTCAAGAATAAGTTTCTCACTGCAGGACTAGAAAATACTTTCTATCGTTGATTAATTCTGCTATTTGGGTGTTTTTATACTGGCTGGTTGTCTGATGGTTTCATTGCTGCGAAAAGACACCATGTCCAAGGCAACTTATAAGGGACAACATTTTTTGGGGGGTTCTTTTTTTTCGGAGCTTGGGAACGAACCCAGGTCCTTGTGCTTCCTAGGCAAGCGCTTTACCACTGAGCTAAATCCCCAACCCCAAGGGCCAACATTTTATTAGGGCAGGCTTTCAGGTTCAGAAGATCAGTCTATTTTCATCAAGGCAGGAATTATGGAAGCGTGTAGGCAGACATGGTGCTGGACAAGAAGCCTATCACCCCCACAGTGATATGTTTCCCCCAACAACGCCACACCTACTCCCACAAGGCCACACCTCCTACTTGTGCCACACTTCCCATGGGACAATCACATTCTAACCACCACCCTGATTTTATGCCAACTGGACACAAGACAGATTCATCAGAGAAGAGGACGCCTCAGTTGAGAACATGCCTCCATAAGATCCAAGTGTAGGGCATTTTCTTAGTGATTGGTGGGGGACGGTCCAGCCCACTGTGAGGGGCACCATTCCTAGGATGGTGGTCCTCTGATTTATAAGAAAGCAAGCTAAGCAAGACATGAGGAGCAAGACAGTAAGCAGTGCCACTGCATAGCCTCTGCCTCAGTTCCTGCCTCCAGGATGCTGTCCTGTTTGAGTTCCTGTCCCAACATCCTTTGGTGATGAGCAGCAATATAGAAGTGTAAGCTGAATAAACCTTTTCCACCATAACTTGCTCATTGGTCACGGTGTTTTCTTACAACAATAGGAACCCTAAGTAAGACAATTTCTTATAGAAACAGTGTGTCTAGTAAAGCCACAGACTCTTACCTCATAACCACAAATAGAAAGGTATAGACATTTTGTTTTAATTTAAAGGTAAGACTTGCTCATGTACTGACCTGTGAAGTTCTAGTTTGCTTGCTTCTCTCAGTGATGAATGCCATGTTCAAAACTAACTTGGGGAGGAAAGGGTTATTTGCCTCACAGGTTTCAGATCATCACTGAGAGTAACCAGAACTGGAGCTTGAAGCGGTAACAAGGAACACTGCTTGTTGGCTTGCTCCCTGTCTCAGTCATTGTTCTGTTGCTGTGAAGAGACATCATGGTCAAGGCAATTACTTTAAATGAAAGCATGTAATTGGAGGCTAGCTTACCGTTTCAGAAATCTGGTCCATCATCATGGGAGGGAGCATAACACTGGAGTAATAGAGAGCTACTGCTCTGTAAGCAGAGAGAGAGAGAGAGAGAGAGAGAGAGAGAGAGAGAGAGAGAGAGAGAGAGAGAGAGAGAGAAACTCTGGCAAAGCATGGGGCTCTTGAAAACTCAAACACCACCCTTGTCAACACACCAACTTCCTCCAATGATGCCACAACTCTTAATACTTCTAATCCTTGAAAATACTGTCACTCCCTGTTAACTAAATATTCAAATATATGACTGTGGGAGCCTTTTTTTTCAAACCACCACACTCCCCATGGCTTGCTCCATTACTATTTCTTACAGCCTAAAATGCTATTCTCTTTATACATGACTACTGATGAACTTGCCCATAATGGTGGGCCCTCCCACAACAATCATTAATCAAGAAAATGTTCCATAGGCTTACCCAAAGACTAATCTAATGGAGGCAGTTCTTGAATTGTTCTCTCTTCTCAATTGACACCAGATTTTCAAATTGGGAAAAAAAAGGGGCGAGAGACCCAGCACTATAATGTTTCTCTTACTCCATGTTACATACTCACCACCAGCCATTCTCTTATCTCAGTGTATAGACCCACTTCCCTCTATGGGAGAACTGAAGAGTAACTACTGTCACCAACATGAATACTCGAGTATATGTGACAATAAATGAATATATTCTACAGCTCCCAATGCCAAGCAAAAGCATTTTAATGTGTGTTACACTTACTGGGAGACTGTCAGTCATTGGCCATGTAATGGGTCACAGTAGACCAGAGAACCAAAAAGTCACAACATACATATCATCTCCTCTCAGCAGGAGACATAGCCCTTTCTCAAAACCCATGAATCTATCTGTAGGCTTAGATTTTTTTCAAAACCTACTTTATTTAGGTTTCTTAAACACTTCAACCACCCTTATAGCCCAACAACCAGAGGTAGCAGAGAGAGAAAGTTGATAGGAAAAGTGAGAGAGTTGTGTACCTATATAGAAGTAATTCTTTCGGGCAACGCCAATCTTCATTTTGCAGTAATGTCGAATAGCAAACGCAAAACACGAATCAGTAGCAGTGCCTTGATCTGGCAGAGACCACAAGGCTCTAACAAAACAACAAGAAGCAGCAGAAGCAGCCAGAAGCAGCCCGGATAGCACAGATTCTTCTGTGCATTTCTCATTATGGTATGAAGATCAGCAAAGAACATCGAAGCCTTGCAAGGTTTAGCAATGTAAAAATGTCCTCTCTCTCTGTGGGATTACATTTATGTTCTCTGTTAACATACTTTCCCCCTTCAAGCTTGTGCTCCAGTGAAATATCACATGCCTTCTCATGTGTCTGCTTCAGCAAAACATCCTCTCCAAACATAGCTTCCAGAAAAACATCCTGTGAAACAAGTGATTTCCAAAGAAACCAAAATTTTTCCACTTCATCTAGCCTTATCTCACACTCAGCTGTGACATCACAAACCATTTAATGGCAGCCTTGCAATGGTCCTAGGCCTCAGCTCCATCAGTTGCTGGAACTTCTGCAATTGCACTCCATGAAATTCAGGCCATATCGTGCACACAACCTTCAGTTATTCCCATAAACATTGTGCTCTCTCTATCTTTGCTCTCAGCCAATAGCTGTCCAACTTCCAGCCAACTCAGCTGTGACCAGAAAAACCCTCATCAAGAAAGCCAATGAATTTGACTTGATTTTTTTTCCCTGACGAACTGGAGTGTTCTCCCTGCATGGTTACACTGGTGTCTGAGTCGTCTGTAATAAAACCCACTACTAGTAAGAGCAAAGCCACAGGAACTATGACAAATAGAGAATCACAAGACAAGCCTCACAGTTGGCCAAGCATTTTCTGCAGCTTTATTGAAGTATAGGTTGCATACTTAAAAAAATCCATTTATTTTAACTGTGTAATTTAATGATTTTGAAGCAAAATTTATAGCTTCCTTCCTTTTTTAATACTCCTTTCCCAGTAGTTCATAGGATATCGAAGTCTATTAAAAACACAGAAGTGAAGTCAGGAGAAGGACCAGAGCGGGAAGCAGCAAGGTTCTTGATTTGCTAAGACAACAGATATATTGGCAGAATCTTCTCGATACAACCACTTGGGAAACATTGGGTCTTCTCTAAGTGTGCAGCCTCCAGACAAAGAATTTAAAGGATTAAGTCATGGGTCCTCCTACATCAAATCAGGACCTGGCATGGAATGGTCAGCCTCACTTTTGGCCACTTTCATGTTAATCCCATTCATCACTTTTACAAGTTGGTTAGCAACTCACATAGTAAACAAACTTCTTTTGGTTCATGGTTTCATAGGTTTCGGCCCATGGTCACATGACAATGAAAGCGGCACGATGGAGCTCAAATGCTAACCTCACTGGAATCCAAGAAGCACCAACACAGGAAGAGACCAAAGACAAAAAAAACCCAACCTCCTAGACATGTCCCAAATGACCAAGTCCCTTAATTTCCTATCTCCTATTTTCTGGCCACCTTCATACACATTCATCAACAGATGAACTCATTGATTACAGCCCACAGGGTCCAATTGCTTTTCATAGTCCCACCTTTGAACATTGTACTGGGATAATGTGTATCTTAAACCCATAGTGTAGGGACAGAAGGTTGTGTCAGAGGTCTAAAATTCACCTCACACTAGAAACAATTGGGTAAGTTTCTCAACATCTCCTATTTCTTTCTGGTACTGAGATACACCATGTCTGCACTGCGGCATTTTGTCTGGGGTGAGATTCCTTCAGCAGTCAATTGTAAAGACGCCCCCCACCATGTGTTGGTTTGAATATAAAATGAGACATCTATAATATAGACACACATATACACAGACTCACAGAGAGAGGGCAAAAGGGAGGGAGTTGAGTCTTAGGAACCCTCAATTTAGAGGGAGTGGAAATATAAGATACAGATGACAGCGAGAACCAGAACAAAGGAGTGTCTTCTATACACCAGAGGACCACTATCCCTCAGCCCTAGCTGACAGGAAAGGGAGAGTCAATTTTCTACAAAGATATAGCTAGTGAAAAGCTGGCCAGTCTCTAGTGGATTGCCCAATGCCCATGAAATTATGGGCAGGATAAATGACTTGAGTGGGTTATTACAGAGGGGAGAAGGAGAGCTTGAATTTGGGAGAAGGGATTAGGTGTGGATGGATCTGGGAGGAGTTAGGAAGAGAAGTGAGAAGTAAATTCTATCATTATATAATGTACAAAGTTCTCAAGGAACTAACAAAAGTGGTTTTTAAAATACCATATCTGTACTGAACACATACAAACCATTTTTCTTGTCATCTCCTAAATAACAGACACTCATGACTTCATTCCATTAAAAACAAAAGTAATTCAGAGATTATTTAAAATGTAGGAGGATCTGGGGTGACGGCAGAGGGGTAAAGCCAAGTGTGTGGTCACACATTCAAACACCAGTGCTTGGTATGGGAACAGGAGGATGATGGGGCTCCCTGACAGTGAGCCTCACATCAGGTTCAGGAAGGAACCCTGTCAGAAGGGAATAAAGTAGATAGTGAAGGAGCAGAACATGCTCTACACTCCCCCAGTCTCTGAACTTATATGTCTCTATGCACATACGCACACACACACACACATATAAATAAGACGAGAGTATACAAGTGGCTTGTATAGGTTATATGCAAATGTAGTGTCATTTCATCCAAGATCCTGAGGACTTTTAGATCATAGGGAGCCCTGGCGCCAACTCTCAGAGGACAGGATATATCTCCTTATTGTGCAAACAAATCCTTTGTTGAGTGTGTGTCAGTGACTCCACACAATTCTCCTCCTCTAGGTTCCTGTGTATCACAGAGAATGATCTGGAAATACTGAAACAAATATAAACTAAAGGCTTTGTTGTGGTTTCTAATCTTGCGTTAAAATCATATTTATCACGTTTGAATGGAAGGGAAATCTTCAGCTCCCAGCAAACATAGACTCAATCATGTTGGCTTCTGTTTTATCCCATTATGAATAACAATTAATTGCACATCAATAGTTTCCCATGCTTTGAACTAAATCAGGATGAAGGGATATGTTTCCGTAACAAGTATGTGGATAATCAAGTAGAAAGGGGAGGTATGATGCCTTTGGTTTATGGGAGAGTTACAGCTTGATTGTATACTTGTTATGCAAATAACCCTGAAATCTGAGAAATGAAATGTAACGATAAAATATACTACCAAATGGGATGGACACTCATTACTTGATTTCTTTTAAAAGAAAAAAAAAAAAGAAAAAAACATACTTTAGGATTTTGAATAAATGTGACCTTCAGAGGTTCAAATACTAGAATGTGTTTGGTTTCCAGTTTGTGGATTGTTTAGAAAGGATTGTGAATTATGCTTTTGTTAAAAGAGATGTGTCAATGGGAGGTGCAGGCCTTGAGATTTCAAAAGCCCACCAGGCTTCTCTCTCTCTCTCCCTCTCTCCCTCCCTCCCTCCCTTCCTCTCCCTCTCAGTCTCCTTCTCCCTCTCCCTCTCTGTCTCCTCCTCCCTCTCCCTCTCCCTCTCCCTCTCCCTCTCCCTCTCCCTCACCCTCTCCCTCTCCCTCTCCCTCTCCCTCTCCCTCTCCCCCTCTCTCTCTATCTCATCTGGGGGGCAGAATGTGAGATCTCAGGAACTACTCCAGCCATGCCTTCCTGCCTTCCAGCCTCCTGCAATGGTGTCTACCACATGGACCATTGACTCACCCTCTGAAACTTTAAGACCGCAATTATATGTTTCCTGTCATAAAATGATTTGGTCACGATGTCTCTTCATAGCAATAGAACAGTAACTGAGGCACACATCTTCCTGTCTATTTTACTAATACTTCTGTATTTATTTCATTAAAGTTACCTGTTGTCCATTGAACAGTTTTATGAATAAGTTTCAAGTTTAAAGACAAATAGTTCCAAATAAGAGTGGCACTACTAGGAGGTTTGGCCTTTTTGGAGTGGCTGTGTCCTTATTGGAGTAGGTGTGTCACTGAGTGCATGGGCTTTAAGACCCTAACCCTAGCTGCCTGGGAGCCATTCTTCTAACAGCCTTCAGATGAAGATGTAGAACTCTCAGCTCCTCCTGCACCATGCCTGCCTAGATGCTGCCATGCTTCTGCCTTGATGATAATAGTCTGAACCTATGAACCTTTAAGCCAGCCCCAACTAAATGTCCTTGTAAGATTTGCATTGGTCAGGGTTTCTTTTCATAGCAGTGAAACCCTAAGACATACATACATATATATATATATATATATATATATACATATATATATATATATATATATATACACATACCCAGGTTTACACACACACACACACACACACACACACACACACACACACACACACACACACACACAAACACCATTTACATGGATTTTAGATCTAGCCAGGGTCCCTGGAGTTTCATTGGTCCATCTGATACACATGTTCATGGAACATGTCTCTCCCTGTTTCTTGTTTTAGGAAGTACGTGGACAACATCTGCATGCTCGCTTCATTTTACTTTATTCTCCTCTTCAGCCTTAGTAATCTCAACTTACAGAGAGGGAAAGATGGGACCTTGGTTACATAGCTCTTTTTTTCTGTGGGTAGCTTACATCTCAAGTCACAAAGGGAAAATAAATATAACAAGAAATAATAATACACTTCCAAACCATGATGGGAAGTTCATATCCGTTCCCCTTAATGAATGTCAACTTTGGAAATTGGAATCCACAATTAGATGAGACTTTTTAAAAATCCTAATTCTCAGGCAGGCTTTGGTATTTCTGTTTCCCTGAAAAGGAACACCACTAGAAAAAGGCAGATGGTAGATTGCTTTTGTCCACAAATCGAATCAGAAGCATTTGATAATGAGCATAGAGGGGGTTCACCCCATGTTTTCCAAAGAATAAAGTAATATGGGGCAGGAGAGACATCTATAGAACAGTTGGTGCCTTATTGGAATTAAAAAAAAATAAAACAGAAGTCAAGAAATAATATTTCACAAAAGAAAAAACTAGGTTTTCATTAGGCATAACTGTTTTTAAAATAGCCTTTCTTTTAGTCATGGAAAGAGGGGGATGGAGCAGGTCAGTCGGTAGATAACTAAAGTCATTCCCATCAAAAAATTAAGAATAATGTGGATTGTTAATGGATTTGAATAGAATTAGAATTTTTAGCTTTCAAAGGGGAAAAATTGTGTTCCAGAGAGAGAGAGAAAAAAGAGTGTCCAAACTCATACTTGATTCTTTCAATAAATCTACTGGCAACTCATGTGTTTGTTGATATTAGGATTAAAACGCAAGTTGGATATCTCGACTTAAGAGTTTAACGTGTGTGAATAGCTGCTAGTGGAAAGACTTGTCCTCGGATTTGTCAAAGGCATGAAAAAGCCACCGTGGAGTTACTGAATTTTGTTTCAAAGACTTTAGGTCCTTGTCTGCAGGGATGCAGAGACTCAAAGGAAGGACCTGAGACGTCCTAAGACGTAGCGTCCAACAACTGAGGCCATGTGCACAGAGAGAAATAGCCTTTCTCAGAAAATGGAGCTAGGAGAAGTAAAAAATGAAGGCGAAATATCGATCAAATCGCTGTAATAGAACGACGGCAGCCAGTTCACAGAGCGAGGCAGCTGTCAGCGACTTGGCCAAGAACTAAGAGGATTTGAAAAGATAATAACAACACACAGTTCACAGTAGCCACTATAGACTCATGGGGTCTGTGAATTTAATCCCATATAATTTGGACAGAGAAAACAATCAAGGACTCAACCTAGATGCTGGAAGCTTGTGAGAAACCGGAAGTATGTGATTTAAGTGCTGACACTGGAAATGGCTCAAGATTGCACCTTCATTGGAAGGAGAAAAAATAAGTCACACAGCACCGGAAGTAATCCTTGTCAGGGTCTGTATGAGGTCGAAAGTGTACTGCACCATGATCAATCAGTAAGCACTGCCTACACATGTCGGGTGAGCCCACACAAGTGAGGAAATGATTTTTAAATTTAAACACAATTCCTAATAACTAGCAACTTTTAAGTGTCCAGTTTTAGCACAAGCTTCCAGATTCACAAGTTTCACTGAACTTGGTGAAACATTTCCTACTCTCCTAGGTATAGAAGTGAGAGGGAACCAAGGCACCCTGGGCAGCACACTTCAGTCTCCAAACAAAGTGCAATTTCCAGGCTAACAGCCACATGGCTAGTCTGCAGTCCACCAATCCTGGTCATGAAGGTATTGAAAAACAGTAGATGCCCTACCTGCTAGAGCCACTGACTCTGGTTCCTGCCTTCTGGAGGCTCCATGGTCATTCCACCCTTAACTCTCTCCCATCCTGTTGACAAGTGTCTGGGCTTTATGTTTGACATAGGAGTATATTTTAGTCCTTTAGATCAATCTCTTTCTCTCTCTCTCTCTCTCTCTCTCTCTCTCTCTCTCTCTCTCTCTCTCTCTCTCTCTGTGTGTGTGTGTGTGTGTGTGTGTGTGTGTGTGTTTGTGTGTGTGTGTGTAAATGTTATAAAGGTTAATAAAAAGAAAAAGTTTCTGGTTCCAGTAAAAATTTAAATAAAGATTATTTTTTAAAGCTTTATTTATTTATTCCATGTATGTGAGAACACTGTCACATCTTCAGACACACCACCAAAGAGGGCATCAGATCCCATTACAGATGTCTGTGAGCCACCATGTGGTTGCTGGGAATTTAACTCAGCCCCTTTGGAAGAGCAGTCAGTGCTCTTAACCACTGAGCCATCTCTCCAGTCCTAAAATAAAGTTTCTTAGAGAGCAGTTTACCGTGGAAAGCAATAAAGATGCCCCATTTATGGATGAACAGTCAGTCTCATTTAACTTCTGGGACTCGGGAAACATCTTGGGCATGGAGGTGGGAAGGGTGTAAGACCCAGAGGGTGGGAAGAAGGGCTGTGGTTCGCTGCCTTCAGGACATGACATGGCTGCTGAAATCGTGAGCTCACAGCTGCTATGGTCATCTGCATAGATCTATAAAGAACCACCAGCTAGACAGAATACCTTACTGAGGAGCTTTTCGGGTGCTGATGGCTGCTGGGGTAATAGAATCATTCTTCTCTGAGGGTTTGGTCACTGGTAGAATTCCCACATTCCTGTAGATGGTCTCACACCCATAAGTACATAACCAATGTTAATTGGGCTTAGTGGTCATCGGTTGTGAAAGAGGATATGAATTTTGAGGGATGTTTATTGGCAGGGAATTTCGGGAGAGCAGAGGCTGAAATGGAAGAGGTTTTTCATTGTATACATGTATGAAATTCTCAAGGATAAAGACAATTTATTATTTAATAGAAAATTTAGACTATTAGCTTTAGCTACATAATATAAGGCTGTATGACTCTAAAGAATTCAAATATTCAACATAAATCAAACCAATTGACTGCCTAATGATTCAACAAGCAAATTATATGTACTTAATGTAATGCACTTTCTCCCTGTTTCGGTCTCTTTCTATCTCTTGTCTCTCTGTATCTCTCTCTCTCTCTCTCTCTCTCTCTCTCTCTCTCTCTCTCTCACACACACACACACACACACATGTACTCTTACATTATTTTTATGTCAAGGTGTCAAAATTCATGACACAATCAAAATAAAGGAATAGAGGTTTCTTTAGGGGACACAGTCACAGTCATTGGGTTCAGACTGTCCTGGCAATGACCACATGGCAACAGTGTATTGATCTGTGTCACTGAGAGGCTGCATGAGCCCTGCTTATATTTCAGTGGATCAGTCAACCAAGAGTTCGGTCCGAAACAGCCAGCTCCCTCCTTCTATCCCCAGTGACCTACTTCTGTTGGGCAATGTCTGAAAGGAACCACAACCTTCCTATACAGTGCCATCAGCTTGAGACAAAGTGTTCCCACAGCTGAGACCTTGGGGAAATTTCAGACTTAGGCTCTAACAACAGTGAGCCAGGCAAGTTCGAAATGTTTTGTGAAAACAGTTTAATTTCACTTCTGAAAACAGGACAGGGAGGAACCCTTTGATATGGATTGACTTAGTCTTTAGCTTACAGAGTGCACCCCCAAAAGATACATAGTGTAGAAAAAGCACAGTTTTCTATGTAGCAAGCATGGCACTGAAAACAACACACAAATGAAAATAAAATGCAAAGAACTGGCATATATAGTAACAATTCCTATCCTCAGTGTGAAAGGCTTTTTTATTTATATATGTGAGCTGTCGTTATTAGATACCTACTGGGTTGATTTTTCAAGGAAAGAAAATCGCAAGCTCTGCCTATCCCAATGACCATGTGTCATTCATCACAGTGTTATGGGGCTCCAATCTTGGGATTAATCATCAGGGTTTGACAACAAAATCCATCGACTCAATACATGAGGCTTTAGTGGAGAAAGTGAGGTTACAAGTATGTAATGCACTTTAGTGTCTTCTCTGACAGTCTGTTGTATGCATGCCTTGTTGTTGAATATTGTCGGTGGTGGTGGTTGTTGTGCTTTCAAATATGAAATGTTGAATGCAAGGGCAAGTGGCAGGGATCCGATAGATCTTTGCATCCTCGCTTTCTTCTTCCAATCTCACACTAAGTCTCCCAATCCCCAACTATCATTCAAGTACACTGAAACTACTCAAATATAAAGAAACAAGGTGAAATCAAGACACTGAAACAACTCAAGTATACCAAACAAGGTAAAGTCAAGATGCACATGCCATCTCTAATTTGTGTTTGCATGTTGACTGTAATCATCTGGTAAGCCTTAAAACCACAGGATTGGTCTGAGGACGATGTGTGGTTGAAACCGCTTGCTGTCTAAGGAGACCTGAACTCATATCCCAGTCATCATGGAACAGGCAGGCGAAACCTGTAACCAGAGGGACAGGAAGGGGGAACAGAATCACTAAGGTCTGCTGTTTCCAGCCTGGATGAAAATATGAGAGTTTGGGATCAGAAAAGACACCACCTGTCTTAGTTAGGGCTCCACTGCTGTGAGGAGACACCATGACCAAGGCAACTCTTAATAAAGGAAACACTTAATTGGGGCTGGCTTACAGTTTCAGTGGTTCAGTCCGTTATTATCATGGTGGGAAGCATGGCAGAGTTCAGGTAGACATGGTGCTGGAGAATGTTCTATATCTAAATCAGAAGGGAGCCCAGAAAGAGACTTGCAGCCACAGGCAGCCAGGAACAACATCTCTCTTCCTCATTGGGCAGAGCTTGAACACTAGGAGCCCTCAGAACTGGCTTACACAGTGACACACTTTCTCCAACAAGGCCACACCTCCTACTAGTGGCACTTCCCATGGGCCAAGCGTATTTATACCACCACAGTGCACCAAAAGAAAATGGCAGAGAGACATAGAGAAAGATACTGCATGGTATCCTCTTGTAGCAGGGTGGTGCAACCCTCCCCCCACACACACACACATAAACCCATGCACAAGTGCACATATGAGCAGATTTATTTACTTTCTTTTAATTTTTTTTTAACCTAAAAACTTGGTACGTACACATAAACTGTTTGAGCAAATCCATTTCCACCCCTTCCCCTCAAATCCCTCCCCTTTCCTCCCTCCTAATTCCATCTGCATTTTAACAGAAAGTGCTGAGTCCATTTAGTGGTGAGTAGATGTGTGGGGGTGGGTACAAACATCCAGGGGAGCATGGACAGCTGTCAGGGGCCAAATCCATGAAGAAAACGGGCGATCTGCCATGTAGTCATCAGTTGCCAGTAGTTCTTCAGTTGGGGGAGGGGAGCTTCCAGAATCTCCACCCATCTATTCTGGGATTTATCTGTACAGATTTGTAGATGGGATCCTAGACACTGTGAAACACATGAACACACACACACACACACACACACACACACACACACACACACATACACACACACACATCAAAATTTAAAACCAGAGAATGGTTTTTAAAAGGTTACACAACGTGCTAAATTCAGTTCCTTGATGGCGGAATATTTGAAATCCACACCAGATCATAATTCTATCTATATAAAATTAAATTATTCAAATGAATATTTTAAAGTTCAGCGCATCTTTATGTGTTAAATAGCACAGGATGAACGAAATCAATTAGTGCCAAACCTCCCTATGGCTGCACAAGAAAAATTGTAAATCCGTGTTCAAAAGAATGAATCCACAAGGGTGAGGTTATCATAAGAGATCGAGGACCTACAGGATAGGGTTCGAAGGCTCAGTAGACCATACAGGTGGATCATAAGCAACGAGCCTGGAAAACGGCTCATTCATACCTTGACAACCTTCAAAGACTAGGGGACACGCAGGGATAGGTACCCCTCTTACGTGGTAATAAAAAAACTTTAATACATTTACAGGACACTTAGCTTCTAAATACAGTGTGGATTGGAATCTACAGTGTGAAAAGGCATAGGAGTAGTAGTGTCCAGCTTTCCCCTTACTGTGACAAAATTGTGTCATTTAGGGGCTGGAGAGATAGCTCAGCTACTCAGAACCCTCACAACTGACTCTCGCTCTGGGAGATTTGTCTCCCTCTTCTGGTTTTGCAGGTACTGCAGCCACATGAAATAACACAAAAAAGACTCATGAACAAAAGTAAAAATGAGAACTTAAAATGAGTCATTTAGTTGATGTTAATGCACCAAGGTTTGTAGAGAGAATCTCTTCTAAGCATCCCCTGTCAATTAAAAAAAAAGTCTATGACCTATGAGATGAGGCAGGAAATAGAAGGCGGAACACTTGCAGGAAGGGAGGATTCTGGGAAATAGTGTATTAAAGGAGACCAAGGGAGGCACTCTACGGCAGATGCTAAAAGAGATGTTGAGGAAGATGTTAAGAAAGGGGATGAAAGTGCAGTAAATAACCATGTAGAAGACACAGAATAGTTTGAATGGATTAAATAAGTTAATCTGGGAATGAGCCAAAGTGTGTGGCTTAGGAATTTGTTAATAAATAATTAGTTTCAGAGTTGTCAATGAAGGAGCGGGAGCTGGGAAGGAAAAAAGTACTTTTTTTCCCAAAGGTGTGTGTGTGTGTGTATATAAGAGAGACTCTGTGTGTGTGTGACAGAGAGAGAGAGAAAGAGAGAGAGAGAGAGAGAGAGAGAGAGAGAGAGAGAGAGAGAGAGAGAAATAATTAGTCACCCAGTTAACACATGAGCATGCACACACATGTGAAAGCCCAAGATACATTCAGGAAATATCCTTAATGTCTTGTCTGTCTTGTTCACTGTGGCAGCAACTCCCACTCACAAGCAAAGCTCCTTTTGGTATGTCTTTCCAGACAGCTTGCTCCGTGCATCATGCCTCTGCCTTCCTAGGTGGAATTATATGATGGTCTTCACATCCACGGGGCATCTATGTAAGTTTCTGGGGAGTGAGTGCTTAACTGCTAGATTCTCTCCCTATCCCCTTCCAGAACTTTCTGTCCCAACTCCCCTTTACCCTTCTTTTTGAGATTTATCGAGTATGCTTGATAAATGGAGACTGTATACATTTGAAGTATGAGGTGTAATAGTCTGATCACATTATACATTGAACAGATATTTTAAGATCAAGCTCATTCTCTCTCTCTCTCTCTCTCTCTCTCTCTCTCTCTCTCTCTCTCTCTCTCAGATTCACTCTCTTAACATACACCACATACAGAAAACCTCAGTGACAATCAGTTTACTGTTCCCAGGCTCTGATGTGTTGTTCATCCTGTAACTGAGTGATGTTATACATTCTGTCCAATCTATTTCTAAAAAGGAAAAATGAGCACACCAGTCACCCGGTTAAAACCCTCAAATGGCTCCATGTCACTGAGGGTAAGTTGGAAAACCCCTCTGTTGAAGTCCCTCTGTTGACAGACAAATGCTGTTCAAGAAAGACCAAAAGCTATAACACACCATCCCGAGCCTGGGAAATCATAAGTTTAGTTTCTTGTGTTTGTAAACTGAACAGAAAATGGGGTTTACAAGACAAGGAGAATGTAAAATTTAGTGTTGCTAGAATACTCAGTCACATAGGTTATAGAGCAGCTGAACTCAGGTTTCGACAGGGGTGTGGTTGTGGGTTTCATGTGTGTGTAGGAGTTGAGTGCCTTTTCCCAAGTGTGAGGGCACATAAATGTGTACATACGTGCAGAGATGAGTAGAATGTGCATTCTATTCCTCACTATTCTCTGTCTTTCAGTGTACCACAGCCAACCATTTTGACTAGTGTGGCTGGCCAGGATGCTCTTGGCAATCCACTAGCCTCCACCCTACAATGTTAAAGACATGATTAGCCATGCATGGAGTTTTACAAAGGTGCAGAGAGAATATGAACTCTTCGGGCTTGCAGAGCAAATTCTCTTGCCCACTGAGCAATCTTCCCAGTCCCCATCAGGATATGGTCTATTGCAACCTTCATGCCCTGCCTTCTGCTGTGTGTGTTTCTCAGTGTCCCAAGGGATATTCTCTCACAAAAATGGTTCCACCTCCACATGGCTCTGTGCTTACACTCAGAACAGAGTGTCTCTTTTATCAGCAGAACTAATTCAGAGGTAGACATGTTCTGATTGCAGCCTGTGGGGTACAGAGAAGACTAGCTGCATCTTTAAGACTTGAGCTTTCTTACCCTGTGAACTGAAAGCTGGTGTCAATCCCTGGAGGATGGAGAAAAGGAGAGATGTATGAGGGAAAGGGAAGGGAGCAAAGGTGTAGGGGAGAGGTTCAAGTCAAATTAAAAGTTCCAAGTTAGCATCAACCCTGAAGAAAAGACAGGGAGAAATTGACAGTGTTACTGATGTCACCACACACACACAGACACACACACACACACACATCTGCTGTGCCTCAGGTGTCATTCCCCCACTAAATAAAATGCTCTTTTAGGCTTATCTGTCCATCTCAAGAGTAGCCTGTAATTAAATAACCACCTTTAAAATCCTGCTAGTCTGAAAGAAAACCATTTGAGCATTTTCCTTAGCTGATGAATTACACGGACCAGTGGCGATGCATGAGAAAAAGTAAACACACATAAAACAATTGATGGGGATTAGGTTCCACATCTCCCACCTCACTCAGTAGACTTTTTCCCCAGCAGGGAACAGAGCCCAACTAGGACCAGCTGCAACACTGGTCTTCCAGAGTGTGTAAGGTACAGGAGGGACCCTTCCGGGACTCTGTCAGAGCTCACTTTTCCCAGAACAAATGCTGTTGCTGCCCATGCTGAGACACTGGAGCTGAAAGAGTGAGGACAAAACAGCTCCCTTTGGCGAGCATCTCTCCTAAGGAAGTTCCTCATCAGAGCCATAGGGTTTTCACTGCTGCTTCAGGTCCTGATCATGGCTGTAATGACTGTCTGTGGTGCTGACCTTTTCCTCATAAAGTTCTTTCTGAAGAGTAATTTGTCTCCTCATCCTTCCCATGGAACCCACCATGCCATTTACATAACAGATGTCAGAGTATCTTTTTAAAGAGAACAGAACTCAATCCAATTCTACCCTCTGGCATCCAAAAAGCTTATCATTTTCATAGCCAAGTACTTTAGAGTGCTGACTCACTCCTGAATCAAAAATCTCATCTAAATCAGTTCCTGGTGAGAGTCGGGTATGATTCACCACGGGGCACATGTCTGCACCGTTTATGAGTCTACAGATCAAGAAAGAAAGATGCATGCTGCAGCTAGCATAAACTGGTTAAGTATAACCTCAGATCAAGTCAGCATCACTTGAAGAGAATGAAAGACAGACAGACAAAAAGACGGACAGACGGGCAGACACACATACACGTGAGGGGGGCTTAGCAAATGTCTTATTTTGTTATTGTTTTGGTCTGTGGACAGGCCTATGAGGAATTGCCTTGATTGCTGACTGACTTAGGAGGGCGAAGCCCACTGTGGACTGCACCATTCCCTAGGCAGGTCGTTCTGAGATGTATAAGAAAGCTAGTTGAGCAGGAGCAAGCCAACAAGCAGAGTCCCTTGGTGGCATCAGCCTCAAGATCTTGCTGTAGTTCCTATTCTGACTCCCCTCCCTGACATGAAAGTTGAAGTCAAAATATTTTTCTCCCCTACACTACTCCCCATCCAAGCATTTTATCACAGCCACAGAAAGGAAAGTAGAACAGACTCCATGAGGCAGCAGGGTGGAAAGATGACTCACAAATTCTCAGGAGCCTGTGCTTGCAGCTTCTGACTCTTCTATCACTGTAAGCCACAGTGACCTGGGCAGGCTCAAGAGAAGAAATGACAGTCTGCACTACCTTGGAGATGACACAGTTACTTCTGTCCTTATTCCATGTACAAGAAAGAGTGCTAATGAGACAGTGGTTATAACGTTTTACAGTGGGAACAGAAAGAGAGGAGGAATTTAACGCTTCTTAAAGGGCCAAGAAGAGGACAAGAGGCAGAGGTGAAGCTGGACTCTGTAGTACATTTCCTGTGGGGTGTCCCTTCCCCCACCTAGTAACCAAATAGAAGGTTCTAAATCAAGAAAGAAAAAAAGAAGATAGCCACAAGACAAAAGAAACACAAGTATCTCAATAAGGCCCCTCCTCTGTGGCACTGCCCAGAGGTCTGTGAATCTGTGGACATGTGTATGAGGAACTGTTTGATTGTTCACTGACTTAGGAGGGTCAAGCCCATTGTGGGCAGTACTATTCCCTAGGCAGGTGGGTTCTGAGCTGTATAAAAAGACCCAGTATTGGAGATTGTCTGCTGCTCATGTGGTGATTTTTTCGGTTTTTTGTTTTCTATCTGACAGAGAGGGCTACAGTATTGCCTACAGTGAAGCATTGAGCCTGCTGCACAAAACTCAGCATCTTACTGTAAAAGACTGGAAAATTCCATACCTCATTAAACAGATAGTGGCCACATTCTCCCCTTCTCCAATTTCTAGTCATTAATGAGTTTTTAAGCTCCTGTTATCACACCTTAACCCATCACTCTGATTTTCATAAGACTGCTGGCACTCAACCAGTGCAAGCCACCAGACAGAGGACAGAGGTAACAAACCTAAACATCCACTGCAGTTCCCAACTAAAATGCTTACAGAAGCCTTGTCAACCTTCAGTCAAATTAGGCATCAAGTTTCTCTCATTACCTATCCTTTCATTGTCAAAATATTTGCATGTCTAAGTTATTTCTGTTAAAAGGGTGGGGGAACTTCTTTCTATTTTATGAGCCATTTACTTTAGTGTTGTAAAGCAGAGAAGAGGACAATCCATTCGACATTTACTCTAATAGGTGACTGATGTATGCATGAGGCTGTCCCTATTTCTCCAGTAACTATAAACCTAGATGCCTTTTCCTTTAAAGATGTAGGAAACGAGCCTTCTACCCCATCCTTCCTTTCTAATTCAGCAGTTCTCATGATCAGTCTGGCATCCACCTCCTACCAGATCAGAAAGACTGGCCACGATCCCTTCTGAAATTAAGGATGAGACCCCACTGTGGGCTGGAGAGATGGCTCAACAGATAAAAGCACTGTCTGCTCTTGCAGGGGGCTCAGGTTTGATGTTTTGCACCTACATGGCAGCCCCCACACATCTGTAACTCCGGTTTCAGGGAAGACCTTCTGCTGGCTTCCCAGAGTTCCAGGCATGCCCAAGGTACATATACATGCATGCAAATAAAACACCCATAAACATTATATATATATATATATATATGTATATGTATATGTATATGTATATGTATATGTATATGTATATGTATATGTATATGTATATGTTAGCCTTAGAAGACAGGGAGGAAAAGGAAAAGAAGAAGAAAGAGAAGAGAAGGAGGCAATCCTATGAAACCTCAAAGACACTGCATTCAATTCTTTTTATTTACTTTATTTATGAGTACACTGAAGCCATCTTCAGACACACCAGAAAAGAGCATCAGATCCCTTTACAGATGGTTGTGAGCCACGATGTGGTTGCTGGGATTTGAATTCAGGATGTCTAGGAAAAGCAATCAGTGCTCTTAACTGCTGAGCTATCTATCCAGTCCCTTGATTATTTTAACTTTGTAGTCCATATGTCAAGGCTCCTACTTTGAAGTAAATGCTGGGAGTGTGTGTGCACACTGTATATTATTAATCAGGTGCTGATGTGTAGAGACAAGTGGATCCTGGGGCTTGAGGGGCTAGCCTATCTAGCCTAACTGCTGAGATCCAGGACAATGGGAGACCTTGTTTCAAATGATGTGGGTGGTGTTCCCGAGACTGACACCAGTCTTTCAGTCTCCACAAACATGTGCACACAACCATGAGTACACATGATGCATACATTATAAAAATGAAAAATGAAATGTGGAAATTCAATAAAGAAAGTTCCTTTCCAGCTGGTGGGGTATAGAGAGAATTGCTTCTCTGAGTATAGTTATCTCTGAAGAGGAAGTCAATAAATGACTCAGACAAGAGCCTTTGAAATATCAGCTGCCTACCCAGGGCCCAGACCTTCTCTCTGGCTGCAATTACCTTCTTAACATGGCTCCACATTGTCTCCTGGGACCCAGGTTTCCCCTTCCCCATAGCTCTGCCCTTCTTTGAGCCTAAGAACCCAAAGAGCTAGCCAAGAAAGGAGGGGAGAAAGGAGACGAAGGGCTGGAGAGGAGGCTGCCAGTAGTCCAGTCATATACACAGACCATTCCATTGGCACTCACTCCACGGATGCCAGGCAATATCACTGAGCTGCATGCAAAGGCACGGTTTAATAATCAAATAGGTGGCAGCCTTTACCACAGTAAGTTCAGCCAGTTATGAACACAGTCAGAATGACACCTGTCTGTGAACTGTGAACTCCTGAGTGCTTGTGCATCCTTGTGTAGAAGGACTGTGTGTCTATGTGTGTGCGCGGGCATGCATTTTTATTTAAGCTGGGTTTATTTCTTTTATTTTCTTATATTATTAGTCCCGGGACTACTTCATGACTTAATAAATCTCCCATATTTCTTCCGCTGTGCCTGTTAGCTCTGAAAAACCCTGCTGGTCACCCGAGGATGTGCTTTACCTTGTCAATTATTTCAGGGGACTTGTGGGTGAGACCCTTTCCATGAAGCCCAAGAGACAAGAAGAGAACAGAAGCCCCACCTAGCCAAAAGAAAGTGGGTACAACATTGTCTGAAATGATTCTGTGTGGGCGAGAACGTGGATAAGAGAACGTGATGTGAGAACTAAGCTCAAGTTGGACACACAAATAGGGACATTGAACCCCAAACAACTCCCCCACCAAACGGTGCCTGCGGGTATAGCCTTAAAAGTACCCTTCCATGGAGAGCCCAAAGGAATCTGTACTGAGTCTGTTGGGACATTGGGGAGAATAGAAAGCCTTTGCCTCCTCTCTCAGTAGAAGAGATGGCAGTAAAATGGGTTACGGATATGTAGGATTATTGGCAGAAGAAGGTTTAAAGAAAGGAACATGACTCATTGGCTTTGATTTGAAATCTTTATTATGGCAAATGGTGGTTATTAGATAAAGATACCTCACACATCCTCTGTTTATTCACAATGGCACTTTCAGTCCATTTCAGCTGGTTATGTGTTCATGGATTAAAAGCCTTTTAATAATATCTACTAAATTTTTTTTTGCACTCTCCCAGGGCAATGTAGTAGCAAAACTCGCTGAATGGCCATTATCTGAAGCCTGGACCAGAAAGATAATGGCCCTAGGTTTACAAGGCAAGTGGGAACGTTCAATTATACCCCCACAACTGACAGCACAGCTCTGTTACATGATCAGCAGGACTGCTGGAGTTAACCTGGATTTTGGGACCAACAGATACCCGCTGTGCCCAGTTGGGCTTCTCCTGGTGCAGGTCTGTCTCTTGTGGCAACAGCCAGGGGAGCGTCCTACCAGCAACTATGAGGAGCAGCAATAGGACACTTCATAGAAACCAGGGCAGGAGAGAAGAAAGGAAATGTGTCCTTCTTTGTCTTTGTCTCATAGACAAGAGGTCAGTGACCTGAGTACCTGCTTCTAACTGAGTACAGAGTCACTTTCAACATGTGTGTATGAACTCTGCTGGGGTCTCCAGTCTATGATCGTATTCACTTTTGGTCCATCATTTCCTACCACAAGGAGATGACACCCAGCTCCATCTAAAGTGACACTGAGAAGCAGGTCAGTTACGGCGTGGAGGACAAGACTAAGCAGCATCAACACAGACATACACTTTCATGCATACAGACATGCATGACACATATATCCGCATGCATATGCACACCAAGAACATGTGCACACATGCATGCATGCACACATAAGCATACATACATGTAACACACTGATAGTTTTATAAATACACATATACTTATTAGCGTGTGTACACTTAGTTTCACACATGTGATATCTTTTAACTGTATATGTACAATATACTATGTATATATACACAATACATACAAACACATATATAAACAACACACACATATACATATACATATACATATATGTATATATATACATATACATATATATATATATATATATATATATATTCCTAGTTTTGTGGAATCTGATTTCTGTATTCACCCTAGAAAGAGTCAGCCATTTGGTGCCCATTCTGAAAGATTTTCTTTTAAAATTCATGACTGCAAAGAAGCAGGTCATTAGGTCACTAAAGTGTCTGCCTCACATAATAGTCTGCCTCTCTACAATTGTGATAAAACACTCTAGCCAAATACAACTTGTAGTAGGAAAACATTTCTTTGGCTTGCACCTTGGCTTGCCAGCTTTTGTGGGCAGTCAGACAGGAACTCGAGGAGAGAATTACAAAGGAATACTTCTCACAGCCTTACTCACTAGCCCATGCTAAGTTGCCGTTCTCATGAAGCCCAGACACCCTGGCCTAGGAATGATGACACCCACAGTGGGATGGGCCCAGCTTCAACTGTCAGTTGAGACAATCTCTCACACATTAGGCCCCAACCAATCTGATGGAGGCAGCTCTTCAGTTGAGGTTCTCTCTTCCCAGGTGACTCTATGTCAAGTCTCTTCTAAGTTATGTCAAGATGACAGTGAAAATTAACCAGGATACCACATAAGCATGAAGACCTGGGTTTGATTCACTGAACCCACATCAAAATGTGAGTGGAGAAAGCTTCTAATGCCAGTTGGGGAAAAAAGGACAGGATCTGCAGGATCTGCTGACCACCACAGCTGGCATGACTGATAAGCTCAGGCTTGAAGGTCTAAGACCAAGGAAGCACAAAAATGCATGGGAGGAGCACCTCTAGGCCAAGAAAGAGGAGATCATCAAGACTCTGTCCAAAGAGGAAGAGACCAAGAAATAAAGTTTCCTTCATATCTGTGCATAGTGACCTCAGTGTGGCCTCACATGATCAGTCATTAAAATAAAGCATGACTTAAAATAAAAGAGAGTTACCTTGCCTATGGTGTCTGTTCACAGCGATGGAAATCTAAGTAAGACAATGTGTATTCCTTCTACCATTTCTGTTTCTCTGGAAACCCTAATACAAAAGTGCTCTAGAGAGAGGAACAAGTACCCACCAGACAACATAAATTCCAGTTTACTTTTCTGGTGAATATGAAGTTGTTGTGGTTTAAAAAAAATACGAACTTGGTTTTCTGTTTGTTTGTTTTGGTGTTGTGTTGTTGCTGCTACTTTTGTTGTCATTTTTGTTGTTGTTGTTTTTAAAGTAGAAACAATTAAGCCTCCTCATCCCTAACTGGCTGGCAAACACCTGAGCCCACATCAGCTAAAGTGATTAAGGCATTAGGAATGTGTTTACACAAAAACATAGTTATCCTGTCAAGTTCTGATGAGAGACAACATCAGCCATGTGGGCAAGCCTAGAGCCTCAACCATTCAACACAAAAAAATCAGGACACACTGTCAGAAGCCTGTCAGGCCAACAGAGAGAAGGGCCTGCGTGTTGTGTTGTTATTTTCTTTTATGAATTTTTGGAGCCAACCTGCTCATTAATCCTGTTTATAATATTAACTCTGGCACTTTTTTCTTGGCTCATCAAATATTTCCTTAATAAACTGTCAGCTCATTCCCCCCCATCTCCATTGTAATGACTTTCAAATTAAGTTCATCTGGACCACAGAGGTTTTTAGAACTCTATGATGACAGAAAACTAGGGGAAAAGAACCTCTTTAATTTTTTTTTGAAGAAAGACATAGTCATTTACCTGCCGCCTTCTCCCAGTGCTGACTGTTTCCAAGCTCAGTGCTGAGACCTCTGCCTCATGGGCACCATCAAAGCCGTGAGATGAGCAATTCCAAACCAGCAGGTATTATACTGACTTGACCGTACTGTGCTCCCTCACCTAAAGCCACCCGGTTCCAAACTCCTGGTGTCCCTCCTCCCCTTAAAAGCTAGCTGTTGGGATCCATGCTCAGCATCACCCATGCCCATAATCCAAAGCTCATACCTTTTAAAAATCAGATGTGTTTATATTATTGAATGCTTGAATATTCTGGCAACACAGAACTGTGTGCACCACGTGCCTGCCTGATGTCTGAAGAAGCCAAAAGAGGGCATAAATCTCCTGAAACTTGCTAGCAGTTCAACTGTGAGCCATCATATGGATGCTGGGAATAGAAACTGGGTCCTCTGCAAGAGTAACAAGTGTTCTTCATGGCGGAGCCGTCTCTCTTCACCCCAGTATCTGTGCCCTGTCCCTGGACATGCTTTGCTATTCTACAAAACCACATGGGAGACTTGGTCCCCATCCTGGAGAATAGACTTCACCCTATCAATGAATAGGATGCCATGGCTGCTGGTATTGTAGACACTAGGAGACTGTGAGCGAAAGTGCCTTGTATAGGGGAGTCCTGTGAGAACCAAGACTGGAGGAGCACCCTGGACTGGAGAGAGATTGGGTTGGGACATTGCAGAAGATAAAAGAGTGATGGTGCCAAGGACATTTGAGCAATCCCATGAACTATCCAGTCTGGGATCTTAGTTAGGTTTCCACTGTTGAGAAGAGATACCATGACCAAGGAAACATGTAATTGGGGCTGGCTTACCGGTTTAGAGGTCAGTCCATTATCATCACGGCAGAGGGCATGGCAGTGTGCAGACAGACATGGTGCCGGAGAAGGAGCTGAGAGTTCTACATCTTCATCTAAATGAAGCCAGGAGCAGACTGGCTCCAACATGGCTGGGAGAAGGATTTCAAGAACTCACCCCCAGAGGAACAGACCTCCTCCAAAAAGGCAAACCTCCTAATAGTGGCATTTCCTCAGCAGTGCATATTCAAACCACCACAGGTTCTCTTCACGTATGACAATAACACTGTTGTTTTAAAGTCTTGCTTAAAGACTCATGATGTTTGCGTGAAGAACATTCATTGGGTCTGGGTGACTCCAAAACCCCAAAACATGAAGTCCTGTATCTCCCTGAAGTATGAAATTGGCATGTGTGCACAGCCCCTCCCATCGTCTGCAATATCATAATGTTAAGTGTGTACAGCTCCAGCGTGCAGCTTCGTAAGGGCCGGCATGTGTGAATTCTTGAGTCTTCTGTACTTTTGTTTATGGCTCTGAACTCTGGCCTAGACTGATGGGCAAGTAGTTCTGGGAAGGAAGATTGCTGGTGCAGCCAAAGGAATGTAGGTATGTGATTTAAATACAGAGCTGGAGGAATCTGGCTCATTTTTTCTGTACCACATGAGAGATGAAGTCACTCTGCGCAGCCAATTGCAAAAAAAAAAAAAAAAAAATCACAGAAAAAAGGCACATAGGATGCTTGTTTTACCTAGACAAGATCACGAGCACTGTTAAGATTTAAATATCCATATGTACAGAGGAATCATTGTTTTTTGGTTCAGAGATGCCCGTCCTTTTTAAGCACCAGGGCAAGATCAGGCAGATCTGGGTGTTTGTGTGAGAACACCTCTCTTCCTGTGGAGTCACCTTCATGACCACTAAGGTGGCCACATGATGTCAAGTTCAACACCATTCTGCTCATTCATATAAAAAATGAAGAAGAACACGTGATTTGGGGAGATGAGATGGGCAGATTTTAGACCATCTCATATGCACGGCAGAGAGCAGCGTTGAAAGGACTTGAGAAGATGTTGGCTGACCCCAGGCCTTTTCTCACAGAAACAGCTGACATTCGCCCCACAATGTTCCAGTTTTGGGTGTTTCCTTCAATAACAGAGAGTTTAAATTAGACCCTTGCCTCCCCCCACCTCCCCCCAGTGATGGGCAGCGGGCCCACGGGCCACCAGGCTTCCTGTAGGAGAAGCCTCTCTTCTTCCATCAGAGTAGCTCTCCAAGAAAATAAATGGCATGTGCTCATTATTCAAATGAGGACTACTTAATGCAGAATTTGCCCCCAAACTTTCCAAGACACCCATGGTAATGAGCTCCCAGCTCTCTTCCCCTCCAGTTTCTGAAGTCAAGGTGAAAAGCAACATGTGACAGAAGCTGGGAAGCTGAGGATCTGACAGCAGTTTGACTCGACAGTCTCACAGCTTGCAGAAGTATCTTGGCCCCAAAGCCTGTGTTCAGCCATCCTTTCAGGGGTAAAGGTGGTGTGGCTGGTGAAGTGCCCCCCAGAGAGTCTCTAAGGTTAAAAAAGAGGCTCAACTCAAGAGAATTTGAGGCTGTCTCTAATTTACACACCGGAACTAGCCCCAGCCCTAATTCCAGCCAAAACATTTCATACATAGTACAGCAAAAGGCACTGAGTCATGCTGACCTTTATTTATGGCCTCACATCCATGCTCAACTGATGAGAACACAACTCCAGAGTCCTGTAGGAAGCAGAATTGTGCCTGTGATTCGAAGATGACAGGATAGAGGAACTGGAGAGTTAAGGTTGTCGCTAAAATGGAGAGAAGCTATCTTCTGAGGTCTAGCATTTATCTCCTGGTGGCTAAGCATCAGAAACATCAATGAAACCGACCCAGCCAAGGATGCCTGCAGAGATAGTGCACGTTTTCCTAACGATATCTCAGTCGAGGCTGAGAAATATATGGGCCTGAAGAGATAGAACATCAGTTAAGAGCATGTTCCAAACTCACAGGGAACCCAAATTCTGTTCTTAGGATCCATTTAAGCAGCTCATACCTACCTGTAAATCAGCTCCCGGGAACCTGAGGTCCTCTTCTGGCCTCCAAGGGAATCTGCAAACAATATGCATGTGCGTGCATGTGTGTGTGTGTGTGTGTGTGTGTGTGTGTGTGTGTGTGTGTGTGTGTCTGTGTGTGTGTGTGTGTGTGTGTGTGTGTGTACACACAATTGAAACTGTCCTTACTGAGGGTCAGGAAGGTATGGCCTCTGGTTTCCCGCTGTTATTAATCCACTCTCATCCCTACACCCAAACGATGTAACTCATAAAACCATCTTGGAACTTTATTTACAAAAAGAAAATAACCTAAGAGAAACAAGTCACAGGCTTGAGAGATGTGTCAGTCCTATAAAGCAATGGCTGCTCTTGCAGAGGACCTGAGTTCTATTTCCAGCACCCAAGTGGCAACTCACAACCATCCATGAGTTCAGTTCGAATGGATTAGACATCCTATTCTGATCTCTAAGGGTACCATATGCATATAGCACACGCACATAGGTGCAAGTACATATAAAATAAAATAATAAATTTAAAAAAATTTAAATAAAAACAAGTACATTCAATCACTATATTTTACCTAATTTTTAAACTTCACTTTATCCTTCAACCTTGCTGTAAATTAAATCTTTTGAACAATGGTGCCTGAAAAGCCACAGAATTGTGTATAAAGCTCTCTCTAAATGCCCATGTTCAAATCAGGAACTGTGGCAGTCAAAATCTCTGTGTAATAAACTCACTGATTTCCCCCTGTGGTTTAGTAGGGGATCCAGCTTTACCTGAATAGAGGTCTCTGAGTGGGACAGGAACTGCTCAGGCTCTGACTGCAGTATCCAGTGTCCCCACTACTGCTGACAAAGGACAGAGTCCTCCCCACGGGTCCCACAGACCCCAGATGCTGATGCAATAATCGAGCCTTTTGATTTCCCTCTCTGTGAGGTAAAGGTATCCATTCACCTGG
Source organism: Rattus norvegicus (assembly GCF_021556685.1). Classification (NCBI taxonomy): domain Eukaryota; kingdom Metazoa; phylum Chordata; class Mammalia; order Rodentia; family Muridae; genus Rattus; species Rattus norvegicus. The sequence continues at coordinate 56,691,986 of NC_141555.1, read as the reverse complement.
AATTCATCCAGAACCTTCAAGAGTCAGAAACATACTGCAGAACAAAGCACCCTCTCTGGCCCTCTCCAACGTCCTGAGAACATCCAGCAAGTCCAGTTCAGTGAGAAGATGGGGCACCCTGCCATTGCCACAACCTCCCTGGGAACAGAGAGGGTGGGCAGAGGAGGCAAATACTCTCTTTTTTCCATTCCTCATGGTTCCCATTCCTTACATATTAAACATGCAACTTGCAGACTCATCAGACAAAACACCAGGGCCTGGGAGATGGCTCATTATGTTAGGGATTCAAGATCAGAATTTAAATTCTCAGCCCTGGGCACTCTGTCTGGAGCCACAGTCATTTCGATGTGGTCTCTGCCAACAGGAAGACATCCGGCTGCCCTGTACAGGGCAATACTGAGGCCCCACCCCCTTTCAGTCTTACATTCACTCACTAATCAATAATCATTGGGTTCAGTGCAGAGGCCACTGGCTTGAAGAAGAGCATGAGAACATCGAGTGTGAGTTAATTCAGCCTGATCACACGATGTTTCCATTTTGTCAGAGCCACGGTCTCCAGGATACCACCGGGATCCATTCTCTTTCTGATTTAACACCTTAATTGGAAAGCACATAACGGGAGTATACTGGAGAATCCCCAGGGTAGACCAAGTCCTGCCACGTCCCCAGTAGTGAAGTGGTCGCACAGCCACAAACCCTTTTCACCCCTCCATCCACTTAAGCCTGTGATTCATGAAAGATATTAATAGAAACCAACCAGGCATGGCCATGCCTATGGTGCTAAGTCCAGCAACAGATGTTTCCTACAGTGGTTGTATTAGAATAACCATAACCCAAGAATGCAGCCCACTCATCATTGCCAGATCACCTTCAATAACAAGGGTGGTGGTGGCACCGGAAAAGGCAGTGGAACTTAGGCTGTGCCTAAGATGGTCCTAACTGTAAATGATATGTTTCTTCCAGAGGGGAAACTGAGGAATGTGACTAGTTTCTGAAGTGGATCTCTCAGCTCTGATATTGATGCCTTTGTTAGTTAGTATCTGAGATGGCCAAGAGGCCCTGGGGAATCTGCCTTGGGACAGAAGTGATGCTTTTCATCCTAATTCACCATGGTTCCCCCAAGTTATGACAACATGGTTTGACTGTTATCTTGATGCTGCCCTGGCCAGTCTGCTGGCTAACAGAGGAGTAGTATCTCTTCCTCTGCATCCAGCAAGGTCTATTCAACCACCTTCCAGCCCCAGACCTGCTTCTCCCATTTCCTATGAGCACAATGAATCTTTAAAGAATTTTAGGGCCCCCAAAATGAGGGAAACCATGTGGTATTTGTCCATTTTGCTTGGGATGGGCCCTCCCAATGAAAGCCCTTCTCTATTTAAAAGATCAGATACCAAACAGACCCACACAGCCATATCTCTACCCAGAAGCTCAGGAAAATACTCAAATTTCAGAGAATCTTGAAATCTAGCTATCAACCCAGTTTCCTGCTATGACCCAACACATGAACACACACACACACACACACACACACACACACACACACACAGTCATCTCATGGAAATCCTCCATCCAAAGAGAAAGCACACAGCTTAGGCTCAGAGCCTCTCGGTGAATGGCAGTCAGCCTAATCATTTTGACACCGAGCCCATAGCACTCAGAGGCAACACATCAGAGGATACCTGCACACCATGCTTACTGTGGCACCATTCTCAGTAGCCAAGACTTGGAATCAGCATGAGCATCTATCAATAGACCATTGAATAAGTCCTGGTACACATACACAATGGAATTTTATCCAGCCACAAAGGGATGGAATTAAGTCTTTGGTAGGAAAACTATAGACCACTGCATTAAGCAAAATCAACCAGACACCGAGAAGCAAATACTGTAATTATTGTCTCATTTGTGAGTCCTGTAATTCTTTACAGAATCTGTATGTGTTCTTAACAGATCCAAAAAAAAAAATATGTCCATATATCACGAAGGCAGACCAAGGACTGGAGAAGGTAGGAGACTAGGCAGAGGGTGGGTGAGCAGGAAATTTGGAGAGGGTAATGCACAGGACATGATTAAAGGAAGTTGTCTTGATGCAACCCAGCACTGTGGATAATGAATAGACACTGATACAAAAAAAAAATGAAGAAGGAAAAAGAAAATAAAAGGTTACAATTTTAGTGTCAGAGACACTGATGAGGCTGAGGACTACCGCCTACATTCCAAATACACCAAGAGCCATGGCCACCTGGCCTGAGATGGCTTAGGTATCATTCCTTTGCAATTTCAAAACACTCGCTCAGTCAAATAAGAGCATTTGATATACACTACAGAAGCCAAGGAGATGGATCCACAAATAAGCACATTCCATCGAAGCACAGAGACCTAGGTACAACTCCCCTCCCCTGGAAACTCACATAAATTGGGGGAGGGGTAACAGGTGGTGGGTGTGGTGGTTGCCTATAATCAAAGCCTTGGAAGGCAGAGTTAGGGAATCCAGAGAGGAATGTGGCAAGCAGAACTAATTGGTCATATCAATGAGTCTGATTTTGACTGAAAGACCTTGCTGAGGAGAATCTGATAGGAAAGCAATGAAAATCTATGACATCATATCACACATACACACATGTCTGCACAATACACATTCAAACACATGAGTACACATACATATCTCTCACACACACAAAGGAAGAGAGAAAGAAAGAAAGAAAGAAAAAACCAAAGAACAAAAGAACAAAAGGAAGGAAGAAAGAAAGAAGTTGATAGATAAAATACATAAGTTGAAACTGCAATTAGGCTCCATTTATCCGTTTTTTGATGTAAAAAGAAAGGGGTTGGTCGAAATGCCCTGTTTTTTCTTTAAGTAGCGATGAAGACCAAATCCAAGACCTTGTGCAGCTAAATGCTCTTCCTGTAGCCCTATTAGGCAGTCACTGACCTACCAAATGGCAGGTGGCCCTCTCAAATTGGAGGGATAAGGCTGTGCCCAGGTCAGAGGTGGATGCATGTCTCCCAGGTGAGAACTCACGGATATCTTCTCTCTGACTGGCGCGAGAGGGAGCCCGTGGCCCGGAGCCCCACCATGCGTTCTTCAATCTCAGATAGTCCAGGCAGGTCTCTCCAAAAACCCACCCCCAACCCACCCTAAACCCGGAAGGAGAGGACTTAGCCTAAAACAGCCTTGCAAATGTCAAGATGGAGGGACCCTGCCAGCTCCCTCCCCCGCCATCCCAGAGCTGGTGGGATGTACTGGAGGAAGGTTTTCCTTGTGCACCCTAGAAGAGACCTTAACTCGTACAGAAGTTTTTCTCCATGCACAGTGGAAGTCAAATCTTAGACATCTAGATGGTCACTTTTGCTTTGGGATCAATGGGTGGGGGTAGAGATTTGTAGCAGTGTCTCTGAGGATGTCTTAAAGAGTCAGACATACCGAAAGTGAATCTCTCTCTTCCCTGCCCTTTGCTGTGTGGACCTGAACAAAGACATCTCTGAACTTCAGTTCCTTCTAGCCCGAAGACAGGATGAGCACCTCTTAACTGTAGGCTTGGGATAAAGACTGTACACCATCCTATACCTGCAGGTGGCTCAGAGAACACCTTTGAGACACGAGCCTCCAGCCACCCACGCGCAGCTCCAGTGTGGATTTTTATGGTGAGGAAAAGAAATGCTTAATTTTCATTGATCCACCTAATGGCTTTGTGTGGCTAATCAGCCTGAAGTCCATCCTATTGTTTGTCTGCAGTTAGATCTAACTGTTGATCTAATTACCCAGGTCTAGAATTAGACTCTCACCCGGAGCTGGGAGAACTGCTTCAACCATCTACTCCTTCTAAAGGAAACCCCGAAGCCTCAAAGTTGCCTTGAGATGAAATGTCAGGTAGCAAAGGAAATCTTATTTTCCCCCCAAGCCCTAACTAATTACGGGATGTCATCACAGCCCGATTAGTATTTACCCAATAATGTGCTAATTCCTGATCCAGCCAAAAGCTTAACTGCCATTTAAATGGAGCACGATATTTAAATCTTAATTTCATTACCTGCTGATAATAATCTTACAATTATAAATCCAAAGTATCACTCGGAATACATTTGCATACATAAAAGAATCTGTCCTCATTGTTGTTCCATGGCACACATGGCTGTTGTTTTGACTTTCAAACCAGAGATGAATATCCTTTTATGGAGAAAGAGATAATGGGATTTTTCCCTGCACCGAAGCCTGCTTGGAGAGCGAGAGAAACACATCCACACCATAAAAGGGCATCTGGGCAAGCACAAGTGCCACGCCTATCACCTGTGAGATATGAGCCACCTCTGTGTTGTTTACTGATGCTCTCACATTTCTGCTAACAAGTCAGTCGATACAACAAAAGCCACTTCAGAATTCCCAGACATTCAACACTAATTGTCACAGAAGGGGCAGTGGAGACTGTCAGCCTCTGCAGGACTCTCAGGCTGCCATGGCCTCGATGCCTTTATTCTGGCTGTTACATCTCTAGGACAACGTTCTCCCAGAGGAATAGAGGGTTTCTGGGCTCATCAGCAAACATGTGTGCACATGCGCAAAAAAGAACCATCTTGGCAGCTGGGAGTCTTGCACCAGTGGAAGGGGAAGTCTCTAGTCCTGCCAAGACTGAACTCCCCAGTGAATGGGATTTTTGGGAAAGGGCAGAATGTGAGGGTGGATCAGGAAAGGAACACCCCTATAAAAGGGGAGTGGGAGGTGCTAGGGAGATGTGAGCCTGGAAACCAGGAAAGGGAATAACATTTGAAATGTAAATAAGAAATAACCAATTTAATGAAGATGGAATAAAAAAAGACACTCCTTCTGGAAGAGGAGAATGTATGATTTCTTTTCAGTATCTGTGGGAAGACTTTGGACACCTGGGCAAATGTGGAATGACCTATAGATCCTTGGAAACATTTGGATAGTTCCAGAAACTCCTGAAAAAGTGGAAGATCCAAGATCTCTATGGTAAGAGAGGAAGGTTTATATGAACCTGGAATGTGTGAGGAAATTACCTGTCCAAGTTTGTCAGTAGAAGAGTCAGCAGAAGGTGGGCCAGGCACAGTGTGATCTTCTTTGAATCTTCACTGTTCTCCCCAGTACTGTGTTTTGTAGATGTTGCAGGCACTCTGGCTAGCAACTCGTCAAAGTCCACATGTTCTTCAAACTTAGTAGACATAACCCGGGTTTTTTTTTTTTTTTCTTTTTTCACCTTCCCAAGAATGGGCACTAAAGATGAGGCCACTCTTTTTCTAGTAGCAAGATGTAAGCAGATGTTCTGGTATCCCTGGTCCTCAGCATCGAGATGTATTAAAAAATTAAAACACTTGTTTTATGTGTTCCCACCACACCTGGTATTTACAATATGTGTCAAAAAATCCAGACTCACCCCTAGTTAAATACTTCTTTAGTTGTATTAATACGCAGCCCGTGGAATCTATATTTCAATTTCTCCTTCCCATTGTCTCTAGCTTGCTGTCTATTTTATATTTACTTCAGATGTGAACATATATTGCTATTATTTCATGTTACAGAGCATCATGACTGATAATGTTAATTTTAGTTTGTTTTAATTACTCTGTTCCTTATGCACTGAGTTCTGTGTGTGAATATGAATTTCTGACTCATTATTTTGTCTCCTTAAATGATTCTTCTGTATCATTCTTTTTCAAAGTCTACTTTTTAACTTTTAATTATCTCTGTGTGTCCGTGTATGTGTGTGTGTGTGTGTGTGTGTGTGTGTGTGTGTGTGTGTCTCAGTATACACATATGAGAACGATGTCAAAGAAAGCCAGTAGGGGGCGGTAGATCCCCTGAAGCTGAAATAACAAGTGGGTGTGGGTCAGAGGACATGGGAGCCTCAATCCAAATTCAGATCTTCTGTAAAATCAGTTTGCATTCTTAATTCCTATGTCGTCTCTGTGGCACCCTTTTAACATTTCTTCAATTAGTCCAGTTGGTTAGCAATTCCATTAGATGTTGTCTGGGAAAAACAAAACTTTTTAAAAGTTTTATATTTAATAGGCACTTTTTTCTTTTGAGCACAGAACTGGAACTTTCGAGTTATTTATTTCGGGAGTGAACTTGTGCCATTCTGCCTGTTTTGCAGTGGGCGTGATTTCCAGTCTAACCACAACTGTACCTTCTGTTTTGATTCTCTGTTCTTTTCCTTGATTTATTTTTTTTTCTTTCAAGATTTTTTCAACTTCCAAGTTCTAAATATATATATATATATATATATATATATATATATTCATATTAATTATGGATCTCTCCCAGCTCAGCTTTTAACTCTCATGAGTACTGATGACTGTGTCTGGCTGTACCCTGTTTTCAGCACCTAGGATAGCTACGGGGTCTTAGCAACATTAAGTGTTTGTTAAACAAAGGGGCTTTTTGTGCTTATTTTCCAGATGAGATGCCTCAGTCAGAGAAAGGTTATGGTAACGGAACACACTGGGATTCTTAACGTGGTTTCATAGAGACTTAATGAGTTGAAGAGAGAACAGGAGAGCCTAGGTTTCTTAGATTTCTTCGTACAAGGACTTTGCCACAGAGGATGAAAGGTAACACATTCAGTATGGTGAGAACAGGTCAGATTTAGGTTATTGCAACTCAGTGTGGATCTGCTAACATCAGCCCCTCCCTGGTTGTGTGGCTTGCCTGGAAGAGAGTTAAGACAATTGTACATTGAATTCTGTTCTGACATGCAATCATAAATGTTGAGGAAAATAATCTTTCTATGATTGTAGCAATAAAATTTTATTTTTCTTGTGTTTATTATATTTTATTGTATTTATTGTATTTTGTTGCACTTTATGTTTGATACAAGATCTTAAAACGTATCTTTTGCTTGCCTGTAACTTGTTTTGTAGACCAGGCTGATTAGAAGAGAATCCTTAAAAAACATTTTTAGAAGCAAGTAAAAGCTAGCCTGGTTATTGCCCTGCCTTGATGGACCTTGCACTGGGGAACCATGTTAATACAGTAATGTGTGGAAAATACTGATTAACTGTTATTGATCCTCTTCTATGACTCTGCCTGGAAGGAGCCAAAATAAAGCTCACAGCCACCTTACAGCCAGGCAGAAGCAAGTATTGAAATTGAAATCTTGAAAGAAGAGAGTAGGGACAAGAGCTTGTCTCCTGAATCCGTGTGCATATTCCAGGACGCAAAAACTAGCCTATAGTAATAAAGGCATCATAATGGTTTGATTATGCTTCACCAATGGTTGTCCCAAGGCTGACAACCTAAGTTTGATACACAGGACCCACATGGTAGAAAGAGAGAGCTGACCCTCATAAGTTGTCTTTTGACTTCTGTGTGTGTGTGTGTGTGTGTGTGTGTGTGTGTGTGTGTGTGTGTGTATGTGTGTGTGTGTGTGTGTGTTTGTGTGTGTGTGTATGTGTGTGTGTGTGAGCTTACAGTTTAAAAATGGACAATTTCCTAGACAGGTACCAGGCACCGAAGTTAAATCAGGAACAGAAAAACCAGTTAAAAAACTCCATAACTCCTAAGGAAATAAAAGCAGTCATTAAAGATCTCCCAACCAAAAAGAGACCAGGCCCAGACGGGTTTAGTGCAGAATTCTATCACACCTCCATAGAAGACCTCATAGCAATATTATCCAAAATATTCCACAAAATTGAAACAGATGGAACACTACCAAATTCCTTCTATGAAGTCACAATTACTCATACATAAACCACACAAAGACCCATCATAGAAAGCAAACTTCAGACCAATTTCCCTTATGAATAGCGACGCAAAAATACTCAATAACATTCTGGCAAACCGAATCATAGAGCCCATCAAAACAATCATCCACCATCATCAAGTAGGTTTCATCCCAGGCATGCCGGGATAGTTTAATATATGGAAAACCATCAGCGTGATCCATTATATAAACAAACTGAAAGAACTAATCCACATGATCATTTCATTAGACGCTGAGAAAGCATTTGACAAAATTCATCACCCCTTCATGATAAAAGTCCTGGAAAGAATAGGAATTCAAGGCCCATACCTAAACATAGTAAAAGCCATAAATAGCAAAACACTTTCTAACATTAAACTAACTGGAGCGAAATTTGAAGCAATACCATTAAATCAGGGACTAAAAAGGCTGCCCACTATCTCCCTACCTATTCAATATAGTTCTTGAAGTTCTAGCCAGAGCAATCAGACAACAAATGGAAATCAAGGGAATACATATTTGTAAAGAAAAAATCAAAATATCTCTATTTGCAGATGATATGATAGTATATTTAAGTGATCCCAAAAGTTCCATCAGAGAAATATGTCAGCAAATTGGCTCGGTATAAAATTAACTCAAATAAATCAGTAGCCTTCCTCGACACAAAAGAGAAACAAGCCGAGAAAGAAACTAGAGAAATGACAAACTTCGTAATAGACCCATACAATATAAAGTACCTCGGTGTGACTTTAACGAAGCCAGTAAAAAATCTGTACAATAAGAACTTCAAGACTCTGAAGAAAGAAATTGAAGAAGACTTCAGAAGACGGAAAGATCTCCCATGCTCATGGATTGGAAGGATTAATATAGAAAAAATGGCCATTTTTCAAAAAGCGATCTACAGATTCAATGCAATCCCCATCAAAATACCAATCCAATTCTTCAAAGAGTTAGACAGAATACTTTGCAAATTCACCTGGCATAACAAAAAACCCAGGATACCTAAAAGTATTCTCAACAATAAAAGGACTCCAGGGGGAATCACTATCCCTGAACTCAAGCAGTATTACAGAGCAATAGTGATAAAAACTGCATGGTATTGGTACAGAGACAGACAGATAGACCAATGGAACAGAATTGAAGACCCATAATTGAACCCACACACCTATGAGCACTTGATTTTTGGCAAAGGAGCCAAAATCATGCAAAGGAAAAAAGACAGCATTTTCAGCAAATGGTGCTGGTTCAACTGTAAGTCAACATGTAGAAGAATGCAGATTGATCCATGCTTATCACACTGCACAACGCTTAAGTTCAAGTGGATCAAGGACCTCAAAATCAAACCAGATACACTCAAACTAATAGAAGAAAAACTAGGGCACAATATCAAACACATGGGCACTGTAAAAAGGTTCTGAACTAAACATCAGTGGTGTATACTCTAAAATCAAGAATCGACAAATGGGATCTCATAAAACTGCAAAGCTTCTGTAAGGCAAAGGACACTATGATTAGGACAAAGCGGCACAACAAAATTGGTGCAGACAGCCAGCCCTGTTTGAATGTAAACAACTTACCTCGAATGCACAGTCTTGTCCCCTCTTCAGGGCAGCTGTATGATTTGGCGCCCTCCTGTGGTGAAAAATAGTAGTGTGCATGCTCGGGTTTTGGACCTGGTGTCAGTTGGAGGGTAATATGCTAATGAGGGGGCGATACCATGCTGGTGAGGTGATTTGTTCTCTGCCAATCCCTGGAGGACAAGTAGTGGCGTGATAGTGGGATAACAGTGGGGTGATAGTGGGGTGACCCGTGCCCCACCAATCCCTGAGACATTATTAGCATACTGTTGTGTATATAAGGTGAGCGACTTTGCCACTCAAGGTCCCTGTATCAGCAATGAAGGTGTCCTGCAATAAAGGCTGTTGACAAGGATCTGACGGTGTTGCGTCTTCCTAGCTGGATGAGGTGGGCGCTACAGTCACTTACCCCATGATTCATTTGGGTTGCATAGTGAAGCTGGGCCATATGCTGGGCAAAGGAATGGCTGCCAATAGGTACCACTCAGTTATACCAAAAAGTGTGGAGAAAAACATCTGTGTAGTACATCCTTCCTGAGACAGCCCTTATCTCACTGACAAGTCTCTCCACACATTGGGTATTACAAAGCCCATTTAATCAATTTCCAGGATACATAAGTTCAACAGGAAGAAGTGCATGGGGTGTGTAGAGATGGACTTGTGCTGATTGCAAAGGCAATGAGAGAAGGATAAGGGTAAGAGGAGGAAGCATTCTCCAGGGAACTCAGTGAATTTGGCAGTTGCAAAGCATTTGACACACAAGCCCTTCTCCTTTCACAAAGAGTAATTGACACAATTGACCCTCATCTCCAGAAACACAGAGCAGTAAGCAATTCGGAGGATTCTTGTAGATGAGAGATATTAATTTTTTAGTACTTTAGAGCGTCAGTTACATCAAAGTCAAAGTCTTTGTCTGCAGTCACAAAACTCAAAGCTTAGAAAATATTTTTTCTCACATAATTTCATAGCTAATATTTTCTCTCTTAAAACTAGGGGATTTTTCAAAGTGTGCTAAGCATTGAGCCAAGTGTCCAAATATTTACAATAGAAGGTGGAAACATGTAGTCCTGGCAAAAATGAAGCTCAGGCAGAATATTTACCTTGGGTTAAGTTCAGTTTCACATGCTGTATAAGCTATCATTCAAACGAAGGAAAGGAAATACTTGAGTGAATCTCGATTTTTACCCATTCTTATCATTAACTAGTTATCAACATTATACAGAAAAACTGATCAACCCAATCATCTGTATGCTTTCCTGATGCCACAGGTATAGTCTCTACAACAACCCTGTGTGTGTGTGTTGGGCTCAGATTATTCTCTGATCGCAATTATGAATGTTCAAACCCACACAATAAAGGTATCTTTTCTTCAAAACTCATCAGTTTTGAAGATAAAGTAAAATCAAATAATCATTGGATAAATAAATGATTACTGGTTTACATACATAAATTTAAAGGCAGGGAACATCTAGATGTCTGCATAATAATGATGTGGCCAGAGACGCACCTTAAGAAGTGTAAACTGAGCCATGCAAGAGAAGAAGGATCAACCAAACAGGACCATAACCCTTCATGCTGCATCGTTCAATATGGCAGCTGTTATCTGTAACTTAATACTTCCTGTCTCTTTATAGAATATGTTTTCTTAGTGAAAGTATCACTGCGTAGGCATTAAGTTTCTGTTTTCTTAATATTGTTCATGATATTCTATCAATCAGACTATTGATTTAAATTTTAAAATAGAAAAAAGAGGTGTTGTCTTGATATGTATTCCAGGCTAATGTGAAATTCCAAATTCCTCTCCCTCAGTCTCTTAAAGGTGAGTATTCAAAAAGCAAGACATGGTGCCTGGCTTGATAGAAATTTCTTCCTATCCTTTCATCACAACATCTTAAAATTTCACTAAATTGCCTGTATTTCTGTACACATAGTATCTATACAGTTCATTCCTCTTTGCTCACTTTTGCATCGGGCAGCTGCTGTGTGTTTGCTTGGTTACTTACATGGAATGCTGTTCAGTTCCAGCAAAGCCTTATCTGTTTTCAGATATCATCCTTCTCTTTTGTCTATAGTTACACTCTGTTTTTCACACTGTAACTTGTAAAGTAACTGTTAGCACTGTGGTGGTGACTACTTCTCATCTTGTTCACATTGTAGCCTTATATGTAGACTGAGTATGGACTGCAAAGTTCTTATCATTATGTTTACCATCCTTAACAATCCATGCTCTCTCGTGTACTGAGAAGCTCCAGTGTTCAGTTTACTGTGGCTCCTTTGTGATTCTGTGTGTCCCTTCCCATTATATCTTCTGAAGTTCAATCTCATGTCTCTCAGGTATTGGAGATGTGGCAAATTCATTTTTCTCCTAGACTGACATCTTTTCCCTTCAAATGACATAACCTTTTCTGTTTTGAAGGGGGTATATGTCTTTGCTGAAGTTTGGGTTTTCTTGTCAAAAAATACTTTTTCCTGACATGGGTAGAATAGGAGATACCACCAGCCTGTTAGGTTCTCTCTCTATACACTTGATATAATGGGATTCCAGAGATATGTGAATAGATCAGTCGCATGGTTGATCCAAAAATCAAATGTGAGTTTCCGTATTTCCAAATTATAAATACACATATTACCTAGGTTTCCAAATACCATATAAGACACCCACACACACATACACATACACATGAACAAGCACTCAAATGTATGCCACGTACACATGTGTGCCTATACATTCATGCAAAACACAGACAGGGAGAAACAGAATAGAGAAAGTGCACATGGAGATTGTACATGAATTAAAATGTTAGTATAAACAACAATGCAGTGTAACAGTGTTTGTTTACATCCCATTTCACCATTTGGTCACTTAAAGATGTGACTAAGAAAAAAATGTATTCCCCATGAGTTTGCTTGTGTGTGAAACAAGTTAATTTCCCAAATCACTTAAGTTGATCTGGTGTTGAATGCTTGTCAGCTACATGGGTCATGAGCATGTGTGCATGTCTACCCACAAACATTTCAGATTTACCTTTGTGTACACTCCGTTTTGGGGGATTTCTCATCATCATATATAATTTTCACTTCTATTCACTAATACATCACTAGACTAATTTTCTATTGGGGATAATGAAAAAGACAGTTCCTCAAACAACAACAAAAAAGCAAAACAATACATAGTTTCTCATAGGAGCAGAAGACATAGTCAGGTATACTAGCTTATAAGATCTATTAGACTAGATCTGTACCCATTTATGCAAAAGTTATAAAAATCTAAGTATAGAGAACATGAGACAGACATAAAGCTCTGACAATTATGAAGCAGGAGGTCTGTTGTACATACTTGACCTCTCAGTGGACTCTGCTCTTGTAGAAAAATTGCTGGAATACAGAGGATTCTATTGTGATGAATTTCACACTTATTTTGATGTACTGTGAATATTTCTCCATATTCAATTAAAACAAACAAACAAACAAAAACAAATAAACAACCTTCCCACAGCTAACACAGAAATGAATACTTTTATAATTTGAAATATTTTTAATAACTTCCTTTTCATTAGTAGTTTCTGTATTTGTATAGGTACCTCTCTAGCTAGAGAGTAAGGCCTTTCCTCTCCCAGTTAAATTTCCAGAAAATCAAATCAAGAACCAGATGTCATATTTAAATTTAAATTTGTGCAATAAAAATGATTCACGAGAAACCCTGAGGCTGCAGGACAGATTGACACATATGCGCACCTTAGCCCACATCCCTGATGCAAGGAGAAATTGAACAGTGCTTCTGGAAACTAGTATATAGCAACAGTCAGCCACCGGTACCCAAAATTCTGGTCTGTACCGAGGACTTCACTGAATGGTCAAACAGTTCCCTGTACCCAAATTCCATAGGGGAGAGAGCTGGGCCCTCAGGAATCTGGATATTCCTGAGAAGTCAGAGGAGAGTACCCACCTTCCCACCATAATGACTCAAGAGGGTATTGCACAGTGCCAACTTTGCCTATGGAGGGCAAGGACATACAGGAATAATCAGGGTCATGATCATTTGAATCCTGCCTGTGCCTAGAGATGGAAGTATGTCTCCAGGAGTGCCTACACACATGAGAACAGAACACCTGTTCGCAGCAAAGGCTGAAAGAAAACAAGAAAAGAGTTCTACAACAGTGCTGACAAACAGGAATACAGCAGGGTCAAGTCACTCTCAGAAGCAGCAAGACAAGCGAACACCAAAGAAAATCCAATGACTACGGGAAGGCGAAGAAACCTAAGTTACAAAAAGCAATAGGCAAAGAATCCTAAGTAACAAAAAACAATAGTACTTGGCATAAGCAGAGCCCAGCTATCATACCTAAGAAAATACTGAATATTTAAACACACCAGAAAAGCAAGATTTAGATTTAAAATCACATTCGTTGAAGTGATGTAGGACTTTGAGAGAAACCTAAAGAATTCACTTAGAAAAATGCAGGAAAACACTAGTGAACAAGTAGAAGGCCTTCGAGGGGAAACACAAACATCCAAAAAAGAATTACAGGAAACATGACCCAACTGGTGGACAACTTGAAAATAGAAATAGAAATAATAAAGAAATAAAAAAGTTGACAAAGATAGAGATAGAAAAACAAAGGAAGAGACAAAGGGCCGTGGATACAAGAATCACCAACAGAATGCAAGAGATAGAAGAGAGAATCTCAGAGGCAGGAGATTCCATAGAAATCATTGACATTTGATGAAAATAATGGAAAACAAAAAGTCCCTTGCCCAAAAGGAAATCCAGGACAAAATGAAAAGTTCAAACCTGAGGTTCATAGGTATAAAAGAAAGAGATGACTCCCAACTTAAAGGGCCAGTAAATATCTTCAACAAAATTAAAAAAGAAAAGTTCCCTAACCTAAAGAAAGTGATGCCCATAAACAAACAAGAAGCCAACAGAACTCCAAATAGATTGGGGCAGAAGTGAAATTCCTCCCATCACATAATAGTCAAAACCCCAAATGTGCAAAACAAAGAAAGAATATTAAAAGCAGTAAGGTAAAAAGGTCCAAGTGACATATATAGTCAGACCTATAAGAATTAGACCAGACTTCTCACCAGAGACTTTGAAAGTGAGAAAATCCTGGACAGATGTCAAATAGACCCTAAGAGATTACAATTGCCAGACCAGGTTCTTGTATCCAGTAAAACTGTCAAGTAACATAGACAGAGAAACCAAGATATTCCATGACAAAGCCAAACTTATGAAATCTCTTTCAGCAAATCCAGGCCTACAAAAGATCATAAATGGAAAACTCCAACACAAGTAGAGAAAATACATCATACCGAAAACAAAAATATAATTTCCTTGCAATGAAATGAAAAGAGAGACAAACAAACATAATTCTACCTCTAACTAGAAAAAAAATAAATATCTCTCCACATCAATGGACTCAATTCCCCAATGAAAAGACACAGACTCACAGAATGGACACATAAAGAGTATTGAGCATTTCGCTGTAGGCAGGAAACACACCTCAGAGACAAAGACGAATACTACCTCAGAGCACAAGTCTGGAAAACAAATTTCCAAGAAATTTGCCTGAAGAGGCAAGTTGAAGTTGGATTATAATATCAAATAAAATTGACTTTCAACTAAAAGTCTTTAAAAAACAATAAGGAAGTACATGGATTTCTAAGGAGGATAAGGAGGATCATCTCTTCATAGTGATCAAAGGAAAAATCCACTAAGATGAACTCTCAATCGTATGTATCTAAACTCCAAATGAAAGGGCACTTGCATTCATAAAAGAAACCTTGCTAAAGTACAAAACATATATTGCACTTCACATGATAGATAATAGTAGGAAATTTCAACACCCCACTCTCATCACTGGAGAGATCATGGAAACTGAAATTGGACAGAGATGTAGAGAAACTAACAGAAGTTAAGAACAAAATTTATTTATCAGATATTTATAGAACATTCCATCCTAAAAATATAGGATATACATTATTTTCAGAACTTCATTGAACCTTCTCCAAAATTTACCATATAATATGTCACTAAACAGGCCTCAGCATATGCAGGAAGATAGAAATAATCCCATGCATTCTATGAGATCACCGCACACAAAGACTGGTCTTCAACAATAACAATAATGACAGAAAACTCTCATATACGTGGAAGTTGAACAATGCTCTACTCTATGACAACTTGGTCAAGGAAGAAATAAAGAAAGAAATTAAATACTTCTCAAAACTTAATGAAAATGAAGATAAAACATTCCCAAACATACGTGACACAATGAAAGCTTTGCTAAGAGGAAAAGTTATAGCTCTGAATGTTTAGGAGTAGAAACAGGAGAGAGCCTATATCAGCAGCACACCTTAAAGCTCTAGAATAAAAAGAAATAAGTAAACCTAAGAGGTGTAGAAGGCAGGAAATAATCAAACTCAGAGCTGAAATGAACTAAGTACAAACATAAAGGACTTTATAATGAACCAACAACACCAGAAGGTGTTTCTTTGATAAAAAACTACAAGATATATAAACCCTTAGCCAGACTAACCCGTGGTCACAGAGACTCTATCCAAATTAACAAAATCAGAAATGAAAAGGGACACACAACAACAGAATCTGAAGAAACTCCAAAAATCAGGAGATTCCACTATAAAAGTCTATATACAAGAAAACTGGAAAATATGAAGGAAATGGACAATTTTCTAGACAGATACCAGGTAGCAAGGTTAAATCAGGATCAATAAACTATCTCAAAGATAGTTTAGATAGGATAGATAAATCCTAAAAAAATAGATGCAGTTATTGAAGCTCTCCCAACCAAAAAGAACCCAGTGACAGACGAGTTCAGGGCAGAATTTTATTAAACATTCATAGAAGACTTCATACAAATATTGTGCAAACTAGTATACAAAATTGAAATGGAACACTACTAAATGCTTCTATTAAGCCACAATTACACTTATACCTAAACCACACAAAGACCCAACAAAGAAAGAGAACTTCATACCAATTTCCATTATGAATATTGACACAAAAATACTCAATAAAATTCTTGCGAACCGAATCTAAAAAACAATCATCCATCATAATCAGGAATGCAGAGATGTTTTAATATACAGAAAACCATCAGTGTTTTCCAACATGTAAACAAACTCCAAGGTAAGGACACATGGTCATTTCATTAGATGCTGAGAAAGCATTTGACAAAATTCAACAACCCTTCAGTGTAGGGAGCATTTCGGTAAAACATAAATGGTGCCGACATCCAGTCCCGTCCGGTAGTAAACGATTTATTGCACATGGGCAGGCTTGTCCCATTGCCAGAGCGGCTGTAGGATAATGAGGTTGTCCGGCACCCTCCTGTGGTTATCAAAGGTTCTGCACATTAGCGTGTTTTGCACCTGGCGTCAATTCGACAGGATGGTAATATGCTAATGAGGAATTCATGCTCCACCAATTCCTGAAGGAAAAGTGGCAGGGGTGATAGTGGGGTGATTCATGCTCTGCCAATCCCTGAAGGACAATTAGCATAGCCACAGCCTGTTGTGTATATAAGGTGAGCGCTGTTGCCACTCGAGGTCCCTGTATCAGTAAAGAGGTGGTCCTGCCAGAAAGGCTTTAGAGGAGAATCTGACCATGTGTTGTCTTCCTTGCCAGACGAGGTGGACCAGAAACTTCAGAATAAAAGTTGTGGAAAGATCAGTAAATGAAGGCCCATTTCTAAACATAGTGAAAGAAATATACAGTAAACCTCTAGATAACATCAAATTAAATGGAGAGTAACTTGAAGCAACCTCACTAAAATCAGGGACTAGACAAGGCTGCCCAACCCTCTCTCTACTTATTCAAAACAGGATTCCATGTCATAGCCTGAGAAAACAGACAACAAAAGGATGTCAAAGGGATACAAATTGGAATGTAAGACATCAAAATATCACTATGTGAACATGATATGATTGTATACTTAAGTGACCCCAAATGTTCCACCAGAGAACTACTTAACCTGATAAATAACTTCAGCAAAGTGTCAGGGTATAAAATTAACTCAAACATAGCAGTAGCTTCCCTCTCCTCAATGGATAAACAGGATGAGAAAGAAAATAATGAATTCACACACTTCACAATAGTCCCATATAATATAAAATATCTTGGTGCAAGTTTAACCAAGCAAGTGAATGAAATGTATGACAAGAAGGTCAAGTATCTGAAGAAAGAAATTGAGGAAGTACTCGGAAGATAGAAAGAGCTTCCATGCTCATGAATTGACAGGATAAATATAGTAAAGACGACCATTTTGCCAAAAGCAATCTACACATTCAATGCAACCTCCTTCAAAATTATGATTCACTTCTTTAATAGAGATAGAAAGAGTAATTTGCAAATTCATTTGGAATAAGAAAAAGCCAGGATAGTTAAACTATCCTCAACAATAAAAGAACTTCTGGGGGAATCATCACGCCTGAACTCAAGCAGTATTACAGAGCAACAGTGGTAAAAACTGCATGATATTTGTAGAGAGACAGACAGATAGATAGTGGAATAGAATTGAAGACCTAGACATGAACACAAAACTATCACTTGATCTTTGGCAATGGAGATAAATCCATCCAAAGGAAGAACCAGCATTTTCCAAAAATAGTGCTGGTTCAACAGGAAATCAGCATGTAGATGAATGCAAGTTAACCCTTTTTTATGACCATGTACAAAGCTTAAGTACAAGTGAATCAAAGACCTACACATCAAACCAGATCCACACAAACTAATAGAAGAAAAGGTGTGGAAGAGTCTTCAGCACATGGGCACTGGAGAAAATTTCCTGAAAAAAACACACATGACTTACTCTATAAGATCAAGAATTGACAAAAAGGACTCCATAAAATAGCAAAATTCTGTAAGGCAAAAGATACCGTCATTAGGAAAAAAATGCTACCAACAGGTTGGGAAAATATTTTTACCAATCCCATATCTGATAGGGTAATATCCAAAATATACAAAGAACTCAGGAAGTTAGACTCTAGAAAGCAAAAATACACTATTAAAAATTGGGTACAGTGAATTACAAAACATTCTCAGCTGAAGGTTATCAAATAACCAATAAAAAACTAAATAAATGTTCAATATCCTTAGTCATCAGGGAAATTAAAATCAAAACAAATCTGAGATTTCCCCTCAGTCCAGTCAGAAGGGCTAAGATATAAATCTCAGGTGACAGCAGATGCTGGCGAGGATGTGGAGAAGGAGGAACACTTCTGCTTTGTTGGTGGGATTGCAGACTGGAACAACCTCTCTGAAAATCAGACTGAAGTTTCCTCAGAAAATTGGACATAACATGATTGAGGACCCAGCTATACCTCTCTTGGGCATATACCCAAAAGATGCCCCAACATACAACCGAGAAATATATATGCCTGTGTTCATAGCAGCCTTATTTAAAATAGTTAGAAGCTGGAAAGAACCCAGATGCCTTTCAAAAGATTAATGGATACAGAAATGTGGTATGTCTACAGAATGGAATATTTTCAGCTGTAAAAAACAATGACTTCATGAAATTCTAGGCAAATAGAATGAACTAGAAAATATCATCCTGAGTGAGGTTACTCAATTACAGAAAAACACACTTGATATACATTCATTGATAAGCAGATATTAGGCAAAAAGCTTGAATTACCCATCATGCAATACATAGACCACATGAAACTCTCTTTACAAAGGTAACCAAAATACCCTTGGGAGGGAATAAGGAGGCAAAGTTTATAAAAGAAACTGAAGGACCTGCCGTTCAGAGCCTGGCCCACATGTAGCCAATACATATACAGACACCAAAACTAGATAAGATGGATGAAGCTAAGAAGTGCAAGCTGACAATAACTGGATATTGATACCTCCTGAGAGACATAGCCAGAATATGTCAAATACAGAGGCAAAGGCCATCAGCAAACTACTGAACCAAGAATGAGACCCCAGTTGGAGGAATTAGATAAAGGATTGAAATGGATTTGCAACCCCATAATAATAACAGTGCCAAACAACCAGATCTTCCAGGGAACAAACCACAACAGAAAGACTATACATGGACTGACCCATGGTTCCAACTGCATATGTAGCAAAGGATGGCCTTGCTGGGAAACAATAGAATGAGAAACAATTTTTTCTGACATGGTTTGTCCCCCAGTGTAGGGGAGTGTGTTGAGGTGTTGGAGGCATGTGTTGGGATGTGAACTCCTTATAGAAGAGTAGGGGGAAGGGTTAAGGGGATTAAGGACTGGAAACATGCAAAATGGAATAACATTCGAAATGTAAACTGGAAATATCCAAAAATGAGAGAGAGAGAGAGAGAGAGAGAGAGAGAGAGAGAGAGAGAGACAGAAAGACAGACAGACAGACAGACAGAGAGGAAGAAGAAGAAGAAGAAGAAGAAGAAGAAGAAGAAGAAGAAGAAGAAGAAGAAGAAGAAGAAGAAGAAGAGGAAGAGGAAGAGGAAGAGGAAGAGGAAGAGGAAGAGGAAGAGGAAGAGGAAGAGGAAGAGGAAGAGGAGGAGATGGAAGAGGAAGAAGAGGAAGAGGAAGAGGAAGAAGAGGAAGAAGAGGAAGAAGAGGAAGAAGAAGAAGAGGTTGAGGAGGACGAGGAGGTGGAGGGTGAGGAGGAGGAGAATAAGAAGAATAAGAATAAGAATAAGAATAAGAATAAGAAGAAGAAGAAGAAGAAGAAGAAGAAGAAGAAGAAGAAGAAGAAGAAGAAGAAGGAGTTGAAACAGAAAGAAAACAAAACTTTAATTCTTCCCCATTCCCTCTCGTCCTCAGCTGTTGTTTAGGCAGTCGTGTTAGTGAGACGTTATAAGTGTAATTGGTGGTGTTACTTTGAGACACCATCTCATAGTAAACTTTAGTCTCTTACAATCTCCTTGCCCCCTCTTCTGTAATGTTCCTCAGCCTTGAATCAAGTGACATTTTGTAGATAGAGCCATTGACACAGGACATGAAATTTCTATCCTGCATTTTGAATGGCTGGGATTTTTACTTGATCTTTTTTGTAGAGACTGAAATTAATTCTTTATATAAGGACACATGGCTATGATTGTTGTTAGGTATGATACTAGCTTAAGTAAGTAAGTGGCTGTACATTCTCCCCCATAATCACAGCTTCAATAGCTTTATACATGTGGCTAAATTACCAGTACCATCCATGTTCATTGAACGGGACAAGCAAAATTAGAGAGATGTTGGCTATCACCATGTTATTTACGCCACTGCACTGCACTTATGGTTTTTCTGCAATGTTGATCATTGTGTTTTACAGGCATGATGTGAACAACACTTGAAACTGACAAGACTGATGATTGTAATTACATGTTATACCAGAAATATGACTTGTGCCTGGCACATCATCCTGTATAAGAATATTGGCTCTCTGATAGGCAGGAGAATGGTAAATTAAATTTCGTTTTAACATAAAAAAAGGAAATTAAACTTTTTCCTGCTGTAGCATGTTTAATTAATTGAAGCAAAAAAATCTATTTACTTGATGTAGTGGAAATATCATTTAACAATATAATCCTAACTCCTTTTAAATGATTAAAAGTCACATGTAGTTGATAGCTGTCATACTGTATAAAATAGGCATCAGGATTGGGACAATGAAATAGTCTCTGTTTTATGCAAATGCATAGTAATAATGAACAAAATTATGTACCAAGCTTCATGCTGTAGGTAACTTATTACATGTATTCAATTGTATATAAGATAATTTCATATTAGCTAGGTGTCTCATGCATAATATTTATGATTAAGCTACTAATTAAATAATAAAATAAGCGTACTAGATTTACCAACTGGACATGGAAAACAAAATATATTAGAATAATCAAAATATTTCTTAAAAGCAAAATGCTGAAAACATTTTATATATAAAAGCAGCCTCGAGCTATATGGCACCTTAATGTTTTATATTGTGTTCCAGTGAGGTGGCTGAGCAGAAAAAAATTTTTATGCCATGAAAAACAAAGAACCTAAGTTTGATACCTACACATATAGGTTTGGAAGACTTCCATATGCCCTATATGACCCGAACACATAAAAGCTTACACAGACTATTAATAATGAGACTAATGAGAACAAAAATAATAAGAAAAAGAAAAACACAAAACTCTAGGAACATTTTAAAGAAATAATGTATTGTATTGGCCTTAAAATGGGAAATTCAACACATTTTCTTAGTAGATTAACTATTCAAAAGAAAATAAAATGCTTCTACTTCATTCTAAATGATAACAAAAGCACATGAGATGGATGTTGTAAAGAAAGAGAGAACTGCAAACTGTAAAATTAATATAGTCATTGGAGAGGAAAGAAACAGACACTATCCCAATGTTCTATAAGTAAATATAAGAAAGATTTACTGCATAATATTAACATATTTAATCAAACACATATTACGATGATAAAGGAAAAAAAACTGGAAAAAATAATTCATGAAAGTAGTCTCAGCGCCTAGAATGCGGCACGATGTCTCAAATTAAAAGATACCATGAAATACATGAGAAAGTGATAAATAGGTTGATTTTATTATGGAATAAGTATTGTAGTATTAGCTTAGTGGTTAAGAACACTTACTGCTCTTTAGAACAAACACGTTCAGTTTCCAACACCCATGAAGCCACTTGCAACCAGCTGTAAAGGCAGCTCCAGGGGATCTGACATCTCCTGGTCTCCCCAGGTGCCTGTGTCCATGTGCACAAATCTATACGTAGAGATTGACACATAACAAATCATTAAAATAAAAAAGATTCATGAATGTATTTTCTGCACATTTTATGAATACTAAGCATTCTACATATGCAAACACAACTGATGCAAAGCAATAAGAATGGAAAAAATTGTAAATAGTATGAAGAATAAATTAAGGAATAATTTCGGTAACAGTTCAGTAAGCAAAAACGCTAAACTTCACGATTTAATTGCAATGTAGTGTTAAAAAGAAACTAGCATATGAATTTATGAGTGAAAAATTTTTTTTATTCTTTTTTTTCGGAGCTGGGGACTGAATCCAGGGCCTTGGCTTGCTAGGCAAGTGCTCTACCACTGAGCTAAATCCCCAACCCCGAATGAAACTATTTACAAATTATTTTATTTATTTACATTCTGGCATTGTCCCATGTCCCCTCCCATAGTTCCTTATCCCATTCCAGCTCTTCCTCCCCTGATTCGAAGAGGATGCTCCCCATACCCTGCCAGGCACCATAATCCCTGTGGCCTCAAGTCTCTCAAGGATTAGTCCAGACCAGGCAGTCCTCTGCTATACGTGTGTCAGGGCATCAGACCAAATTGTGTATCCTGCCTGGTTGGTGGCTCAGTGTCTAGGAGATCTCAGCGATCCGGATTAGTTGCGATTGCTGGTCTTCCTATAGAGGTTGCCGTCCCCTTCAACTTCTTCAATCCTTCCCCTAATTAAAGAACTGACAGTAGTCAGAGACTGATATATTTTTAAAATATATGTACCATTTAATTTTGAATGGTATAATATGGGTTCTCATATAAAATTGATGGTAATATATATTTATTATAGTCTTCTGAAATGGAAATTTGGCAGTATTTATACAAGTATTACATTACTTAACAGCCTTGACATCATTCCAACAATGTGTTTTTTAATTTATAAAAAATAAATGTAAATAATCACCATTGAGTACTGTGCCTGAGTTAGTTTCCATGCTGATTTTCTGTAGCGAACATTAGCTAATGGAAATAAAAATAATCTGAAAGGCACAATTAGGTTATTATTTAAAAAATGAGTATACTACCATTTATTAAATTTATGATATTCCATGAAGAAATTCCCCATGCACATTTATTCAAGATACATTGTTAAATGAAAAACAAATAACAGAATATTTCATTGTGTAATCAAATGCCCTGGGTCCTGCTAAGACTGAACCCACAGTGAACGTGATTTTTGGCGGGAGGGCAGCAATGTGGGGAGGACGGGGAGGTGAACACCCATAAAGAAGGGAGAGGAGGAAGGGGAATGTTGGCCCATTAACTGGGAAAGGGAATAACAGTAGAAACGTAAATAAGAAGTACTCAAGTTAACAAAAAAAGAAAATGAAAAAAATGACCTGTTCTGTCCCATGGTAAGAAGAAACTAGCCTACAACTTCTGTTCTTTCCAGATTCTTCTCTTGTCCTCTTCACCTCTGCAGATTGCTTTCTTATGTTACCTATAGTCTCTAAGTTATTCCTCTCTACATTTCTTCTCAGCCCAGATCTTTTTGGCTCAGTTCTACTAAGCTCAGTAATCCTTAGCTCAAACAGGACTTTTCACCTCAGCCCTTCTCCAGCTCAGTCCATCTGTCTCTGTCCTTCCAGTTCAGTCCTTCTCTCTCAGTCCTCCTGTTTTTCTTCTCTTTCTCCTCAGTGCTTAAACATATTTCACAATACATGATCATGTGTTACTATGTTCATTACAAGTTCATATGAAAGATCAAAGCATAAGTTGAAATATAATTTACAACTGAGAATTTTTAAATGAATATACCTCAGGAGTAATTATCTGGCTAAACACTCATCACCAGGGTCAGCTCTACAGGTTCACTGAAGATCCAAAACCATAGTTGATAGAGAAGTTATTTACAGATAAACCCATTCAGTATCTTATCATCTGTCCTTGCACCTCTAACAAATCATTTGTTCTCTTTTTATGACTCTTGATAACTGTTTTGCAACCTCTTGGAATGTGTTCTTAGTAGGAGAGGATTTGTTTACAATCTCAGAACAATTAACTGGCGACACTTGGGAGACTGGTAGGGTTGTCATTGCAATTTTGACTATTAGAAAGATACTTATAGTAGTCCCACTATAAAAGAGCTTAATACCCATTGATAGAATTTTAGGAATTATTGTAGGATCATTATTAATACTAAAGATTCATCTATGTGTCTGTACAGCATCACTATGGGACAGTACAACTTCGTAGGCCTGCAGAGATCTGCTCTAAAGCGGTGTGCTCTTACTCAATGATTGTTCTATATGTCTAATAATATCAACAGGAATAGTATTTCAATAGCACGAAACTTTCCCAAAATGAATCCCTTACAGACTTGCTTAATAAGGGCAAACCAGTTGAGGATTATAAAATAATAATAGGCTGTAAATCTCAGGATGATCACCTGCTATTAATTAGCTTGTCCTGTTATGGCTCCTGACACTTTCTTCTCAGTCCCACATGGTATCTTCTCCAAAACTGACAATATGATCCATCACAAAACAGGCCTCAACAGATACAAGAAGATTGAATTAATTCCATACAACCTATGAAATCACTACAGACTAAGAATTGACTTCAATAACAACAAGTACAACAAAAGACCCACATATACATGGTAGGTGAAGAATCATTTACTCAGTGAGAACTTGCTCAACGAAGAAATAAAGAAAAAAAAATTATAGACTTTTTAGAATTTAATGAAAATGAGGCATAACTTGGGAACACAAAAAAGCAATGCTAAGAGGAAAACTCATAGCTCTGAGAGCCTCCACAAAGAAACAGGTGCTATGATACACTAGCTGTTTGAGAGAACACCTGAAATCTCAGTACCAAAAAAATCCAAATACACCAAGAGGACTAGACAGCAGGAAATAATCAAACTCTGGATTAAAATCAACCAAATAGAATCAAAAGGAATTATATAAAGAATCAACAAAAGCAGAAGCTGGTTCTTTGAAAAATCCAGAAGGCAGGTAAATCCTTAGTATTCAAATTAAAAATAACAAAATCAGAAGTGAAATATAGATATAACAATAGAAAATGAGAAAACTCAAAAAATTATCAGATCCTACTACAAAAGCCTATACAGAACAAAACGGGAAAGTAAGGATTAAATTGATAATTTTCTATTCAGATACAAGGTACCAAAGTTGAATCAGGATCAGATAAACCATTTAAATACTCCCATAACTTGTATTGTAGTAGAAGCAGTCATTAAATGTCTCCCAACCAAAGATCCCAGGACCAGAAAGGTTTAGTACAGAATTCTCTCAGGCATTCATAGAATACCCAATACCATTATTCTCCAAACTATTCCACAAACTAGAAATAGAAGGAACGCTACACAATTCCTTCTCTGATGCCACAGTTATGCTTATAACTAAAGCAAACAAAGACCCAACAAAGAAAGATAAATTCATACCAAGTTATTCATGAATTTCCCTGCAAATATTCTCAGTAAATTTCTTGCAAGACAAATGCAAGAACACATGAAAACAATGATTAATTATGAACAAGTAGTCTTCATCCCAGATGTACAGGGATGGATTAATATACAGAACCTTATAACCAATCAGCCTAATCCACTTCAAAAACAAATTCAATGAAAAAAACCAGCAATCATCTCATTAGATGCTGAGACAGCATTTTATAGAACCTACCCCTTCATGGTATAATTCTTGGAAATATCAGAAATTCAAGTACCATACTGAAGAACAGTAAAAACAATATACAGCAAACCAGTGGCTAACATAAAACTAAATGGAGAGAAACTTAATGCAATTTCACTAATATCAGGAATTAGACAAGGACACCCACTCTCTCCCTACCTTTTCAATATAGTATTTGAAGTCCTAGCCAGAGTAATTAGACAACAAATGGAGGTAAAGAGATACATATTGCAAAGGAAGTATTCAAAATGTCAGTATATGCAGATGATGTGGTAGTTTATTTAAGTGGCTCCACAAACTCCACCAGTGCACTTCTAAGCCTGATAAACAACTTTAGGAGAGTGGCAGAGTATAAAATTGATTCAAACAAATCAGCAGCCTTCTCTGCTCAAAAGAGAAAAAGGCTGAGAAAGAAATTATGGAAATGACACACTTGAAAATAGTCAAAAAACATACAAAATACCTCAGTTTGACTGTAACCAAGCAAGTGAAAGATATATATGACAAGAACTCAAGTCTCTGAAGAAATAAATTGAAGATCTCAGAAATTAGAAAGATCTCCCATGTTCAATCCTGATATTCTACCTCTTACCAGCCAGAATGGCTAAGATAAATAAGTGAGGTTACAACAGACTCTGGCGAGGGTGTGGAGAGAAAGGAACACTCTGTCACTGTTGAAATTGCAAGCTCTTAAAACCACTCTGGAAACCAGGCTTGAGGATCCTCAGAATATTGAACATAGTATTTACTACCTGAGGACCCAGCTGTACCATTCGATGGCTTATACCCAAAACTAGCTGCAACCTACAGCAAGGACACATTTTCCACTCTGTTCATAGCAGCCTTATTTATAACAGAAAGAAGCTGTAAAGAACCCAGATGTCCCTAAAAAGAGAAATAGATTCATATAATGTGGTCCATTTACACAATGGTGTGGTACTCAGCTATTAAATAGAATGACTTCATGAAATTCATAGGCAAATGGATGAAACTAGAAAATATCATCCTGAGTGAAGTAACCTAAACACAAATAAAAGCATATAGCATGCACTCACTGGTAAGGGGGTAACCTCGAGGATGTCCCAGATACTAAGGATGTGACAACTTCCCTGGACCCAACAGTGATGACATTAGCTAACATCATCAACAACAGTGAAACTGAACCTGAAGACACCACCTGCAGTAGACAGACATGACCACCAGTGCAAGGATGGAACCACTCACCCATCTCTTATTAATTCAGAGTTATCCCTGTCTAGTTGAAATTCAGGGATAAATATGGAGCAGAGGCTGTTAGAAAGGCCATCCAAAGATCTGCTGACACCAAAATGGACACTGTTGCTGATGCTGAGCTGTGCTTGCAAACAGGAGTCTGGTATGGCTGTCCTCTGAGAGGCTTTGCCAGCACCTGACTGATACAGATGCAGATATTCACAGCCAACCATTGAACTGAGCCTAGACATCACAATGAAAGATATAGGGGAAGGTATGATAAAGCTGAAGGAGACTGTAATTAACAACAATATCAATTATCCAGACCCCTCAGGGCTCCGATGGACCTGAGCACCAACCATAGATTATACAAGTTCTGGTACCCTACATATGTAGCAGAGGACTGCCCAAACTCACACCAGTGGAAGGGGAAGCACTTGGTCCTTTGGATGCTTGATGTTCCAGAGAAGAGTGATTCTAGAGGGGTGAGGAAAGAATGAATGGGGCTTACGGAGTCACCCTCTTAGAGACAAAGCGGAGGAATATGTGGAGGTGGGGTTTATGAAAAGGGGGTAATATTTGAAATATAAACAAATACAATGGTTAATAATACTACTAATAAAGGAGTGGTAATTTCCATACATTACTTTACTGCACAAGTTAGCTTGGATCATTTATTGTTGCCTACATGCATATTTCTTCCAACAGTACCTGATATCTTGTTTCTCTGAGGAGTGTAGAATTAGATCTTCCTCTTCATTCAAAGAAGGCATAACACTTAACTCCTTTCTCCGAGCAAAGGTGATAGTAGATATCTCTGTAAACGGCAGGAGGCATTTGTACAATCTAATTGGGGGTCAACAAAAGAATTATTTACAAGCAAAGTTGATTGTGTTCAATCAACTTACCAGTATTGAAAGCATCCCAGGACTTCTGGCCAGGCAACTGCATACGATGCCAAGAGACATTAAGAATTTCAATATATGTGGTTAGAGAAAATACTTTCCATTGTTTCTCATACTCAATATTTCAAAAATATCATCACGGAATGGATATTAAAAGCTTTAGGACAAAAAATAGTGAGTGATACATCAAGGCAGAAGCATCATAGTAACACCTGGAACTCACTGGAATTCTAATATTAATCCCATGCATTCTATGCTCTATTCAAATCCTATCACGTTTATTCCCTAACACAGTCCACCAGTGATTTTCTAGTCCCTGCAGTCTCTGAGGAGCAAGGGTCTTGATTAGCCTTTCCCATTCGGTTATGATGTTCCAAAACACATCACTGCACCAATGCTGGTGTAAGAGGCACTTGACAGCACAACCTCCGAAGCACCCTTTGCCCTTTCCAATCATGTTGCTCCTCAGGAATCCCTTGTCTTGTCCCCTGACAGTGGGCACAAGAGCAGGTAGCACTCTGGATTCAAAGCAAGAGAGTCGACATGGTTCCTCCTCATTCAGAAAGCTTGGATGATCGCCCCGCTACTACAAGCAGATCTGACAAGTGAGGCATCTCATGGCTGGGCCATGCAGACCTCAGGACTGCCCCGTGCAGACCTCGCGACTGCCCCGTGCAGACCTCGAGACTCTCCCACTTAGACCTCACTACTACCCCGTGAAGAACTCGAGACTGCCCCATGCAGAACTTGCTACTTCCTCGTGAAAACTCGAGGACAGTCCCTCTCGAGCTTTGGTTGTTTCCTGAAGTCTAATGGTCACTTGAGATTTCCCTGCTTTGCCTTACGGACTTGTCCACAGTTCTCGGGAGAGAGAGAGAGAGAGAGAGAGAGAGAGAGAGAGAGAGAGAGAGAGAGAGAGAGAGAGAGAGAGAGAGAGAGAGAGAGAGAGAGAGAGAAATACTCAAAGGATGCAGCTCCAAGACTCACAACTGCCAAGTACTTTCACTACCCCTTCACGTGGTAGTGTTTAGAGAAGACAGAGAGCCTCATCCCGGACTTTACCCTCTGACAATGCACCAACAATTTCCCAGCCTCCATGGTCTGGGAACCCCTTCAGAGTCCCCCAAGATTATTATAACACCGGACTGCAGCAGACGACAAGGTTGAAGACATGATGTCTTTCTTGCTAAGGAATTGGAGACCTGCACTTCAGAAAAGATGGCTTCAAAGAATGAAGTCTTCAAGCACCTGTCTTGGACCAAGTGCTTGTTCCTATGGATGTTGGGGGCGGGGGCAGCTGCATTTCAACCTCAGGCACTGGAGAGTCTACTGGTCCAGCACTTCACGAGCCGGCTCAGTGTGGGATGATTTAGGTGGAGAACCACTAGCTTCCTCACTTCATTTAGCCCAAGGAAAGATGCTCTGCTCTGTCTCCCTGCCTTGGAAAGACACCTTCATCCCTGTTGTTCATGCCCAAGGCTTCCTATGGTCCTCACCTGTTTGCTTTTGAGTCAGCTGAGGTATATTTACATACCTCACTTTGTGCGAGGTTTCCTTAAGAGCTCTAAACCTCCCAACCCTTCCTGTACACCCCATCTCTATTGTTCTATTTAGCTTGATTTTTTTTTCTTCAACAAAACATGAGCAGGAACTGGATTTCTCAAATGGCTAATGCTTGCAATCTTCTAAATTTGAGGCCCAGGTGAACGAAATGAATTGTGAGCAGTACCTCACACAGACAGATCTTTATGCCTATTTTCTTGGTTTTCGATGATGTTTAAAATGTGGGGTTTGTGGGAAGGAAATTACAAAATGGTAGCAACAACGATTGATCGTGTGTCTCTATTATGGTTTGTTTTATTCAAAGAGACAAATGCTCTTCCCATGACTCCATATTTAAGGAGGTAAAGAGGTGATCTTGGTCAATAAAATGATGGGCTTAGGACCCAGGGCTTGTGGTCGCCTTCCCCAGTTTGTCCTTCAAATATATCTTGCCACCAACCGGTTATAGCTGCGGTTCCAAACCTGCGTGTGGGTCATGTTCCCTTTTACAAACTTCAGTCTCCAAAATGATTACCTACGATTCATAATTGTACCAAAATTACTACCATGAAGTAGAAACAAGAATAATTTTGTCATAAAGGGTCGTAACAACATAGGAACTGTCTTAAAAGGTGGCACCATTAGGGAGGTAGATCACTTATATATAGTCCAATAAAGAGCGTCAAGCTATGGGCCAAATAAACAAAATACACGATCTCCAGCAAGCCAGTAACATGGGATAAAATGCAAGCTGGGGAGATAGTTTTGTGGGAAGCAGTACCTGCTGTGAAATTACCAGAACCTCTATGACAACCCATAACCCATGATTAGAGGGATAATGAGAGGACACATGGAGGGTGCCATGGCTCCAGCCACATATATAGCAGAGGATGGCATTGTCTGGCATCAATAGGAAGAGAATACCTTGGTCCTGTGAAGGCTCAGTTCCCAAGTGTGGGGGAATGCCAGCGTGTTGAGGTGGGTGTGGGTGGGAGGAAGGGCATCCTCATATAAGCAAGGGGAGAGGGAAATGGGAAAGGGAGAACCAGGAAAGGGGATTACATGTGTCAGATGCCTATGATATGCAGGAACAGTGAGTTTTGGGTTCAGTAAGAGACTTTGTCTCAAAAACTAAAGAAGAGGAAGATGAATGAAGAGATGTGCAGGGTCTCTCTCTGTTCTCCTCACACACATACACAGAAATATGTGTAGACACACACACACACACACACACACACACAGCTGCATTAGGACAAATAGGCAAATAATTTGAATTTAGGATTTAGGTTGTCTTTTGACTGTCTGATCACACCTTTCCTTCCATAAATTTCACATGGAAAAGTATATCGAAGGCATGCATGTCAGATACATTTCCCATTAACATGAGACCATTTTTCTCCCAAACCTATAGGTTTTGATTCGCGTTAGAAGTCATAGACCCAAGATACAGCTACACCTGAAAGGAGGAGCTGGATATTTGAGCTAAGAATTTGAATTCCAAGGCCAAGGTATATGATGTCACGGAATGCAGAAGGTCGTCAATAGAACTGAGATGTTCTCGGCGGCTCGCAGTTTCCCTGACTCCCAACGAGGCCTGCTGAGAATAAGTATACAAAAATAGACTCTACGATAGTTACATGTGGTACTCTCCTTGATTGTATTTATCAATGACATGAAGTTTTGTTTCTCACAAAGAGAATAGATCATCAAGAGTCTATGCTGACCATGGTCACACCAGGTCTGTTTGAGAGTCCATGCCCTCTCCAGGCACGGTGGATTGAGTCAGGGCTCAGTGAAGCACTGACACTAATTCACATGGCCCTGATATGAAGAGGGAGCATATTGATTCTTCTTGTTGTTGCTATGACAAAATACAAAGCAAAAACTTAATGAAGATAGGAGTGCTTGTTGACAGGAGTCTGAAATGGATGTCTCCTGAGAGGCTCTGCCAGAGCCTTACTGATACAGATGAGGATGCTTACAGATAATCATTAGACTGAGCACCCAGACCTCAATGGAGGAGGAGTTAAAGAATGGACTGGAGGAACTGAAGGGGGTTGCAAGCCCATAGGAAGAGCAACAATATCAACCAACCAGACCCCCACCATGAGCTCCCAGAGACTAAACCACCAACCGTAGAGTACACATGGAGGGTCCCTGGCTCCATCCACATATATAGCAGAGGATGGCATTGTCTGTCAACAATAGGAGGAGAAGCCCTTGGTCCTGTGAAGGCTCATTTCCCCAATGTGGGGAAATGCCAGGTTTTGACATGAGAGTGGGTGAGAAGAATAGCATCATCACTGAAGCAGGGGGAGAGAGAATGGGAGAGAGGGCATCCTGGAATGGGGATAACTTTTGAAATTGAAATACATAAAACTCCAATAAAAAAGAGACAGGAGGTATTTATTTTGACCCATTGTTTGAGCTTGTACCATCGGTCATGATGGGGAAAGCATAGCAAGTGGTGTGTGATGGTCACACGGCCGATGTGGAGAGTGTTCAGCTTTCTTTCTTTCTTTGTTTCTTTGTTTCCTTGTTTTAAATTCTATATATGGGTGTTTCCCTTGATTTTATGTATCTGTATAAAAGATACATATACAGAAGCCACAAGAAACTTAGAGAAGAAAAGCAGGTATAGCTGTCAATAAGACATGTGAGGCGAAAGGGCTCAACTCGGTTTCCCTCAAGACTACATGCGTAAACATCAAGACAAAAGACAGGAGCAGGGCACAGAAGTGAACAAGAGTAATCAATGCTTGTGAGCCACCATGTTGGTTTCAGGGTCTGAACCCAGGTCCTCTGTAAGAGCTGTATAGGTTCTCAATTACCAAGCCACCTCTCCAATCACATACAGTCATTGTTTATACAACCCGCCTAACACAGCACCACTTGATGCGTGTAAACACGCATACTAGACTTGTGGTGATTTTTATTTGTGTGAATGTTCAGTCAATGTGATACAATCACTCTTGTATTTATAAATTTTGGCATAGCCGTTTTCACTTCGAGGTTCTCTTCATTCTCAGCTTTGGTGTTTACATACATCTTCAAGAGAGGAACCACCCTGACAGCCCACCCAGCCTACTCCCATTTGCAGCTCTGCCTTCCTTTCTTGACTAAGTTAAACACCACCTCAGACTCTACTCTTTCATTTTCTGCAGTGTAGTAGACTCTCCCAAACCATAAAATGGAATCCCAGATGCAGAGGGAAGAAGTTTTCCTCTTTGTTTCTTTGTTTGCTCTTAGTTGCTTTTTCCCACTTCCACTGGTTTGAACTTGTGTCCCATTCAGTGTCAGGTCTTAATTCAGCCAGCATTTTGAGAAGGGCTGTGCATGGAGCGTTATAAAAGGAAAATTACTGGAGAGAACTCACTGGGATTTTGACAATTAATACAAAGTGTTTATTGACTTCATTTTTCAGTTACACAGAATCCTGGACAGCACTGACTCGAACTAAAACTTCACATATGAAAATTTGCTCAAAGAAAAAAAAAGGCTTAAAGACAAAATTGATCCAACACAATAAGCCCTAAGTTGTAATGATTGAAACTCTATAAAGAGAAACATTGACCTTTTTTTTAAAAAAGATGATTTTGATGTTTGTGTTTAACAATTTCATATACTTATATGAGTTTTAGTCATTTCCTTTCTGTATTTCCCTTCCCAATTCCCCTCCCTCATCCCCCTCCCTCATTCTCCTATCCCCTCCTTCAGTTCTTCCTTCCTTCCTCCCTCATCCTCCTCTGTCATCTGTCATCCCCTCCATCAACCCCTTTTCTCACGCCATTCCCTCTCCAATTGGCACCGATAATCTGAATAAGTCCTCTTCCTATTTCATGTCTACTTTCTGCATGTAATCCCTAAGTTTAATTAATTACATGAGTACAGAGGAATTCGACAGAACAACTTATCTATGGGTACAGGAATGAAGAAGGTAGTGAAGCAGAAATTTCTGGTTTCTTTGGAGAATCAACTGTGTCATGGATATTGTTCTGGGAACTGTCTTAGGAGAGGATATTTTGCTGAGAAAAAACACATGGTGTTTCTGGTTGCTGCCTGGGAAAAAGGCACGTGATATTTAGAAAGGGTATGACTATAACACTGGACAACAGTTGGCAACACCATGGCATTGCCTTGCCTTGCCACTCTTCACTGATGCTCAATGGACTTTGATGACACTGGTGTTCATTGACCATGCTGTGGCATTGGTTCACCTTTCCTTCTTCACTGACCATTGTTTCTTTTGACATTGTAGAGAGAAAAGCTCCAGAGAACTTCTTGTGGTGACAATGCGGTGGCTTCTTGCTGCCTCCTCGAACCCAGGCCAATTGGAAGAGCTCAGCATTTTCTTCTAGGTTGAACTGTCCTTGGTGATTCGTCAACGGTGTTTGCAAGTAGATCGACCTACCTTTGCTGATTCATGACAACTGAACTGATATCCTGAAGATGAAGATTTAAATCACCCCAGAGAACTATTTCTAAGCAGGTCCATATCGTCCTTTGTTTGCCCTATTGTCCTTTCCTTCCCACTACCTCTGGTGGGCGGTGGGATAGAGGAAGGTTAAAGGGTTTAAGAACTCTTAATAATGTAGGTCTTGAAAAATATAAGCTTGGAGGATAGAACTGTGCCTCCAATAAATGTTGGTTGCCAAGGGAGGGGAGGGTCTTTAAGGCCTCTCGAACTGTAATGAAGTGTTGAGGGGCCCAGTCTTGTGCCCATGACCATAGCCACCATCAGTTTAAGAGTTCAATGACTAGGTTCAATCTAAAAGA
Organism: Rattus norvegicus; assembly: GCF_021556685.1. Taxonomy (NCBI): domain Eukaryota; kingdom Metazoa; phylum Chordata; class Mammalia; order Rodentia; family Muridae; genus Rattus; species Rattus norvegicus. Next base: position 56,657,859 of record NC_141555.1, on the reverse strand, counting down.
TATCCTTTTGCTGTCCACTTTCCCATCTTCTGATTCTTATATTCCTTCTACCCATTCTTTCATGATGTTCTCTGAGCTGTGGAGGAGAAGACTTAGCTGTCCTATTTCTACCTGAACAGTTCAACACCACTGATTCCAAGCACTTTGTCCAGATGTACATCTCTGCCCATGGTAGTCAGAGGCTTCTTCCCTGATGAGAGCTGAGTGCATCACTGATCTATAGATACAAATGTGGAAGTATGGAAGGAAGTTTGACAATGTATTTACCATTAGGTTCTTTCATAGGGCCTATATCACCCTAACCATAGGTTCTTGACCAGTTTACAGAACCTGTTGTGTATTCCATCGTGTGCAATATGCCTTGTATCCGATTGGAAAGCCACTGGTTAATTCCATGACTGTGATGCCACTAACACATTAGGGGCACAGCTTGCCTGACATTTTAGCTTGAATGGTTCACCCCCTGGTAAGGTTCTAGATGATTTTCTCCCCTGGAAGCCTACATAGCACTTTCTTTAACCATGAAGGCTATCCATTATAGAGGATGTTTCCACCTCAACTTCAGACTGAACCTTCTGTGACCAGTGACCCAAAGGTTTCTGAAATAGGGTCTTACCATCAAGTTCTGGAGAGCTATGGAGAACAATGGCAACAACCTGTAAAGTTGTGAGGGCTTTTGGGATCTCTCTGGTCAGCAACTTTCAGGAAGACATCCCATATCTGGCACTGTGATTTTTGATTAATTTTGGTTTTCTGTTGCTCTGATGAATACACTCACCAAAGCCAACTTGGGAAGGGAAATCTTTATTTCACCTAATCTGTTCCAGCCCATCATCAAGGAAAACCAAGACAGGATTGTGAAACAGAAACTACAGAGACTGCTCACTGGCTTGCTTCTACGCTCACATTCAACTACCTTGACAGAGTCCAGACACACCCGCATAGGGCAGTGCTGCTCACAGTAGACCAGGCCCTCCAACAACAGTTAACAGTCAAGGAAATGCCGCCTAGACAGAGTCAAGGCCAATCTGATGGAGGAAGCTCCTCTACTGAGGTTCTTTTTTCCAAGACTAGCCATCACAAGTAATCAATGAAAATAAAAAAAAGAAAAGAATACAATAGCTTCAGGGGAAGCATGGCTTTTCCATGGAGGGTGCCTCCACTTGAACTCAACAGTTGATCTTGAAGATATATTCTGTAACACAACATTTTATAACCCCTCTCACCAAACCCTGTTCTAACCTAATCACCAAAGGGGAGATGGAGTGGAAAGTAATTTTTTAAAAAAATAATTGTAGCAGAAAGAAATGCTTCTTGGAAATAAAGAAAAAAGGAAGCATTTCTGCATTCTAGATGCTTTCCTTGCATCATCTGTTCAAGGATAATGAAAATCGTTACATTCTAGGTATCATAATTTACAAAGTTACAAATCATATAAATAATACTGCTTACCATTCATAAAACACATTGGCACGAATCGTTTTGATGTGTTTTTCTAACTCACTCCTAATGTAGAACTGATGAACTGGAATTGTATGCCTGCTCACTTATACACGAGGGAAGTGAGGTTTAAACATCGAGCCAATTTCCCAATACTCTAAGCTAATAAATGGCGGAGTGAGAAAGCTGCAGTTTCTCTAGATTCATGGCATTGCCTCCTGAGATATGCAAGTCAGGTTACCTTGGCAAGGAATTCAAAGGATCAGTACATGGCAGATGAAAGTTGTCTTGAATGCAAGACTGGGAGTAAGGCTCAATTCACCCGAGCCCCAGCTCAGGATTCCTGAAACAGAACACCAGAATATGTTAGAAAGTGAAGAGACTAAACTAAACATCTGGGAGTCCTCAGCAGATTGTACAGATCCAGGGCTGAGGGTCCATAAGTATGTTGGTCTTTGTGGGGGTGGAAAGGATCACTTATTAAATCCCCACCTCCTACTATGTGCTACTACAGTGGAACAATGCCTGAAGTCCACGGTTTTTTGTTTTGTTCCTGTGCGTGTGTGTGTATATGTGTGTGTGTGTGTGTGTGTGTGTGTGTGTACATACATGCACGTGCATCATATTATGTAGGGACTAATCCATTTTTTCTTCTACCTTATTCATTGAAGCAACATTTCTCAGTCAAACCCAGAGTTCATCAATATGAAGAGTCTTGTCAGCTATCTTGCTCTGTGGATCTGCCCTATCTCTACCTCCCTGGACTGGGATTCTATGTGGGCCAAAAAGCCTACCCATCATTTACATAGACCTGTGAGCCATCTCCTCAACTGCTAAGGTACAAGTCCCATTGTTGGACCAACCTTCTTTTACTTTTGTTTTTTTCTTCTTTTTTTTTCCATCCTGGTCATAATATCAGAACCAGGTTAAGGTATGACTGGCTCATTCAAACAATCACCCAAATCCCTACACAAATGTGTTCTAATAAGGAGGAGGACCCTGCTGACTCTCTGTTCTGTAAAGCCTTACCTTTACAGATGAGTTAAAGGATGGGATTATCCTAGTGGATGATTGTGGATGCTATTGTTGAGGTTCAGGGAGGCTGGCAAATGAGGAGAAATGCTGTGTCACTTATAATAACAGATACAAAGCTGAATGTGTTAGTGCATACCTATGTTCTCAAAACTCACGAAGATCACAAGTTCAAATCCAGCCTGGGCTACATAGTAAGTCCAAAGACAGCCTGGGCTACATCATAATTCCAAGTCCAACCTGGGCTACATAGAAAGTCCAAGGTCAGCTTGGCCTACTTACATGACTCTTCTCCAAACAACAACAGGTTTTTTTTTTCCTTTTTGGTTTCTGTCTCTCGTATTTCCTCTAAACTAATACCAGTGCTCTAGTTTGGGGGTTGGGGATAACTTTTGTCATTTCTGATGGTCCAGGATTTCCTAAGCAGCAGGGTAAACCAAACAGTGCAGCAAAAAAGTCTGTTTTGATTTTTGCATAAAAATATGACACAGCTGAAGTGCTGTCTGAAGAAATGACTCGAAGATGGGACAACGCCTCGGGAGAGTGGGCTTGGATCTTGTGCTAGTTTCCTCCTGATAAAAACAATGGTGTTCTGAACCAGAGTCTGTGTTGGGAATACAATGCTGTGCTTCCATTTCAACACTGCATAATCTCCATATGGCAACCCTGGAAATCTTGTCTCATACTAAACAGATTATAGGAGAGACAAGTTGGGTATAAACACTGTCATTAAAAAGGGTTTAAACGATGAATTTTTTTTTTTTTAATTTTTGTCTGGGGTACCAGGTTCAGTGTTTGCATTAACTCTAAAACACAGCAAATTCTTTTTTTTTTAATTGCCAATCAGAATGGACCTTATATTTTTCATTTTTTCTTTCTTTCTTTCTTTCTTTCTTTCTTTCTTTCTTTCTTTCTTTTTTTTATTTACTTGAGTATTTCTTATTTACACTTCTTGTGTTATTCCCTTTCCTGGTTTCTAGGAAAACATCCCCCTTATCCATCCTCCTCCCCAAAATTATGGATATTCCCCTCCACTCCCCCCAATGCCACCCTCCCACAACAATCACTTGCACTGGGGGTTTAGTCTTAGAAGGATCAAGAGCTTTCCCCTTCCACTGGCAAATAGTCTTTGGGTAGTGGCTTAGTCCCTGGAAGCTCTGGATGCTGGGCATTGTTGTTCACAAGGGGTCTCGAACTCCTTCAAGCTCTTCCAGTTCTTTCTCTGATTGCTTCAACGGGGGTCCTATTCTCAGTTCAGTGGTTTGCTGCTGGCATTCGCCTCTGTATTTGCTGTATTCTGGCTGTGTCTCTCAGGAGAGATATGCATCTGTCTCCTGTCGGCCTGCACTTCTCCCTTCATCCATCTTGTCAAATTGGATGGCTGTATATGTTTGGGCCACATGTGGGGCAGGTTCTGAATGGGTGTTCCTTCTGCCTCTGTTTTAATCTTAGCCTCTCTATTCCCTGCCAAGGGTATTCTTGTTCCCATCTTAAAGAAGAAGTGAAGCATTCACATTTTTATCATCGGTCTTGAGTTTCATGTGTTCTAGGCATCTAGGGTAATTCAAGCATTTGGGCTAATAGCCACTTATCAATGAGTGCATACCGTGTGTGTTTTTCTGTGATAGGGTTACCACACTCAGTAAGATATTTTCCAGTTCCAACCATTTGCCTACAAATTTCATAAAGTCATTGCTTATGATAACTGAGTAATATTCCATTGTGTAGATGTAATACATTTTCTGTATCCATTCCTCTGTTGAAGGGCATCTGGGTTCTTTCCAGCTTCTGGCTATTATAAATAAGGCTGCTATGAACATAGTGGAGCACGTGTCTCTGTTATATGTTGGGGTATCTTTTGGGCATATGCTCAAGAGAGGTACAGCTGGATCCTAAGCCAGTTCTATGTCCAATTTTCTGAGAACCTCCAGAATGATTTCCAGCATGGTTGTACCAGTCTGCAATCCCACCAACAATGGAGGAGTATTTCTCTCTCCGCATCCTCGCCAGTATTTGCTCTCACCTAAATTTTTGATCTTAGCCATTCTCACTGGTGTGAGGTGAAATCTCATGGTTGTTTTGATTTGCATTTCCCTTATGACTAAAGATGTTCAACATTTCTTTAGGTGTTTCTCAGCCATTTGGCATTCCTCAGCTGTGAATTGTTTGTTTAGATAAGAACCCCATTTTTAATAGGGTTATTTATCTCCCTGCGGTGTAACTTTTTGAGTTCTTTGTATATTTTGAAAATAAGGCCTCTATCTGTTGTAGGATTGATAAAGATCTTTTCCCAATCTGTTGGTTGCCGTTTTGTCCTAACCACAGTGTCTTTTGCATTACAGAAGCTTTGCAGTTTTATGTGATTCCATTTGTCGATTCTTGATCTTAGAGCATAAGCCATTGGTGATTTATTCAGGAAATTTTCTCCAGGGCCCATTTATTCAAGATGCTTCCCCACTTTTTCTTCTATTAGTTTGAGTGTGTCTGGTTTGATGTGGAGGTCCTTGATCCACGTGGACTTAAGCTTTGTACAGGGTTATAAGCTTGGGTCAATCTGCATTCTTCAACATGCTGACCTCCAGTTGAACCAGCACCATTTCCTGAAAATGCTATCTTTTTTCCATTGGATTGTTTTGGCTCCTTTGCCAAAGATCAATTGAACACGGTTATTTGGGTTCATATCTGGGTCTTCAATTCTATTCCACTTATCAATCTGTCTGTATAGCAAAATACCATGCAGTTTTTATCACTTTTTTTTTCAGTAATAGTGCTTGAGATCAGGATTGGTTATTCCCCAGAAGGTCTTTTTTTGTTGAGTGTATTTTTCACAATCCTGGGGATTCTGTTATTCCACATGAATTTGAAAATTGCTCTTTCTGTCTCGATGAAGAATTGAGTTGGAATTTTGATGGGGATTGCATTGAATCTGTAGATTGCTTTTGTCAAAATTGCCGTTTTTACTATGTTAATCCTGCCAATCCATGAGCATGGGAGATCTTTCCATCATCTGAGGTCTTCTTCAATTTCTTTCTTCAGAGGCTTGAAGTTCTTACCCTACATATCTAAAACCCAAATGCTTCACTCCATCTTTAAAAGGGGAAGAATAATACCCTTGGCAGGGCATAGGGAGGCAAAGTTTAGAACAGAGGCAGAAAAAACACTCATTCAGAGTGTGCCCCACATGTGGCCCCTTACATATACAGCCTTCCAATTAGATAAGATGGATGAAACAAAGAAGTGCAGTCCAACATGAACTGGATGTAGATCTCTCTTGAGAGACACAGCCAGAATACAGCAAATACGTAGGCAAATGTCAGCAGCAAACCACTGAACTGAGAATAGGACCCCCGTTGAAGGAATCAGAGAAAGAACTGGAAGAGCTTTAAGGGAATCAAAACCCCATATGAACAACAATGCCAAGCAACCAGAGCTTCTAAGGATTAAGCCACTACCTAAAGACTATACATGGTCTGACCCTGGGCTCCAACCTCATAGGTAGCCATGAATATTCTAATAAGATCACCAGTGAAAGGGTAAGCCCTTGGTCCTGCAAAGACTGAAGCCCCAGTGAACGTGATTGTTGGAGTGATGGTTTTAATGGGGTGAGGATGGGGAGGGGAAGCCCATGTTGAGGCGGAGGGGGATCTGTTAGGGGAATGTTGACCCAGAAAGTAGGAAGGGGAATAACAATCAGGAAGGTAAATAAGAAATACTCAAGTTAATAAAGATTTAAAAAAAAACAAAACCAAAAAAATAAAAAAAAAATAAAAGAAATAATAGCAATAATGTTAATGATTAAAAACTAACCCAAACAACAATGCATAATAGGCACCAAATATATATTTAAGTTCAAAAACATAAAAACTAAGTAGAAAAAAGGTTTTTGAAACATGAAATTCATTATCTCTCCAAAGAGGTTCCCACTGTGACTACATTTCATGAAACCAGAGAGAGATAGGTGATTTCAATTTTTACTCCATTGGTGAATGTTTTCATTTCCTGAGAATCATTAGAGCAAAACTATTGTGTCTCTCAATAGTTTTTTTCTGTACAATCCCCCCTATAGTACTATATTTTAGGAGAACCTAAATATATGACCACAAGCATGCATCAGGGATGCACAAGGATGCATAACTTTTCATCATGAAATTGGTGTCCACAGTGGGCCATACTAGCAACATCGAAAGTCCAATCTATAACAACCTCTGGCTTGTTGTGAATAAATTATCAATCCCAAGTCCCCTGAATGTTTCAGTGACCTATCTCCACTTATGGTTTGTCCGATTACAGGATGGCTACACCACACATAAAAAACCAGTTTCTTAAGAGTTGAAAAACACAATTTATTCTGAAAAATATACATCAGCTTTTTTCAAAAAGTGAGTAAATTATACAATCATAATATAAAGTGCATGACCTTAACCGAACTGAAAATTCACCTGAAGAACAAAAATTAAAAAAGAATGAATAACAAAACTTCCAACCAAACCAAACAAAGCTAATACCTGAAGAAAACAAAACTCTAACCAAAAACAAAACACAGTAATCAAGGTAATGAACATTCTCTTGTTGAAGACTTAGCACCACAGTCTAAAGGCCTGTGGCTGTCCTTGGTAACGTAGTGCGAATGCAGTCATTCACCAATTGCAATAGCGTTTTAAAGATGAATCTAGCTATGCCTCTTTGGGGCCTTTACAGGTCAAGGACTTCCAAGACCGATATGAGACATGTACAGAATTGGTTTTTAGATTTTGAATTTCTCTTGACAGATTTCCAATAATAATCTTAAAAATCCTTTAGAATAAGAATGAATTAACCCTATGAGACTCCTCCTGGATTCCCAGCATTTTTTGATGTGCTTCAACACTTCTTTGAAACCCTCTCATGTTCATGTTCAGTGTGAACAGAGTTCCAATATCTGAATGGAAACTAACTTCCCTTTCCGACCTGGGCTACAGCATTTATTTATTCTGCTCAAATATTTTCACTCCCAAGGTGATAAAGATTTTAAAAATTGATCTTCTCAATGTGTACCACTAAATTAATAGCATATAATTTCTACCATTCAAAGTCTTTCTAATGCATATTTCCTGAAACCCTTAGCTTTCTTCATTTTACTAACATGTTCTGCATCAGGAAATCCTTATTTAGATACAATGTTATTCCTTGGCTTTGTACCAGCTGCTCAGTCTTAGGTACTGGATTTACCCAAGCACAAGATTCTCCCATTTGAATTAAGCTGTTGCCAGTATGGTTACTTAGGTTTTTCAACTTGAAGAATTATCAAAGCTCTTCCTGTCCATACAGAGTTGTCTAGTAATGACCTGGTTCAATCCTACAATCAAGAGAACTGAGCAACTACAGTTCCATAAAATCAAAATTGAGTCACTAGACATCTCTGAAATATTGTTTTCAAAGTGGAATTCAGTTGTTACTGTTTTCAAATCATTCCTCTTAAACTTTAAAATGTAAGCATTGCTCATGCATCGAATTCTTTCTCAAGAAAGGAGGAGGTATTCTGTATTCTTTCATTGACATTGGGTTTGACTTACTTTGGAGTATACACTTCATACCTTGGATCAATCCACCATGCCCCAACTGCATAGAGCAAGTCACTTATTTTTAGGATGTGTGTGTGTGTGTGTGTGTGTGTGTGTGTGTGTGTGTGTGTGTGTGTGTGTGTGTGTCTAGGTCACTCCATGGGAACTCCTGCTACAAGTTGGAGATGCACAATTCTTCAAAGATAACATGGCCTCCTTTGTTTTGCATGCCTATTTAACATATCTAATCACATCAAAATGCACCATTTACTTATACCTCTAGGTCACAGATTAAACTCACAATATCCTCCAATCTTCATAGGGATTCAGATCTCAATGATAAATAATTTTTGGAGACTTTAGATTCAAATATTGTCCTAAAGCTCATGAAGTATTTATTGTTCTATAAATGCAAATCCAGAAGGTATTTTGGACATTTGAGTTTCATGGCCAGAAATAATCAGATAAATGCATTCCCTCCATTTTTTGCAAGTTCAGACTATGCTTCACGAATATCATATTTGGTGTGACTACCTAGTTATACAATCTTATTATATGCAAGTGAGTTCTAATATAGATTTCTTAATACCCAATGGTTCTGATCAGAATCTGTAAAGTGGGGAATCGATCTGTTTGTGCTAAATGTAGGTTGCAAACTGCCTCTGGATAAATTTTTGAATAGCATCTTGTATATATGCATGTGCTTTTTAGGTGAGTTTTCATTATCTATTAAGAGTATAACAGCTATTAACCATAGCGTCAGATTATTTTAAGTTTTCATGTTAAGTGATTTCTTGTACCTTCTGTCTTAGAATTGTGTGTACTTAGATCAATCTGTGTAGCCCTATGCAATTCCTCTTGATACATTTTCATCTATGGATGGTGTAATATCTACAACCTTTGATGTACTGCCTTTGATACACCTTCCTTCACCTGAGTAAATTAAAAATTTTTTTTATCTATGGATGGTGTAATATCTTCAACCTTTGATATACAGAACTTTTTGCACCTTCCTTCACCTGTGTAAAAGAAAGATATTTACAGCAGATGGATCCTGTAATGTTTTGGATACTAAATGATTCCCTTAGCTAAAATATGACTATGCATGCTTAATGAGGCTCAAACAGATCCATGGTGGATGCCACTGACTAAAAATGTCAACTACTACTCAGATGTCCTCTATGTTTACAGACAGAGGAACAGTTACTTCAGTTCAGGTGTAGAACTGATGCATTCTCAGCCATTTTCCAAATTATAAAAAAAAAATTACTGGGACAAGGATTGAGGGAATGCTTTCATCTATGTAGAACATTAATTTCAGCTTCACATACAAATGTGTGATGTGAAGTACTTGCCACACTGTACTGCATACGGAATAATATATTTTTGGGTATGGTCTTTCTGGACTAGTGTATGATATCAATACAGTCTTCTGTGGCAGATTTTCAAGCACATATGAACATCTGAGAATAACAGCAGAATAAATCTTGCTCAAGATCATACCCTTCACGTTATTTGTGACCCTCATCGGGACCAGTTACAGCTAGGTATCAGAGTTCTGATTTAATTTTAAGTTTTTCATTTTATCTCATGCTAATTGTTGATGCTTTCTTTCCCCCATGGGATACTTTGTCAACAGGCCTGTGTACCTGATATCAGCAGTATGACCAGAGATTGGATGCAATTTACCTCACTGTTGAATTCATAGATACACAATTTTTTTTATGAGAAGGCCTTGATCTTCTAGAATGTAGAATGTTGTTGTCTGTGGCTTTCCTTGACTCCCTCCATTCTCACAAGCTTCATATCAGTGAAGAAACTGCACACAGAATCTGAAAAACACTTGCTGGGCCACAGGATAGACAAAATCAACAAAACTTTCCTTGCATTGGATTAGAACATAGTAGACAGGGTTACATTCAGCTTAGTCAATGAAATGCTCCCCCTGTATAACTAATGGACAAACGTTTACCCACCTGGATTGACTTGTTAGCCTTGCCTGCTTATCCTGCTTACCCAGTTCCCAGGAAACTTTATTCTCAGCAAGGGATAAGGCGGTGGATCAACATCTTATACTTGCTCACTCTTTCCCAGTTACTCCAAAAAAAGCAGATTCCTCCAAAAGGAGCTCCCATTTCAATAGTCTTCCTGGATTCAGGTCTGAAGCTATGAGCCCAGTCAACAAGAATATCTCCATAACCAAATCATAGTAAATCTTTTCTTTCTTGTGTTCTGGGGAGGATGGGCAGCTCTGATGGTGTCTTCCTTATTGTAGGTACTTCTTGGAACAGGAGAGGTGAAAGAGTGTTGGAGGAGGATAAGTCTTGAATCTATTAGAGTTTCCGTATAATAATAATAAAAATAATAATAATAATAATAATAATAACAACAACAACAACAACAACAACAACCACCACCACCGCCACCATCATCATCAACACCATCATCAATACTATCACTGTCACCCTCAAAAGTAATTTAGGCTGGTAAGATGATTCAGGATTTAAGAGAACTGATTACTTTTCCTTCGGTCATGAGTTTAATTCCCAGCAAATACATCGTGGCATACAACCATGTATAATGACATCTGATGCCCAATTCTGTTGTGTTTGACAGTTGCAATATACTGATACAAATCAAATAAAATAAATCTTTAAAATAAATACATAAAAATTTTATTAACAATGTTTAAGTTACAGTGCTTCTGTACCTGATCAGCTTTTTGTATTCCTCTGAGGATAGAAAATGCATTCTCTTTCTTTAAAAATCTATGATGAGAGCTCACACATTACTTGCCATATCCCAAGACTTTTATTCAAAACACACCTTCTGCTTTTCTGAGAAATTAAATACTTTCTTATCAAACTCCTATCCTTCTTCATGTCCTGCCTCTGAGAGGCACATAAGAAAATTAGTTTGTACATGAGGACATTACACATGCATTTTCCTGTGGTGTGAGAAAACTGAAGTTAACACAGAGGGGTCAGGACAGTCAACAAAGAAGTGGGCATAATGGCTATCTTTTGTCCAAATGCTGTTGGTGCAATGGGTCAGCATTCCTGTGAGTTTTCCAACTCACAGGTCATCTTCTGGAGTTAATTAGTCAATTTCTCCCCCTTCTTAATCTGTTGTACTTGCTCACTGATGGTGGAGGTTGGGATGATACCTTCCCAGCAGACCCTGTAGAGAAACACAAGGGAACATGCATAGTAATGGCCCAGACACAGGAGAGAAAATGCAAGTCCCCCAATGCAGCATGACGAAAGGGGAAATATGCAGACACTTGGAAGCACTTAAATAGGAGGAAAGTTCTCTTCAAGCTGGACTTATTAGCTATTTTCTTTCTCCCAACCATGATCACTAGACATATGCCTCATTCCCTTCTGCAGTCCCCCTGGTCCTTAAGAAAAAAAATCTGGCTGTGACATGAATAAATGGAGGTCATTTTCAGTTTGTATCTGTTGGGATTCAGGTAAGTCCTGGAGTACATAGTGTTTAGGACCACCAAGCGTTAATCATGTATGTTCAAGACAAAGAGTAAGAAAACTTGATGCATGTCCAAGGGAGTAGCCCTGTCTTCATTCTTATCATAAAATTCCAATGATATGTCCAGGAATCCACTGAAGATAAAATTCAATACTCTGCCCTGAGAGTCAAAGCTTTTATCCCTGTGACTTTTCTTTGAATTCTTCCTCATTCAGAATGAAATTAAGGAACACATAGTAGACCAGATGCATGCTTGACAATTCCTGGCTCTCTTTCAAAAATTCATAAGATATTCCTGAAACTGGGTCTCTTCTTTAGGAATCCAGAGCCTTCAGGTCATAAGTCCTACTCCTAGAAGGCCTGAGCCTTGACCACCTCCTCTAGGCAGCTCCTCAGAAGCAGTCCACTGTTCTCTCTTGCCCTTTTCCACCAGATAATTTATGTTTTCACTTCTATAACAAGAAAGAATCTTAATTTCTCCTTCCTCTCTCTTTTGTCTCTCCATGCTCTCTGTTTTCTCTGTAAATAGCTTGATCATCTTGAAAAACATTTGTTTGGATAAACCAATAAGTACTAAATAAAAGCAACAAGGGCAGTTTCTGTTTCCATAACACTAGTGACATCACAGAGAATAGCATGGAAATTCCAGCATACATTAGAGTATCCAGAAAAAAAGTCCCCTTCACCAGCTCATAACTACCCATTAAGTAGATCTTATCCAAATATACAAGGCTAGTTGCCCTTTTAAGGATCTTTGCCTTTGACACAAGGGAAGACTTACTATCACTATCCCTTCTAACCCAGAGATATCACTGATCTATCATATTTTTTACCACCTTCATGCACGAAGAGTGAAGACACAATTTTCAAACACAACCCACAAATGGTCCTCCCCAACTTAGGTATCACACGCAAAATGAGAAAGAAGAAAATAAACTGAAAATATTGCTCAGAATGCTTGTCAGTGATGCGATGATTCGACACAGTTATTCAATCTCAGGGGACATCTTCTGTAGCTAAATGACAAATTTCTCCAAATTCTTCATATATTCCTCCTGCTAAGTAATGTTGGAGGGTTGTGATGATGTCTTCCCAGTAGGCCAGGTACATAGATAAATACAGTTAAACAAAGACTTGGGGAAGATCCACAGACTACAACAGTTTGGATAGGGGAGGAAAAAATACAGAAAACATACAAATTCTTATAAAAATTTCCCTCAGAGCCTCGAAAATTACTCATTTTAGCCATGAGGCTGGTTGTGATGTGATGAGTGGTACACAGTTATCGCTACAGTTTCATTGATTAACACAAGTTAATTTGAGTCATCAAAAGCAGACACTCAGAGAAAGCATTATGGGTCAATCTTGGAATGAGAAATTAAGAAGTGAAACTGAAGTATAAAGAGGTATCATGTGAAAGAAACAGATAGATAGAGACAAAGACAGAAAGATAGACAGACAGGCATACAGATACACACACACACACACACACACACACACACAAACACACACATACACTCACACACACAAAACAAAGCAGCAGTCATAGGGGGAAATTTTGTTGTAGATCATTGGTAAGGAGCTTCAGCCAGGGAAGAAAAGTTAAATTCTTCATTTGGGTGCCACATGTGACAACTTCTATACTCCTGAAAGGCAGTCACTACTACATTTATGTACAACATCCATTAGGAAAATACAGACAGGGAAGGGTAATGAAAGGGAAGAGACTAGGTATTGTTACACAATGCATGTTTATTAAAGCCCCATGTTACCTTTCTCCTGAGGCTGGTAGTCCCTGTAAAGAGAAGCCAGTCCATGGTCAGCCCGGCATGCATTTCTTTGATCTCTGAATATTTTCCTTCCATACATGATCCTTGCCCCCTAGGCTTGTTGTGAGTGGTTGAATATTCTACTTCTTCTCAGTTGTTAAAGTTCTAGTCTAGTAGATTTGGACATCAATTCTATTTTTAATTGTCGTTCTCCAGTAGCCAGCAAGTTCAGATAACACTGGGGTTTATGAGAGAATCAAGTGCATAAACTGACATGAAATATGTTTTCATTAGTAAAGACTGTTTTGGGGTGGCTGAAAAATAGGAAAGAGAGGCAGACAAAAGGAGAAAGAGAGATGAGACAGAGAGACAGAGAAAGACACATACAAACAGAGAGAGAGAAAGAGTGAAAGAATATGCCTTGTGTATATGAAGCCAGAAAATAATTTGTATATCTAGAAGACAAGCTATAAATGACTGTCTGTAAATCCCACTAACTAAGAAAGTAACCTGGAGCCAATTGTGCTATTGAGACTTCATACCAATGTGAGACAGTAGACTTCCATTAGCAAATCCTTATCCAGGAAAATGTAGTTATGGTGGTCCAGAAAAAAAGGACAGCTTTGTCTCCTTTGTCTGCCTCTCATTACTCTGATCTCCCATGTCACAAGAGACTGAATGGTCTTCCACATACCCTGAAATTAGCTCACAAGGAATAGAAGCTATCTTCAATGGTGCTTCATCTGAGCCTACCCTTGGCTTGTGGAAGGTACTCAGGAAGCTAACTGACAGGTTACACTTTACCTAGCTTGGTGTCAAAGTTAAGACATGAGACCCCACTCTGAGATTGTCAACACTTCCATGTTTCCAATGGGAGGGCAGTGTCACAATGCCCTGATACTGTTTTGTCACGACTTTCATATGCTTCATGTGACCAAATTGAGAGCCTCCTTCAGCTTATTCACAGATCAACAGGATGCAACTTTGCTTCAGAGCCTTCATGTCTGGCCACAGAAGCCAAGAGAAAAATGTAACAGTTAACAGTGATATTGTAGCCATGCCATGGCATTTCCTCCAAGTTTTACTTTCAAGTGTACTATTTTATTGCAGATTATGCTACTCTTTCTAGAAGGTCAGGTTGTGGAAGAACATTTGGATGCTTCCCCATTTACAGTTTATAGATTTCTTACACAGTCTCCTTTCAGTGACAAGGTTTGTGTAAACTTGCATATAAACTTACCATTTAAGTACACAAACAGAAAGACACACACACACACACACACACACACACACACAGACACATACAGTGTAGGGATAATAGAGAAGAGCTTATGGAAGAAAAGTCAGATCAGTTCGTCTACAATATAAAATGTGAAGGGTTTCACTAAAATCTATTACCCTAGAATGGAGGAATGGGAAAATGGGAAAGAATTGTGAGTCGTGCTTTCCCCACAACTTGGCCACATGAACAATGAAGTATGAGACAATAAATCTGAATGATAATAGCCAAAGACCAGGAACATAAACAGTCAATTGAATGTGAATGCAGCTCATCTCTCTGATCTCTAATGGAAGATTTCCACGTTTCTCACACCTCTCCTGCATAATATTTCATTGCACTCCAATGCTAGCACACTGAAGGATATTCAAGAATATACCTGACTGGTGATCTTTTGACCTACCTTCATTAGAGACGAAGCAAGAGTGTCAGCATTCCCAAAGCTCTTTTGAGCAGGGGGTGCTGATTTCCTCTGGATCCCTTAGAAATGCTTCAGAAATCCAAGGAGTCAGTCTTCTCAGGCCAACTCACAGTTGCACATGGTGTATCTTGTCTTAACAACACCATCACCTGGAGTTACAGAAGCCAGGATAAAAACTGCAAACTCCACCAACCTACATTTTTTGACAGATGCCTAGAATCACTGATAGGTCTCTCTGTAACCACGACTATAGATAGGCATCCATTGTAGGGGATAGCATGGTTGTTTAGTTCCCCCAATTACTCAGAACAAGTAGGGAAGTCAGGGAGGAGCCAGTCTGTGTTCTAGTTTACTAACTGAAAGCTCTTCACTGTAGTAGAAAACTGCCTGCCAAAGGACACTGTTAGGACAAAACAGCAAGGAACAGATTTGGAAAAGGTCTATACCAATTCTCCATCTGATAGAGGGCTATTACAAATACATACAAAAAATGCAAAAACTTAGACTTCAGAGAAACAATTAACCCTATTAAAATTATGTTCCAGAACTAAACAAAGATTTCTTAACTGAGGAAAATCAAATATCTGAGAAGCATATAAAGAAATGTTCAACATACTTAGTCATCATGGAAATGTAAATGAAAACAACCCTGAGATTCCACTTCACACATGTAAGAATGGCTGAAATAAAAAAAATCAGGAGACAGCAGATGTTGATAAAGATGTCAAGGAAAAGGAATGATCCTTCTTCGTTGGTGGGATTACAAACTGGTTCAACCATTCTGGAAATGAGTCTGGAGATTCCTCAAAAAATTTGAAATTGCGCTACCTGAGGACCCAGATATACCTATCCTGGGCATATAACCAAAGGATGCTCCAACATGCAAAACAGACACATGCTCAGCAATGTTCATAGCAGCCTTATTCATGATACCAGGAGCTAGAAGGAAGCCTAATGGCACCAATCAGAGGAATGGAAACAGAAAATGTAGTACATCTACACAATGGTGTACTATTCGACTATCAAAAGCAAAGATTTCAAGAAATTCATAGACAAATGGATTGAACTAGAAAATATAATATTAACTGAGGTAACACAACCACAGAAAAACACACATGGTAAGAAATCACCAAAAATAGATATTCCCACAAAAGCTCAATATACCGAAGATGCAGACTACAGACCACTGGAAGCCCAAGGAAACACCCAAAATGTGCATGCTTCATTCCTTTTTGAAAAGGGGAACAAAAATATCTTTGAATTTAGAGTGGAAATTGAATGAATCGCAATCTGAGCATTACGTCCATATGGAAAAAATATATTAAATATGAATATATATATAATATATAAGAAAAATTATATACATGAATATATGTACATATTCATGGCATATATATACATACATATATACATATACATATACATATACATATACATATATATATATATATATATATATATATATATATATATATATATATATATATGCAATGAAAACCAGATAAGATTGAAGAAGCTAAGAAGTGCACGCTGCCAGGTACCAGATATAGATCTTTCCTGTGAGACACAGCTAGACTCTGTCAAGTACAGCAGTGAATTATTGTGGCAGAGCAATGAACTGAAAATCGACCACTTGTTGGTAGATTTTGGGAAGAGTACAAGAGCTGAAGGGCTTTTCAACCCTATAAGAACAACAATGCCAATGAACCAGAGGCTGGTATGTAGCAGAGGATGGCCTTGTTGGGAAACAATGGAAGGAGAAGGTCCTGGTCCAACCTAGGTTTAACTCTCAGGTCAATGGAATATCAAGGTGCATTTATAAATATATAAATATTATATATTTATAGATGAATGTTAGGTGGAACTGTTAGAGCTCTTATGGGCAGGAAACTGTGAAAAAATAAAATTTGAAATGCAAATATAGTAATAACCAATTAAAAAAGCAATAAAATTTGCTAAAATTATTAAAAAATGAAAAAAAAATTAAAGAAAAGAAATCTGCCAGCTAATTACACATATTGACTAAGAAATCTAATGGCTCACTGTCAGGGAATGGTAATCAAAGTAATACTAGTGGAAAGACTGAGATGATGAAATCTCAACTAATATCACTGCTCTCTCCCAGATATCTGCGTCAGACACAAACTGCACTATAGGAATCCAAATCATGGAGGAGTTTACACTGAGCTGCGGACACAATACTTGTCTTTGCCTTCTTCCTTAGCACCTTTTTCTTCAGGGCAAAAATAATAAAAGCCATGAGCTTTCAGGAAAACAACTGTGCCCATCCCAAACCCTGGTTTTTGGAATAAAGAAATTAATGATTTAAACTCTCTGACTTTTAGGATCCATTACAACAAGCAAAGTCCAGATGCTTCTAAGAGTATGACAGCCCCCAATTCCCATATGTGGAAGGCTCAGATCAAGGGTATCTCTTCAGTGGAACCACTCAACCCCTACCCAGTAATAACTGAGCTTTCCCAAGGACCACATATTTCTTCCTTTTTTTATACCAAGGCAGAACGCCAGCTGCCTTTTCCCCATCTCTGATATTTTCTTCCTCTTTATTTTCCCTCCCAAATGTCTCTTTACTCTGAATTAGAGGCCGGTTAGTAAGCCCTAGAGGTACTGAAGGAATATCTTAGAGGCAGTTGCAGTCACGACAACACATGTCACATCACAGAAGAAGATAGGGATCATCACGTTACTTGAGATTTTTCATGGAGGGCCTAATGATGATGTCACTGAGAAATGCCATGGCCTAACTCTAAACAGCTTTCCTTACATTGATCAGTTTCGAGAGTGCCTTTTCCATGTATGTCTCCTGTGACACAGGGGAGACCTTTACATACTCCATCTCTCTAAAGCTAGAGACATCTTTTTCCTTCATTAGTGGTTACATTCTCTGAATGGAGAAAGGTAGTCAGGGTCTTGGCATGGGTAGAATTGTTCTAGGAATGTGGAGTGGAGGAGATTATTCTGGATAATAATGTTATTCAATGGACCATTCCTGTAATATATGATTAAATTTCTTAGCTTTTCTCTGTTTCCCAAAGGCTAGTGTTTTCACTACAGACCTTTAATTGTGTGAGTATTTTATTACATTTTCTTATTGTACATTCCTTTATATGTGAATTTATGTATATTCCTGAATGTGTATTCAAGAATTCTGTTTTCCAATTCAAGTTTTTGCAATGATTTTGGCAAGATAGTGGGCTCAGCACATAGAATGAATATAACAGTGTATTTATTGTGTACCTCCTTCAAATGTTAAACTCCCAAATCCTTATTTTATCCAACAATTACCAGACATCAGTAAAGCAATGAACAAAATGGATTACAGAGTATGGTTCTGTAGTCCCATTAGATATCAGTTCTCTAATATATACCTTCCTGTGTTCCCATGCCAGATTTGAGGGTTTTAGATGTTTTACCATAATTCTTTCTTCAGGCCAAACATAAGATATAGGAGGAGGGTCAGGGTGAGGAATGGCTTCCAGAGAAACCTCAACGTCAATAGTTCCATCAGAAAAGGAGGAAGTCTATATGGCACTGTCATTTGTGGATTCTACATTCTTGACCTAGTTGCTCAGAATCCACATTAAATTCTACCTAAACTCCAAGCTGTAGGAGCCACCAAATGTATATACATACCTACCAAAACTACGTATGATTGATGAAGCTCAGAAATGCATCCTGCCCGGAACTTTATATAGATATTCCCTGAGAGACACAGCTAGAGCATGTCAAATACAGAAGAGAATGACAGTGGCAAACCAGTGACCTTTAAATGCATGTCTTGTTGGTAGATTTTGAGAAAGGATTACAAGAGCTGGGTAAGTGAGGGGACTGAAGGTACATGGAAGAGAATTGGGGACAAGCAACACGAAGAAGGACGCCAAGACAAGATTCTAAATCACGGGTCAATTTTCTTTTTCTGTGTGGCTGAATTTATACCATAATAGGGGTAACTGAGAAAGGGGGAGGTAAGAAACTTTTATGCAGGCCAAGTACACAATATTTGAGTGGTCAGAAAATCGGCCAATGTTGACAGGATGTGAGAAATTTCACCGATTTGTCATATTATTAGTAATCAGGACAACTTTATCATATTATTGTTTTTCTTGACCACCTTATTTGTAATGGCTCCTGCACCTGGGTGGGGATATTCCATGAACCCAGTCATACTTAATTCTAACCATAATAGTAACATCAACAAGGTAGGGCTTCAATGGCATCACTCTCGACATCTCCCCCTTCCTTATAGTCAAATGAATAGGAGTCAAATGGCCGAGCTTGTCCTAGAATGAACCCCTCGAGAACTTTGTCTGTCTTAGGTTGGAGTGATATTTGTCACATGGCCAAGAGAATCTTTTAGCCAGGGTCCGTCATTGAATAAGGCAGCAATTAATGATGCCAACCTGCCCCATGTTGTTGACCCTTTATTCGTGAATATACCACTCTCTTACCTGTCATTGACTGTCCAGCTTAGAACACAGGGTTGACAACTTCTCGATTTTTCAGCAAAGGCATCAGGACAATAGGCAGAAAAGAATCTTGGCCTCATTTAACTGAAGGACAAAAATATCCTCACCTGGACTGGAGGAGATGTGTAGGTGAGCTTGTCCCTCATCAAAGCCTATTCCATAGGTAGTCTATGATAATACACCTGAATAGAAAACTGTCACGTAATCATATCTATCGACTCAGAAATCTAAAGGGTAATTGTCAGGGAATGATAGTCAGAGCAGTACAAGAGAATATATTTGCACCACAAAACAAGATAAGATTGATGAAGCTAAGAAGTAGTGCATGCTGCCAGGAACCAGATAAAGATTTTTCCAGGCACACACAGCTAGAGCATGCCAAATACAGAATTGAATGCTAGTGGCAAAAAAGTTAACTGAAAATGGACCTTTTGTTGGTAGATTTGAGAAAGGTTTACAAGAGCTGATGGTGCAATCAACCCCATAAGAACAACAATGCCAGTGAACCAGAGCGTTCTGGTACTAAAACAATAATGATAGGATGTTCCTGGACAGATCTATGGCCCCAAATGCATATGTAGCAAAAGATGGCCTTGTTGGGCACCAATGGAAGGAGAAGCCCTTGGTCCTGTCTAGTTTTGACTGATAGTTCAAGGGAATGTCAAGGGACAGAAAGGGGGATTAGAGAAGAAGTTTAGGAGGACCAGTTAGGGATCTTATGGACAGAAAAATGGGAAAGGAAATAACCTTTGAAAGGTAAATAAAGAATTATCCAGCTAGGAGTTGGGGATTTAGCTCAGCGGTAGAGCGCTTGCCTAGGAAGCACAAGGTCCTGGGTTCGGTCCCCAGCTCCGAAAAAAAAAAAAAAAAGAAAGAAAGAAAAGAAATATGCAGTTAAAAAACAATAAATTGTTAAAAATTAAAAGAAAAATTAAAGAAAAAAAAAGAAAAGAGAGCTTCCAGCTAACCACATCTATGGGCTCAGAAATCTAAAGATTCACTATCAGGAAATGATACTCAGAGTAATACTAGTCAAAAGATTGAGATGATGAAGTCTTAACTTGTAGCACTTCTCTCACATAGATATCAGTGTTAGACAACAACTGCACTTTAGGAATCCAAAGAATGGAGGAGTTTACTCTGAGCTGAGTACAAAATACTTGTCTTTCTCTTTTTCCTCAGGAGGTTTTTTTTTTTTTTTTTTTTGTATTAAAAGAGTAAAAGTCATGAGCTGTCAGGAAACAAATGTGCCAAGATGAAAACCTATCTTTTGGAATAAAAAAAATTAGTGATATAAACTCTCTGATTTCCAGGAACCATAACAAGCAAGGAAATACAGATACTTCTGAGAGGCTCCAATCTCCTTATTCTGTATGTGGAAGGATAAGGTCTAAGCTATCTCTTTAGTAATTCCACTCCAACCCTACACAGGATTCGCTGAGCTTTCCCAAGGACCACATATTTCTTTGTTTTTCTATACCAAGACAGAAACTCAGCTTCCTTCTCCCAATCTCTGATCTCTTCATCCTCTTTGTTCTCTCTCCCAAATGGCTGTTTACTCTGAATTAGAGGCCAATTACTGAACCCTAGAGGTACAGAAGGAATGCCTAAGAGGCACATGCTGACATGACAACACTTGTGACATTACAAAAGAAGATAAAGTTCTCCAGATTACAAGAGATTTTTCAGGAAGGGCCTAATGGTGATGTCACTGAGAACTGCCATGGCCTACCTGCTGAACAGCTTTCTTTACATTGACCAGATTTGAGGGTGCCCTTTCCATGAGTGTCCCTTGACACAGTGGAAACCTTTATGTACTCCATCTCTCTAAAATTAGAGACTTCTCTTTGTTTTATTAGTGGTTACATGCTCTGAATTAAACTGAAGGGCTTGGAATGGGTAGAAAAGATCTTGTAACATGGAGTGGAGGAGATTCTTCTGGATAACAATTTATTCCCAGGTACAGTCATGAAATACTGTTCAATATTGTAGGTTTTTATCTGTTTCCAAAGGCCAGTATTTTCCCTACAGACCTTCAATTGAATGAATATTGTATTTCACATTCTTATTGTGCATTCCTCCATATGGGACTTTATGAATATTGCTGAATGTGTACTCAAAAATTGCTTTCCAATTCCATTATCTGCAATGATTTTGGCAACAAATATGGCCCAGCTATAGAATAAGTATAACAACGTAAATATGGTGTACCTACTTGAAATGATAAGCTCGCCAATCCTTATTTCATACCAAAACGACCAGACATCAGCAAACCAAATGACAACATGGACTATGGAATTCACTGGTTCTCTAGTCCCTTTTGATGTAAATTCTGCATTATCTACCTTATTGTGTTCCAAGGAAGTGGCTTGAGGGTTTTGGATGTTGTACCATGATTCTTTCTTCAGGACAAATATAAGATACAGGCGGATGTGCAGGATGAGGAATTGCTTGAGGTCCAAAGATACCTCAGCTTCGTTAGGTTAATAAGACCTGGAGAGACTTTATTTGGCACTGTCATTTATGGATTCTACTTTGTTGACCTTGGTTGCCAGAACCCTTGTTAAAATTCCATCTAAGCTCCTAGCTATAGAATATATATATATATATATATATATATATATATATATATATATATAAAATATATATATACGTATATATATATATAATATATATATATATATAGATATAGACAGATATTTCAGCCACCACAACTAGATAAGATTGATGAATCTTAGATTTGCATGATTAGAAGAAACATATAGATATTTCCTGAGAGACACAGCTAGAGCATGTCAAATACAGAAGTGAATGCTAGTGGCAAACCAGTGAACTGAAAAGGGACCTTTTTTGGTAGATTTTGAGAAAGGATTACAAGAGTTTAAGGTGTTTTCAACAGCATAAGAACAACATTGCCAATGAACCAGATCTTCCTGGTACTAGACCAATATTCAATGACTTTACATGGACAGACCAATTGCCCTAAATGAATATGTGGCAAAGGATGGCCTTGATGGGCACCAATGGAAGGAGAAGCCCTTGATCCAACCTAGGATTATCTTCTATTTCAAGGGATTGTCAAGGGGCAGAAAGTGTGGTTAAAGAAGTGATAGTGAACAGGTAGGGTATCATGGGAAGGAAAATGAAAAAGAAAATAATATTTTATTTGTAAATATAGAAAGATGCAGTTTAAAGAGCACTAAAATTTGCCAAAAATAAATAAAAGAAAGATATGAAAGTTAAGAAAACTGGGAACTAATCACACCTATTGACTCGGAAATCTAAAGTGGTAGTCAGAGTAATACTAGTGGAAAGACAGAGATAATGAAGTCTAAACTAGAAGCACTTCTCTCTCCCAAATATCAGTGTCAGACACAAACTGCACTATAGGGATCCAAAGAATGAAGGAGTTTACTGTGAGCTAGGGATGCAATACTTGTCTTTCCCTTCTTCCTTAGGACCTTTTTCTTTTGGGCAAAAGGAATAAAGGCCATGAGCTAACAGGAAAACAACTGTGCCATTCCCAACACTTGGCATTGGAGTAAAGAAATGAATGATATAAACTATCTGACTTCCAGGTACCATAAGATCATGGAAGTCCAGATGCTTCTGAGAGGCTCCCAGCTCCTGATTCCCATATGGGGAAGGTTAAGAGCAAGGCGATCTCTTAAGTTACTCCACTCAACAAATATGAAGTACTCACTTAGCATTCCCAAGGACCACATATATCTCTCTTATTTTTACACCAAGGCAGAAGGCCAGGTTTCTTCTCCCCATCCTTGGTGGGCACTATGGGAGTAGAAGCCTTTTTTCCTACCAAGGTTTGTCTCCAAGTTCAAGGGAAAGCCAATTGGCAGAAAAGGGTGTTTGAGAAGAAGGGGAAGGAAAGGGGTTTGGACCTTATGGGTAGGAAACTGGGAAAGGAAATAATATTTTAAATTTAAATATAGAAACATCCAGTTTATAAACAATAAAATTTGCTAAAGAATAAAAAAAAGAAAGATATAAAATGAAACTGACAACTAATCACATCTATTGACTCAAAAATCTGAGGTAGCATTCACAGTAAAACTAGTGGAAAGACTGACATGATGAAACCTCAACCAGAAGCACTTCTCTCCCCCAGATATCAGTGTCAGACACAAACTGCACTATAGGTATACAAAGCATGGTGGAGTTGACTCTGACCTGAGGACACAATACTTGTCCATTCTGTCTTCCTTAGGACACTTTCTTTTTGACAAAGAGAATAAAGGCGATGAGCTCTCAGAAAAACAACTGTGCCCTTCCCAACACTTGGCTTTTGAAATAAAGAAGTAAATGATATAAATTCTCTGACTTCCAAGACGCATAACAGCAGGGAAGTCCAGATGTTTTTGGGAGGCTCCCAGCTTCTGTTATCCTTATGTGGAAGGCTCAGATCTAGGATATCTCTTCAGCATTTCCACTCAATCTGTACCAACGACTCACTGGACTTTCCCAAGGACCATGTATTTCTTCCTTTTTTTTTAATACCAAGAAAGAAGGCCAGCTTTCTGCTCCCCATCTCTGAAATCTTCATCCTCTTTGTTTTCACTCACAAATGTCTGTTTACTCTGAATTAGAGTTCAAGTATTAAACACTAGAGGTACTGAAGGGATATCTGAGAGGGAGTTGTCATCACGACAACTCTTGTGACATCACGGAACCTAGGGGTTTCCAGGTTACAGTAGATGTTTGAGGGAGGGCCTAATGATTATGTCATTGAGATGTGCCATGGCCTACCTGTTAAACATCTTTTCTTACATTGACCAGATTCAAAGGTGACCATTCCACGTATGTCTCCTCTGACACAGTGGAAACATTTACATACTCCATCTGTCTAAAGCTAGACACTTCTCTTTTCTTTGTTAGTGGGTACATGATCTGGACGGGGGTCAATGCACCATTTGTTGTGGCTCAAGTTGAGGCTATTGCTAGGTAAGTGATTAGGCTCTTGAAACCTCACAGAGTCATACTGATCAGATTTGATAGAGGTATATCGACTGAAAAATTTATTCAGGAGAATCAAGAAAAAGATAAACATTTGTCTTGAGAACGGTATAGAGTGTCCCTACTTGGATTCCTGGTCTCAGGGAGATTTAGCAGGTGACAAGGTGCTTCTCTTAAAAGACCAGTATCAATCGGCCATCGGATCCTTGCACTTGTAGCTAAGATATGTGTAGTCACTACAATTTTGTTTTCTGATTGGTTTTAAATGTATAAATATTCTCCACATGCCTTGGTTATGGACTATTGGCTTTTAAGTTATTGGATATGGTTAAAAAATGTAACATTAGTAACAGAAAGTTGACATAAAACTGGTAAATTTGGATGGAGTCATTCTAGATGACATGTGGCATGAGCCAATCTAGGAAAACAGGTCTAAATTGGGATGGTATTTTTATGGAAATCTTATCCTAGAAATCAGGTTTCTAAAAGATTTTAAGGCAATGTCTCTTTGTTGTGGTATTGGAGATAGCACCATCCTGTGTTCATATATAGGAATTGGCAGTCAAACCTTGTAGCATGAAGGATAGACTTGGTGTTTTGGAGACCGGATTTTGGGATGATGAGACTGATTTTGAGGAAGAGGCTGCTCAGTGTGAGAGGGAAAGATATGATCCAGACTGGACACATGCTAGTGCACGTCGCAACAAGGCAGACAATTAGGCAAGAAAGCGGTTATACCAACAGCACCTCCATATAACCCTCAACCTAAAAGCATAGTGAAGCCTACAAAAGCTACTTCCTTTTGTCCAGAGGTGTGGAAAGTGATTAATAAGACCCTTGAATATTACCGTTCTGCTGTTGTACAGCTTCCTGTGTTAGGCATTAAATCTTGTATTCAGCATTTTGTTTATTACACAAGAAAATTATTATAGCGTATACACCAGCTCAGATAGAAACATTGTGTGCCTTGATACATGATCGGGCCATATTATGCTGTAGTTTTGATGGAGAGTTTGACAATCATTATCCTAAGGATCCTTTGCTACAATTTTTCTTGAACATCCAGTGATTTTTCCAAAGGTAACTGCATCAGAGCCTTTGTCTGGAGCGTTAGATATTTATACAGATGGCTATAAAACAGGTTTAGGTGCCTATATGGTTGATTCTCAAGAATCAGTATTAATTCAGTACAGTCCAGGCACCCCCCAAATTACAGAATGTAAAATTATATTGGAATTTTTTAAAAGATCTCTTGATTCTTTTAATTTAATTTCTTACTCTGCTTACATAGTTAATGCTGTGTGCTCACTTGAACTTGCAGGGTCAATTCGGTCGAGTATTACTGTATGTCAAATTCTACTAGAATTACAAAATTTGATTTGGGCCAGAGAAAATAACTTTTTCATATGACATATTCGAGCCCATACTAATTTGCCTGGTACCATGACCAGTAATAACACCGTAATGGCTGCTAGAACTCGTAGAGAGTTTATTTTTCATGCTGCTCTGGTTGATCTTGCTAGAGAATTTCATCAAAAGTTTCATGTTCCTGCCTTTACGCTTCAACCAAAGTTTAACATCTCTAGGGCTACAACATATGATGTGGTGTTAGTTGCTTGAATTGTGTTCAATTTCACTACCCTCTTCATGTGGGTATTAACCCTCATTGTCTGATCCTTCTAAAACTTTGGCAGATGGATGTCACACACATATCTCAATTTGGAAATTTAAAATATGCTCATTTTTCTATTGATACCTGTTCCGTTCTTTTATATGCTACTCTGATGAGTGGTGAAAAGACTCGTAATGCCATTGGTCATTGCTTAGAGGCGTGGGCGGCTTGGGGAAAGCCTGATAGTCTCAAGACAGACAATGGACCTACCGACACTGCAAAGTCCTTTCAGGAATTTTGCCAGACAATGCAGGTCAGTCATACTACAGGATTACCATACAATCCCCAGGGTCAAGGAATTGTGGAAAAGAGTGATCGTACCTTAAAAGAGCTTATATTAAAAAAAAAAAAGAGGGAATTGCCAGTTGCCGAACACCAAAGGAACAACTTTAGCTCTTTTTACTCTAAATTTCTTAATTTTGGATGTGCATGGCTTCTCTGCTGCGGATCGCCATGCTGCTACTACACGTATAACTAATGCAGAAGTAAAGAGGAAGGATGTCTTAACTGATAAGTGGTGTGACCCAGATCCCATGATTTCAAGATCTAGGGATGCTGTTTGTGTTTTTCTGCAGAATCAAGAAAATCCAATTTGAGTAGCTGAGTGCTTGACTCGAAAATTGCCTTCTGCTCTTCCTGAAGAGGAGACTATGAACCTTACTATTACTGGGAATGGTAATCCTGTGTGATTCACTCATCTTGTGACCTATTGTCCGATCCTAGCCAGTACCCATGCCAGTTCATAACAATTCAACTGTTTTGTCAACCATTTTCTCTACCTTCTGTTTGTATGGTGTTCCCCGTAAGTGTCAAATGGAGATATGCCCCAATGGTATGTTGCCACTAATTTTTCTCTGTCTCATACCTTATGTTTTACTATTAAGAACTCTTCCCTTACCTGCCTTTGGTTGCGTAGAGCCACATTTCAATATTCAATATAATATAAGATCTAATGTGAGCAAGGTACCCATTTGGCATCTGGCCTCCTATCAGCCAATCAATGGATAGATTTAGTTCAAGAACAAATTGAAGCACTGTATCATGTGACACAGCTGTCCTGCGTTCCCTCCCTTAGAGGTTCATGCATTACTCCTTTGCAAGCTAACTTTTCTCAGCATTCTCAACAGAGCAAAGAAATCTCGAATTATCTGAAAGGGAACTGGTCCATGAAAGCAGATCAACTATCAAGACAATCGCAGATGTAGATTGCTGTTCTCAACAGCATTAGGTTGGACCCCAATACAGTTGAAGATTTTACCTAATGGATTAACAATGCTTTCTCCCTTTTTTAAGGAGTGGGCTGGCATGTTATCCTGGGGTGCTATTTTCCTCCTTTGATGCGGAGTATGTCTCTGGCTTATTGGCCATTTAAAAAGACAACATCCCAGACACAAAGCGGTTGTTTACCAGCCTATGATCGTCCTTGACAATGGTGCTTCTCCCAACATATGGCTGGCCTCTTTAAAAGATTAAGAGTTCGCCCTAGATCATTTTTGTCACTGTCATGTGGAGTCAATGTATCCAGAGATGGGCAACTTTCCTTGAGCTGGGTCCAACCTAAGACATGAGGCCCTGTGGTAGGTGAACCCAACGATAGGTAAGACTGAGTCATCATCAGGAATGATCTAAGACACGAGCAATGAAAAGAATGATGTGACACCCAGATCTAGACCAGTCATTTTATTAAACAAAAGAGGGGGAGAAGTTGGGAGCAGCATGGTAAAACAAAGATGGCGCCGACATCCAGGCCCATGTAGTAGTAAATGACTTATCGAGGATGCACAGGCTTGTCCACTTGCCAGGGCGGCCTTAGGGTAATGAGGTGATCCACAGCCCGCCTGTAGTGAACAATGGTATTGCGTAATGCGCATGCGCAGAATTTGCACCTGGCGTCATTTGGACGGGGCAGTAATGTGCTAATGAGGGATTCATGCTCTGTGCACCCATGAAGGACAAGTAGCAGGGGTGATAGGGGGGTGATTCGTGCTCCACCAGTCCCTGAAGGACATTAGGATAGCCACAGCATGTTGTGTGTATATGGCGAGCACCTTTGCCACTCGAGGTCCCCTTATCAGCAAAGAGGTGGTCACACAATAAAGACTGTTAAGAAGAATCCCACCGTGTTGCATATTCCTTGCTGGCCGAGGTGGAGGTGACACTTCAGAATAAAAGTCATAGAAATATCAGGAATTGAAGGCCCATTTCTAACCATATTGAAAGAAATATACAGTGAACCTCTAGATAACATCAAACTAAATGGAGAGTAGCTCGAAGCAATCTCACTAAAATCAGGGTGTAGACGAGGATGCACAACTTTCTCCCTACTTATTCAAAATAGGACTCCATGTCATAGTCAGAGAAACCAGACATCAAAAAGGCGGTCAAAGGGATACAAATTGGAAGGTAACAAATAAAAATATCACCATTTGCAGGTGATATGATAGTATATACTTAAGTGACCCCAAAAGTTCCACTAGATAACTACTTAGCCTGATAAATGACTTCAGCAAAGTGTCAGGGTATAAAATTTACTCAAACATAACAGTAGCCTTCCTCTCCTCAATGGATAAACAGGCTGAGAAAGAAAATAATGAAACGACACACTTCACAATAGTACCAAATAATATAAAATATCTTGTTGTAAGTTTAAACATGCAAGTGAATGATCTGTATGACAAGAAGTTCAAGTATCTGAAGAAAGAAATTGAGGACGATCTCAGAAGATAGAAAGAGATTCCATGCTCATGGAATGACAGGATTAATATAGTAAAGATGATTATTTTGCCAAAAGCAATGTACACATTCAATGCAATCTACACCAAAATTCCTACTCGCTTTTTTAATAGAGATAGAAAGAGCAATTTGCAAATTCATTTGGAATAAGAAAAAGCCAGGATAGCTAAAACTATACTCAACTATAAAATAAGTTCTTTGGGGAAGCATCTGCCCTGAACTCAAGCAGTATTACAGAGCAATAGTGATAAAAACTGCATGGTATTGGTACAGAGGTAGATGGATAAATCAGTGGAATAAAACTGAAGACCCAGAAATGAACCAACACACCTATCATTTGATATTTGGCAAAGGAGATAAAAATAGTACTGATTCAACTGGAAGTCGGCATGTAGATGAATGCAAATTATACCGTTTTTATGACCATGTACAAAGCTTAAGTACAAGTGAATCACGAAACTACACATCAAACCAGAAACACTGAAATGGATAGAAGAAAAGGAGTCTTGAACACATGGGCTCTGGAGAAAATTTCCTGAACAAAACACCAATGACTCATTCTCTAAGATCAAGAATTGAAAATAGGACCTCATAAAACAGCAAAGCTTCTGTAAGGCAAAAGACACCATAATTTGGAAAAACTGGAACAAACAGATTGGGAAAATATTTTTACCTATCCTATATCTGATAGTGGGTAATATCCAAAATATACAAAGAACTTAAGAAGTTAGACTCTAGAAAGCAAAAATACCCTATTAAAAATGGGGTACACTAAATTACAAACATTCTCAGCTGAAGGTTATCAAATGTGCAAAAAACAAGAAAATAAATGTTCAACATCCTTAGTCATCAACGAAATTCAAATCAAAACAAATCTGAGATTCCACCTCACATCAGTCAGAAAAGCTAAGATATAAATCTCAGGTGACAGCAAATGCTGGCGAGGATGTGGAGAAAGAGGAACACCCCTCCATTGTTGGTGGGATTGCAGACTTGAACATCCCTTCTGAAAATCAATCTGAAGGTCCCTCAGAAAATTGGACATTCCATGACCTGAGGACCCAGCTATACCTCTCTTGGGCGTATACCCAAAAGATGGTCCAACATACAACAGCTAAATATATTCAACTATGTTCATAGCAGCCTTATTTATATTAGCCAGAAGCTGGAAGAACACAGATGCCCTTCAGCAGAGGAATGAATACAGAAATGTGGTACATCTAAACTATAGAATATTACTCAGCTATCAAAAACAATGACTTCATGAAATTCAAAGGCAAATGGAATGAACTAGAAAATATCATCCTGAGTGAGGTTACTCAATCACAGAAAAACACACTTGGTATACATTCATTGAAAAGTAGATATTATCCAAAAAGCTTGAATTACCCATCATGCATTACACAGATCACATTAAACTCAAGAAGGATTACCAAAATGCAGATGTTTCACTCTTTCTTTAAAAGGGGAAACAAAATACCCATGGGAGGGTATAAGGATGCAAAGTTTATAACAGAGACTGAAGGAACTGCTGTTCAGAGCCTGGATCACATGTAGTCCATACATATACAGACACCAAAACTAGATAAGATGGATGAAGCTAAGAAGTCCAGGCTGACAATAACTGGATATTGATCCGTCCTGAGAGACATAGACAGAATATATCAAATAGAGAGGCAAAGGCCATCAGGAAAGCATTGAATCAAGAATCAGACCTCTGTTGGAGGAATTAGAGAAAGGAATGAAAGAGCTGAAGGGATTTTCAACCCCATAATAATAACAATGGCAACCAACCAGAGCTTCTAGGGATGAAACCACAACAGAAAGACTATACATGGACTGACCCATAGTTCCAACTGCGTGTAGCAAAAGATGGCCTTGCTGAGAAACAATAGAATGAGAAAATCTTGTTTCTGCCAAGGTAGGACCCCCTGAGTAAGGAATGTGGGGAGGTGAGGGGAGGCCGTGAGTGGAGATGTGAACTCCCTTATAGAAGGTTAGGGGGAAGGGTTAAGGGGCTTATGGACTGGAAATCTGGAACTGGAAATGTAAACAGGAAATATCCAACAAGCAGAGAAAGAGAGAGAGAGAGAGAGAGAGAGAGAGAGAGAGAGAGAGAGAGAGAGAGAGAGAAAGAAGAATTAGGAGGAGGAGGAGGAGGAGGAAGAGCAGGAGGAGGAGGGGGAGGAGGAGGAGGAGAAGAAGAAGAAAAAGAAGAAGAAGAAGAAGAAGAAGAAGAAGAAGAAGAAGAAGAAGAAGAAGAAGAAGAAGAAGAAGAAAAAGAAGAAGAAGAAGAAGAAGAAGAAGAAGAAGAAGAAGAAGAAGAAGAAGAAGAAGAAGAAGAAGAAGAAGAAGAAGAAGAAGAAGAAGAAGTAGTAGTCGAGGAAGAAGAAGGATTTGAAACAAAAAGAAAACTAAACTTCCATTCTTCCCCATTCCCTCTCTTCCTCAGCTGTTGTTTAGGCAGTCGTGTTAGTGAGAGGTTATAAGTGTAATTTCTTGGAATACTTTGAGAAACCATCTCATAGTAAACTTTAGTCTTTTACAATCTTCTCACACCCTCTTCTGTAATGTTCCTCAGCCTTGAATCAAGTGACATTTTGTAGATAGAACCATTGAGGCTGGACTTGAAATTTCTATCCTGAATTTTGAATAACTGGGAATTTTTCTGTGATGTTTTCTCCAGAGACTGTAATTAATTCTGTATATAAGGACCCAGGCTTTTATTATTGTTAGATAAGATACTGGCTTAAGTAAGTAAGGGGCTGTACATTCTCCCTCATAACCACGCTTCAATAGCCTTATATTTGTGGCTAAATTACCAGTACCATCCATGTTCATTGAACAGGACTTAAGCAATATTAGAGAGCTGTTGGCTATCACCAAGCTATATGCCACTGCACTGTCCTCATGGTTATCCTGCCATGTTGATCATTGTGTTTTACAGGCATGATGTGAACAATCACTTGAAACTGACAAGACTTATGATTGTAATTACATTTTATACCAGAAATATGACCTGTGCCTGGCACATCTTCCTATATAAGAATATTGATTTTCTGATAGGCAGGAGAATGGTAAATTAAATTTCGCTTTAACATATCAAAAGGAAATTAAATTTTTTCCTACTGTAGTACGTTAAATTAATTGAAGCAAAATAAAATCTATAAACTGGATTTTGGGGAAATATCATTTAACAATGTAATCCTAACTCCTCTTAAATGATTAAAAGTCACATGTAGTTGGTAGCTGTCACACAGTATAAAATTGTCGTCAGGATTGGGACAATGAAATATTCTCTATTTTATGCAAATGAATAGTAATAATTAACAAAATTATGTACTAAGCTTCATGCTGTAGGTAACTAATTACATATATTCAATTGTATATAAGATAATTTCATATTAGCTAGGTGTCAAGTTCATGACAATTATGATTAAATTATTAATTAAATATTAAAATAAGCATACCAGATTTAACAACTGGACATGGAAAATAAAATATATTAGAATAATCAAAAATATTTCTTAAAAGCAAAATGATGAAAACATTGTATATATAAAAGCAGGCTGGAGCTATATGTCACCTTAATGTTTTATATTGAGTTCCAGTAAGGTGGCTGAGCAGATACAATTTTATGCTATGAAAAACCAAGAACCTAAATTTGATAACTACACATATAGGTTTGGAAGACTTCCATATGCAATATATGACACGAACCCATGAAAGCTTACACAGACTATTAATAATGAGACTAATGAGAACAATAATAAGAAGAAAAAGAAAAACACAAAACTTTAGGAACATTTTAAAGAAATAATTGTATTGGCCTAAAAATGGGAAATTCAAAACATTTTCTTAGTAGATTAACTATTCAAAGGAAAATAAAATGCTTTTACTTCATTCTATATGAAAGCAAAAACACATGAGATGGATTGTGTAAAAAAAGAGAGAACTGCAAACTGAAAAAAATTAATATAGTCATTGGAGAGTAAAGAAACAGACACTAACCCAAGTTTCTGTAAGTAAACATTTGGAGGATTTATTGCTTAATATTAACATATTTAATCCAACACATCTTACTATGATAAAGGAAAGAAAGCTGGAAAAATTAATGCCTGAATGTAGTCTCAGAACGTAGAATGTGGCAAGATGTCTCAAGTTCAAAGATACCCCGAAATACATGAGAAAATTATAAATAGGTTGATTTTATTATGGAATTAGTATTGTAGTATTAGCTTAGTGGTTAAGAGCACCTACTTCTCTTTAGAGCAACCACGTTCAGTTTCCAACAACTATGAAGCCACTTGCTACCAGCTGTAAAAGCAGCTTCAGGGGATCTGACATTTTCTGGTCTCCCCAGGTGCCTGTGTCCATGTGCACAAATCTATACTTAGACGTTCACACATAACAGATCATTAAAATAAAAAGATTCATGAATGTATTTTCTGCACATATTATGAATACTAAGCATTCTACATATACAAACACAATTGATGCAAGTAATAAAAATGGAGAAAATTCGCAAATAGCCTAAAGAGTAAATTAAGAATTAATGCTTACACAGTTCAGTAAGCATAAACTGCAAAACTTCACAATTGAATTGCAATGTAGATGTTAAAAAGAAACGAGCATTTGAATTTATGAGTAAAAATAATATAAAAATTATTTTATTTATTTACATTCCTGCCAGTATTCCCTCTCCAGGTCCCCTCCCACAGTTCCTCATCCCATTCCACTGGTCACTAATCAGGCTAATCACACTATAAAAACAAATTCAAAGAAAAAAAAACCAAGCAATCATATCATTAAATGCCCAGAAAGAATTTTTCTTATCTTACCCCTTCATGTTAAAAGTCTTGGAAATAGAAGAAATACAAGGACCATACTGAAGCACAGTAAAAGCAATATACAGAAAATCATTTAGCTAACCTCAAACTAAATGGAGAGAAACTTAGTGCAATCCCACTAAAATCGGGAACTAGTCAAAGATATCCCCCTCCATAACTTTTCAATATAGTATTCAAAATCCTAGACAGAGTAATTAGAAAACAAATGTAGATAAAGGCATACATATTGCAAATGAAGTATTCAAAATGTCACTATATGCAGATGATGTGGTCTTATATTTAAGTGACCCCACAAATTCCAAAAGTGACCTTCTAAGCCTGATAAACAACTTTAGCAGATTGGCAGAGTATAAAATTGATTCAAACAAATCGGTAGCCTTCCTCTACACAAAACAGAAATAGGATGAGAAAGAAATTACATAAGTGACAACCTTGACAATAGTCGAAATGCATATAAAATACCTCAGTGTGACGCTAACCAAGCAAGTGAAACATACCCATGACAAGAACACATGTCTCTGAAGAAATAAATTGAAGATCTCAGAAATTAGAAAGATCTCCCATGTTCGTGTATTGGAAGGAATAATATTGTATAAATGGCCATTTTGCAAAAGCAACTTACAGATTCAATGCAATCCCCATCAAAATTCCAACTCAATTCTTCAAAGACATAGAAATGGCAGTTTGCAAATTTATATGGAATACAAGAAATCCCAGGATAGAGAAAAATATTCTGAAAAATAATAGCATTCTGGGGTTATCACCATCCCTGAGCTCAAGTTATATTACAGAGCAGTGGTGATGAAAAATTGTATTGTATTGGTATTGCGACAGGCAGGTAGAACAATGGAATAGAATTGAAGACGCAGAAATGAACCCACACAGCTATGGCCACTAGAAAATTGACAAAGGATCTTAAACCATCCAGTGGAAAAAAAGATAGCATTTTTTTAAAAATGTGCTGTTTCAACTGAAGGCCGAATGTAGAAGAATGCCAATCAATCCATTCTTATCTCCTTATACAAAGCTCAAGTAAAAGTGGATTAAAGACTGACACATAAAACCAGATAAACTGAAACTAACTGATGTAAAAGCAGGGAAAAGCCTTAAACACATTGGGACTGGGGAAAATTTCCTGAATAGAACACCAAAGGCTTTTGTTCTAAGATCAAAAATTGAAAAACGGAACTTCATAAAATTTCAAAGTTTCTGTAAGGCAAAGGACACTGTCATTACCTCTATACAGCAACTAAGAGATTGGGAAACGATCTTTACCAATCCTATATCCAATGGAGCGCTAATATCCAATATATCCAAAATACTCAACAATCTATCCTCCAGAGAATCAAATAACACTATTTAATAGTTGGCTACAGTTCTAAACAAAAATTCTCAACTGATGAATATTGAATGGCTTAGAAGCATCTAAAGAAATATTCAACATCCTTACTCGTTGGGGAAAAGCAAATCAAAACATTGCTGAGATTCTACCTCAAACCAGTCAGAATGGCTAAGATAAAAAAGTCAGGTGACAAAAGACTCTGGCAAAGGCGTGGAGAGAAAGGAACACTCTGTCACTGTTGAAATTGCAAGCTCTTAAAACCACTCTGGAAACCAGGCTGAGGTTCCTCAGAAATTGAACATAGTATCCTTTCCTTTCCACTACCTCTGGTGGGTGGTGGACTGGAGGAAGGTTAAAGGGTTTCAGAACTCTTCCTAAAGTAGGTCTTGAAAGATCTAAGCCTGCAGGAGAGAACCCCTCCTCCAATAAATGTTGATTGCTAAGGGAGAGGAGGGTCTTTATGGCCTCTCCCTTCTGTAATGAAGTGTCAAGGGGCCCAGTCTTGTGCCCATGACCATAGCCGCCATCAATTTAAGAGTTCAATGACTAGATCCAATCTAAAAGATATCCTTTTGCTGTCCACTTCCCCATCTTCTGGTTCTTATATTCCTTCTACCCACTCTTTCATGATGTTCTCTGAGCTGTGGAGGAGAAGACTTAGCTGTCCTATTTCCACCTGAACAGTTCAACACCACTGATTCCCAGCACTTTGTCCAGCTGTGAGTCTCTGTCCATGGTAGTCAGAGGCTTCTTGTCTGATGAGAGCTGAGTGCAATGCTGATCTATAGATACAATTATGGACGTTTGGAAGGAAGTTTGACAATGTATTTAGAATTAGGTTCTTTCATAGGGCCTATATCACCCTAACCATAGGTTCTTGACAAGGTTACAGAACCTGGTGGGTATTCCTTCGTGTGGAATATGCCTTGTATCTAATTGGAAAGCCACTGGTTCTCCCATGACTGCGATGCCACCCACACATTAAGGGCACATCTTGCCTGATATTTTAGATTGAATGGTTCACCCCCGAGTAAGGTTGTAGTTGATTTTCTCCCCTGGAAGCCTACATAGCACTTTCTTGAACCAGGAAGGCTAGCCATTATAGACGAGGCTTTCACCTCAACTTCAGATTGACCCTTCTGTGACCTGTTACCAAAAGGAATCAGTATCCTCAGAAATAGGGTCTTACCATCAAGTTCTGGAGGGCTACGAAGAACAATGGCAAACAACCTGTAAAGTTGTGAGGGCTTTTGTAATATCGCTGGTCAGCAACTTTCAGGAAAACATCCCACGTCTGGCACTGTGATTTTTGTTTAATTTTGGTTTTTTGTTACTCTGTTAAATACACTCACCAAAGCCAGCTTGGGAAGGTCAAATTTTATTACATCTTTTCTGTTCCAGCCCATCATCAAGGAAAACCAAGACAGGATTGTGAAACAGAAACTACAAAGACTGCTCAATTGCTTGCTTCTAAGCTCACATTCAAATACGTTTACAGATTCCAGACCCACCTGCATAGGGCGGTGCTGCCCACAGTAGAGCAGGCTTTCCAACATCAGTTAACAGTCAAGGAAAGGCCACTTAGACAGAGTCAAGGCCAATCTGATGGAGGAAGCTCCTCAACAGAGTTTCTTTCTTCCAAGAGTAGTCATCACAAGAAATGAATGAAAATAAAAAAATGAAAAGAAATCAATAACTTCAGGGGGATCATGGCTTATCCATGGAGGGTTCCTCCTTGTGATCTCAACAGTTGGTCTTGTAGATATATTCTGTAACCCAACGTTTTATAACTCCTCTCACAAACCCTGTTCTAACCTAATCACCTAAGGGGAGATGGAGTGGAAAGTAAGTTTTAAAAAAATAATTAGAGCAGAAAGAAATGCTTCATGGAAATAAAGCCAAAAAAGGAAGAATTTCTGCTTCCTAGATGCTTTCCTCGCATCACCTGTGCAAAGATAATGAAAACCGTTATGTTCCAGGTACAATAATTTCCAATGTTATAAATCATATAGATAATACTGCTTATCATTCATAAAACACATTGGCACTAATGTTTTGATTTGTTTTTCTAACTCACTCCTAGTGTAGAACTGATGAACTGGAATTGTTCGTCTGCTCATTTATACATGAGGGAAGTGAGGTTTAAATGTTGAGCCAATTTCCCAATACTCAAAGCTAATAAATGGCAGAGTAAGACAACCACACTTTCTCTGGCTTCATGGCATGGCCTCATGAGATATGCAAGTCAGGGTACCTTGTCAGGGAAATCCAAGAATCAGTATATGGGAGCTGAATGTTGTCTTGGATGAAAGACTGGGAGTAAGACACAAGTCAGCCGATCCACAGCTCAGGATTCCAGAAACAGAACACCAGAATATGTTAGAGAGCGAGGAGACTAAACTAAACATCTGGGAGTCCTCAGCAGATTGTACAGATCCAGGGCTGAGTGTTCATAAGTATATTGGTCTTTGTGGGGGTGGAAAGGAACACTTATTTAGATCCCCACCTCCTACTATGTGCTACTACCGTGGAGGCAATGCCTTAAGTCCAAGGTTTTTTGTTTTGTGCCTGTTTGTGTGTGTGTGTGTGTGTGTGTGTTTGTGTGTGTATGTGTGTATGTGTGTGTGTGTGTGTGTGTGTGTGTATGTGTGTACATACATGTACGTGCTATGTATAATGTAGGGAGTAATCCATTTTATTCTACCGTATTCATTGAAGCAGCATTTCTCAGTCAAACCCAGAGTTCACCAATATGACTAGTCTTGACAGCTATCTCGCTCTGGTGATCTGCCCTATCTCTACCTCCCTGGACTGGGATTCTGTGTGGGCCACAAATCCTACCCTTCATTTACATGAGTCCTGTGAGCCATCTCCTCAAGTGCTAAGGTTCAAGTCCCGGTGTTGGACCCATCTCCTTTACTTTTGTTTTCTTATTCTTTTTTTTATTAATTTTTTCCCTCTTGGTCATAATATCAGAACCAGGTAAAGGTATGGCTGGCTCACTCAAACAATCACTCAAATCCCTCCACACAACTGTGTTCTAATAAGGAGGAAGACCCTGCTGACTCTCTGTCCTGTAAAGTCTTACCTTAACAGATGAGTTAAAGGATGGGATTATCTTAGTGGGTCATTGTGGATGCTGTTGTTTATGTTGAGGGAGTCTGGCAAGTGAGGGGCCACAGCTGAGTCACTTATAATAACAGAGACAAAGCTGAGTGTGGTAGTGCATACCTATATTATCAATACTCACGAAGATCACAAGTTCAAATCCAGGCTGGGCTACATAGTAAGTCCAAAGACAGCCTGGGGTACATCGGAAATCCAAAAACAGCCTGGGCTACAGAGTAAGTTCATGGCCAGCTTGGGGTACATAGTAAGTCTAAGGCCAACCCGGGCTACATAGAAAGTCCAAGGTCAGCTTGGCCTACTTACATGACTCACCTCCAAACAACAACAGGTTGTATTTTTTTTCCTTTTTCATTTCTGTCTCTCCTATTTCCTCTACACTGATACCAGTGCTGTAGTTTGGGGTGTCTGGGGGAGAACTTTCGTCATGTCTGATGGTCCAGGATTTCCCAAGCAGCATGGCAAACCAACAGTGCAGAAAAAGAAGTCTGTTTCGATTTTTGCAGAAAAATATGACACAGCTGCAGTGGTGTCTGAAGAAATGGCTCTAAGATGAGACAATTCCTCGGGAGACTGGACTTGGATCTTGTGCTTGTTTCATCGTGATAAAACAATGATGTTCTCAACCAGAGTCTGTATTGGGAATACAATGCTGTGCTTCCATTTCAACACTGCACAATCTCCATATGGCAACCCTGGAAAACTTGTCTGATATTAAACAGAAAATAGGAGAGACAAATTGAGTATATACACTGTCTTTAAAAGAGTATAAACGATGAATAATTTTTTTTTAATTTTTTTTGTTTGTGGTAACAGGTTCAGTGTTCTGCATAAACTCTATAACGCGACAATTTCTTTTTTTTTCCATCGCCAAACAGAATGGACCTTATATTTTTCTATCGAGACGAAAAAATACCATTCTTTGCTTTAAAAAAGAAAACTGTGTTTCATTGGCTTTTTTTTTTGTTAATTCCTTATTTCTATTGTTTTGGGGTTAATTTTAACAATTATTTTTTCATTGAATTAATTATTTTCTTATTTTCTGGTGTAGAAAAAATTTAGGTTGCTGGTTTTTGTTTCTAATCTAAGAATTAGTGTTGAAAAGAAATTTTCCTCTTGGCACCTTCACAGTTATGTCTCTCACATTTTCATAGTATGTTTCCTATCTTCTTTTTTTCTAACTGTTAAAGAGTTTCCTTATATCTTGATATATGTATTACTTGTGAATGTGTAATTTAATGTTTCTGGACTGGGATACCCCTGTTGTTTCTCATTGAAGACTTCTATTTTAGTTTTTTTGTATTAGCAGGACACATCACGAGGGGCTGGAGATGCAGCACAGTGGACAGAGTGCTCACTTGGCTCTCACACAGCTCTGGGCTCCACCTACAGTACCTCATTAGCCTGGTGTGGTGGTACATGCCCATAGTCCCATTACCAGGAGGACAACCAGGAGTTCAAAATCATCCTTGGGTGCATAGTGTGTTTGAGCCAGCCTGGGCTACAGGAAACCTATATAAACAAATTTGTCCCACAAGACATCTTTTCTTAGGCATTTGCCAAACTTTGTTCTGTGATTTCTGAGTGTCTGAAAATTCCAGGGGTACTTGAAGGAAAAGAAAATCCTGGTGCTACTAGGGACTGTCAGTCAGAGATATTAGCTGGTGAAGGCATCTCATACTAGCTGGTTTTCTGCCTGCTTCTGTTACTGATGGGCTGATCCGGGTCCACAGCTTTACTCATAATCGCCCTGCTTCCTTTTAGCTGTACCCATTCTTGTTCAAGCTCAGGCTGTAATGGTGTAGTGACAGAAAGAATTGGGGTCTCCTTTCAGCCCACTGATTCGCTCAACAATAAGTTCTTTCTCTGTAGAAATAGTTTCTCTGTTGTCTACATTATAAGAAATAAATATAACACTCCTTTCTGTTTTATTTTGACACTGGGTTTTATTATGTAGGTAGGGCTGGCCTGAAACTCACTGTATAAACCAGGTAGGCATTGAACTAAGAGAGATCCGCTTGTTTCTGAGTGCTGGGATTAAAGGGCCATGCCTGGCTCCTTCTTTTTTTAATTTTATTTTTAAGTTTATCTCTATGGTGCGTGCACGCGCGCGCGCGTGTGTGTGTGTCTGTGTGTGT
The DNA here is from genome assembly GCF_021556685.1 of Rattus norvegicus. Taxonomy (NCBI): domain Eukaryota; kingdom Metazoa; phylum Chordata; class Mammalia; order Rodentia; family Muridae; genus Rattus; species Rattus norvegicus. Next base: position 56,617,573 of record NC_141555.1, on the reverse strand, counting down.
GTGTGTGTGTGTGTGTGTGTGTGTGTGTGTGTGTGTGTGCGTTTTGACCAAAGAGTCCATCAGATCATCTGAACCCTGGTCCTTTGCAAAAGCAATCAGTGTTCCTAAGCAGTGAGCCATCTCCCCATGCCCTTCTGCCTGCTCTAAACACCACTTCATTGTTCATCTTGCCCAGACATGTCTTTAATTCCTACTCTTAGTATTTGTTTTAATTCAGTGGATTCCTATTCGATTTTATCTTGTTACTTCTATTACCTCATGAAAATTATGGTTATCCTTTTGTTTTGGAAGTTTCTCATTGACAATGCTTGAATCCTGGCCTTAAAATCCTTGCTGACAATTCTGACAATGGTTTTCTCTTGGTGCCACCACCAGGCAACTAGTTTTTTTCATTTACTTTTCATTTAGGGGAATGGTCATGTTGTGACATGATTTCGATTTTGACATCATTTGTCTAAGAAGTCAGCAGTCCTGACTCTGTGGGTGCAGTGGCTGTTTATCCGTCATAACCTTTTGGTGGTGTTTTGGTTTTTCTGGATTTGCCTGATTGAATAAAAGGGATTATACCTCCAGTCCATACCTACAGGCATATCTTAGAGGGGTCAGGATGAGTGGTTCTTAACATTCCTAATGTAACTGTTGCAGTTTATTGCAGTTTCCTCTCCAACCAGTATCAGCCAGTACAAAGAAAACGCAACTCAATTAGTATGAAAACGATCTAGATTCTAGATTGGGCAAATCCAGCCTACACTGTCATATTCCTAGCTCCCAAATCCCTCTTCCCTTGGACATTTCATTTGCCTGGTCTCCAGCTTCTCCTTCTTCCATGACAACTCTCTCCTGGCTTCTTTCCTATATTTTCCCTGACTCCTCCCCCTCCTGAATCCCCCCTCCTGACTCCTCCCCTCTCCTGACTCCCCCGACCTGTCTCCTCCCCACTACAGATTAACCCCCTCTCTCTCCCGACTCCTCCCTCTGCCCATATCTTGAGCTATTGCCTTTATTTTACTAATTCAGAGAGAACTCCAAGGCAAATCAGAACATTTCTCCCTTTTTGTCCAGTTAAAATACCTTTTCCCTATACACATGTGAACTAAATATTATTACCATTCTGCAACTTAAAAAAACAACAATACGCTCATCACCCAGTCCGTCAATTTTGTTCATTAACCTTGTCATCTATACTAAAAACTAAACTTGACTATATCCTGGTTCTAGATTCTATGCCACCTGAAAACTACCCTAACAGATTTATCATCTTTCTCAATACTAAACCACTTGGGTTGTCTATGAGACTACCAGTCTCCAACCACATCAGAAATCCAAGAATGATTAATATTACCTGAAAATATTGGAGGCACAAAACATGACTTCCAAGCTTAGCCAATTTATAGAGACTGCTGATCACCTGGAAAGTCCCCCTATTCCTTAATATGTCGGAGAAACAGTCTTCAGCCTTCTGGCCCAGGATCATCTGACAGACCTTTGTAATGCAGATTTTGAAGGTCTGATAACCCTGCCTTGGCAGAGATTATCAGTCGACTATTCTGCATAATTTGTCCTTTTCTGGACAGTGTTTTGTCTGTAGATGAATTGAAGCAATTTGCTCAGTGGCTGTGTCACCACGATTTGAGCAATACCATTGATGCTCAATTTCTTCTTTGAGTCTAAGGGGTCCTGTCAGGGGCAGACAAGACTCTAGTCAAATGATCTAGGGAAAGAAATGTCCACAAATGGGTTATTCTGTGGACTTCTGATGCCCTTGAAGATTTCCTATCTACATGGGTGTTTCTGAACTGTTAAGCATAGACTAATGTTGGCCCTCTCTAATCGAAGTATTTCCAAAACCCATCTAAACTGACTCAGAACCATGATTTTGCAACCTCATCTTTAGCTGGTACTGGTTAGTCAACTAAAAATAATGTATAATAGCAGTTATAGGACTGAGTCTAAGACTTGTATTCTTAGATACATAGCGGAGGCAAAATGCTTATTTTAAAGTAGCAATATTAATCTCAATTATAAATCAATAAGAAAGTATACCAATGAAAATCTCGCATTTGTGTAAAATGCATTCTATACCAATGAAAAGATTGCAGCTTCAACTTTGTATCAATTACAAACATTTCTATCAATGTAAAATATCGCTGTAAAATTTTGTTTAAGAGTAAGTTTGCTAATCTATCCCTGTTTGTCTATTTCTCTAACTTCTATGTATTACTATATCACCACCCTTTTTTTTAAACAAAGAAGGATAAAAAAAAGGAAAGGAAAGATAGCAATCCCTGAGTTTAAATTCTCTAGTTCCCAATGCCCAAAGCTACATTTGTATTGTATCCCTTAAAAGAAAACATATCCATTGTTCTTAGAATAACCAGAACCATCCACCCCAACATAAGGAACTGGAACGATGATCTTCCTTGTCTGCTTCCAGCTGAATTGGGGTGAATAATTCCCTTCTGGGGCCCAAGGGGAATTAGGAAAATTTGGCTTAGTTGAAGTAGAGCTAGCCGGGATTTGCCTGCCAATCACTCTGTGCTGAGAAAGTTCATTTCTTAGCTGACATCTTGACTAAGATATTCTGAAGGGCTGGATAAGTAAGCTGGCCATTCTGGAAAAGTTCTGAAAGCAGGCATTTAAATGAAGCAGCTTCAGTGTAATTGAGGGAGAATCAAACACAAAGTTGGACTGGAAGGTCCCGGAAATTCAGCATCCCAGAATGTGGATCATTTCAGGACTGTCTTTCTCTTCTTTCATCCTGCAGCACACAAAGTTTTAGAAGCATCACATAATTCTGTAAGCGCATTCACATGGAGTAAGCAGGGTGCACATTTTAGTTAATAAAGATAAACAAAGAAAGGTGACTGCCTTTCTTCAGGATAGTTTGATCGTATAATCAAACCATAACATAATTTTGTAATACATGCCATTTTACAGGATGCATGTAATAACAAGTTATGAGAAATTCGTACTCAAAATGTTACTGGTTGTTTATAGACATTTTAGTCTCAACCAGTTCATACACAGAGACCTAAACATCCCCATATATACATCACCTATTTGTTGATTGTCTTAGTCTCCCTTTTATCTGTGTTGCCAAGTACTTCAGGAGGTCTCCCCTTGTCATGTCTGATCTTTATCAGCTTGGAAGGAACCCACAGCTTTTTTTCTCGTGAAGAAACCTAGGCATAACCCTTTCCCCACAGTGGCACATTTCCCATTTTCCATTCTGACGTCAGAATATCCTTAATATAAGCAGGCTGGTTTAGTTCAGTAGTCTTTTCCACAATAAAATGACTTTCAGCACCTGTGCTGTTTTGTTCATCAGCATTTAAAAAATTTAAGGTTAATAAAGTACTATGTAGCCTATCTCTTGGAGTTTTTTTTTTTTTTTTTTTTTTTTTTTTGGAGCTGGGGACTGAACTCAGGGCCTTGCGATTCCTAGACAAATGCTCTACCACTGAGCTAAATCCCCAACCCCTCTCTTGGAGTTTTTATTGCCCCTTTTTGCCTGTTAAGCATCTCCTTTAGAATTCGATTAGATGTCTCCACAATCGCTTGTCATGTAGGATTGTGTGCTATACCTGTAACATGTTTTATATTATAATATTCAAAGAAGCGATTAATCTTGTTAGAGATATATGCTGGACCATTGTCCGTTTTAATTTGTATGGGTATCCCCATTATAGACATAACTTCTAACACATGTGTAATTACAGAATCGGCCTTTTCTGGCACTAAGGCAGTTGCCCATTGAAATCCTGAATATTTATCTATAGTATGGTGTATGTATTTCAGCTTACCAAACTCTGTAAAATGGAGAACATCCCTTTGCCAAATTTAATTTCTTTGGGTGCCTTTAGGGTTAGTTCCTGTAGGCAATGGAGTTTGATTATATAACGAGCAAGTAGGATATTGCCACACAATATCCTTGGCTTGTTGCCAAGTGATAGAGAATTCTTTCTTAAAGCCTTTGCTCTTAACATGGTGTTTTTTGTGGAATTCGGAAGCCTCTAGTACACTTCCTACCAGGAGCTGGTTAATTTCATTATTACCTTGTGCCAGAGGGCCTGGAAGACCTGTATGGGATCTTATGTAGGTTATATATAGTGGGTATCTCCTATTTCTGGTCTTTTGTTGTAGCTGAATAAATACTGATGACAATTCAGAATGATGTTGAATTATTTCAGCACTCTCTTGTGTAAAACAACCCTTTCTGCATATTGAGAGTCAGTTACTATATTAAGACGCTCTTGAAAATCTGACAACAACATGAGTATTGCACACAATTCAGATTTTTGAACAGACTTATAGGAACTATCAGTCATCTTGCTTACCTTATCTGATTTTTTTTTTCGGAGCTGGGGATCGAACCCAGGGCCTTGTGTTTCCTAGGCAAGCGATCTACCACTGAGCTAAATACCCCCTTTTCTGATTTATATCCTCCATTTCCTGACTTACCAGCATCAGTGTAAAATGTAGGGGCTCCAGATATTGGAATTCCCTTTATTATATGAGGGAGGATCCTTTTAGTTCCTTTTATGAACAGAAGTCACTTGCTTTTAGGGTATCTGTGGTTAATCTCTCCCAAGTAGTTACTGCATTGCCTTTTCCAATGTTCATATTGTACCCACAAAGAGGCAATTTGTGCATTAGTAAAAGGTACCACAATTTCAGCCATATCCATTCCAACTAATTGTCGAAGTCTCAATTTTTTTGAAGTATCAATTGAGAGACCTTCTCAATGTAGGTTTTCAGTTTCTTACTCTGTTTATGTGCTAAAAATATCCATTCTAAGATATAATCTTCCCTCTGCATGAGAATTCCTGTAGGGGAATGAGTAGAGGATAAGATGACTAATATGCAGGCCATCTTTCAGTAAATACAATCTAGATGTGTGTCCTGCAATTTCCTTTCTACCAAAGCTAGCACTTTCTCAGCCTCAGCTGATAGTTTCCTTGGGCTATTTAAGTCTTTATCGCCTTGTAATGTTTGAAATAAATTGCTCAACTCTTGAGTGGTCAAGTCAATCACAGGCCTCAACCAGTTAGTACATCCCAGTAGTTTCTGAAAATCATTAAGTATCCTTAATTGCTTTCTTTTGATTTGCACCTTTTGTGGCGTAATCCTTTGTAGATTTATTTTATACCCTAAATAATTAATAGAATCCCCCCTTTTTATCTTCTCAGGGGCGATTCATAATCCCTAGCAAGCAAGGTAAGGTTTTTTTCACTTCATCAAACATTCTTTCCAGGATATTTATATCTGAATCAGACAATAAAATGTCATCAATGTAATGATAAATAATTGATTGGGGAAATTGTTTGTGAATCATCTCTAATGGGCTGTACAAAATATTGACACAATGTAGGGCTATTCAATATTCCTTATGGCAGGACTTTCCATTGATATCTTTTTATGGGGCGACCTCTATTGAGGGTAGGCACTGAAAAGGCAAACTTTCCTTATCGCCTTCATGTAGAGGAATAGTTAAAAAACAATCTTTTAAGTCAATCAGTATAATAGGCCATTCCTTAGGCAACAAAGAAGTCAGTGGGATCCCAGGCTGCAGGGAACCCATCAGCTGAATAATCTTATTAATTGCTCTGAGATCTGTCAACACCCTCCATTTGCCAGACCTTTTTTTAGTGACAAATACTGGAGAATTCCAAGGGCTGGTGGACTCCTCTATTTGTTTAGCCTCCAGCTGCTCTTGGACTAGCTCTTCTAATGTCTGTAGTTTTTCTTCTGTCATAGACCGCTGATCAATCCAAATGGGTTGGTCAATCAGCCAACTTAGTGAAAAGCTGTTGTTGTCTTAACAGCAGTGGTTCCTTGTGGTAGCACTAAATATTCAGCCTCTGCTGTATCTTGCTTATGGACAGCTTGGACCGTCTCTAACTGTATTTGATAACATTCCCTGATGATTTAATGTTTTTATTAGGAGCCTGATGAATTTCAGGTCCAGACCCTGAAACTGACGGGAAATTAATTTGAGTTTTCCACTGCTGTAGTAGGTCTCTTCCCCATAAGTTAAAGGCTATATCATCCACGTATGGCCTTAATTTTCCTACCTGGCCTTCTGGTCCTATACATTTAAGCCACTTGGTGCTTTGTTTTATTTGGGATAAAGTGCCAACACCTTGAAGCTGCATATCCACTCCTTGAAGTGGCCAACTAGTGGGCCAAGATTTTGGAGAGATGAAGGTAACATCTGCTCCAGTATCAACCATTCCTTGAATTTTAATTTTGTTTACCAGTATTTTTAGTTTTGGCCTTTGATCGTCCTTAGACGTTGGCCAAAATATTCATTTTTCGCTCCTTTTGAGGCTTTTGGAACTGTCCATAGGACTTCCCTCAGCCTCCTCTGGCCCAGAACATCTATTTTTGAAGTCATGGCATTTAACTGTTCTGAGTAAGAGAACTCTCCCTGCCTGGCATTGGAGCCTGCAAGAGGCCCCCTGGGAGTTTTTTGGCAGGATGTGCCAACATCTGTCTGTTATTGCTCTACATTGCTTAGTCGAATGTCCACCTCAGCCACATTTTTGACACATTCCAGGACGCATAGTCCCCCTTTTGGTATTACTTTGGTTTTTCTTGCAGTAATATCAGAGATGACACTGCTCACCACAATTAAAACATTTGAAATCTTGGGTCTTCTCTAGCTGCCCAGTGGCAGCTTGTCCTATCACAGTCGTATCAGGAGAACAAGATCCAACAATAGCTGTATATCTAATCCACTCATCTATTGGTGGGGATCTCGCCTTCAGTGGTCTGATTACTTACCTGCATTCGGTATTTGCATTTTCAAAGGCTATAGACTCAATTATCGCCTTTTTGCTGCTGAATCTGATACACTCCTTTCCACAGCTGAGGTAAGCCTTTGTAAAACGTCAGGGAAGGTTTCTTTAGGACCTTGTATTACTTGAGTAAATGTTTAAAGTCTTTTCCCTTATTCTGCAACTTTGTCCCATGTCTTTAAGGCTGACGATCAACACTATGCCAGAGTTTCTTCATCATATACAGCCTGCACCTCTTCTTCAGCAAAGAGGCCTTCACCAAGCAGTTGATCTGTGGAAATCTCTCTGTCCCTAGCGCTATTTTGTCGTGCTATTTCCCTCACTACTTCTCTCCACCACGAAATCCATTGTAAATTTTCAGCAGGCTCTAGAATTGCTCTTACCATATCTTTCCAGTCTTGGGGAATTACTCTATTTCTAATAGCCCAAGACATTTGCTCATCTGTGACATAGACTAGGGGAACTGATAATTGGAGGATTTTTTTTTTTTGATCTGTGACATACTGTAATTCTGACTCTTGCCAGAGTATGTCCTGTGCCATGGGAATCTCTCTCACTTATTTTTCTTCATTTCAGGAAGTCAGTTGCCCTACGATATTTAGACATAGCACCTCCTCTGATGTGTGATGTGAAGTGAACCATTTCCAAAGAATGTCACTGAGATGGGGTTGACAAGCAATCACCTTCTGCTACAGTAAACCATTCCTCGTCTTGCATGTCCCCTCGGCTCTTCCAATGCACTTCCGAATGTGGAATTTGTTTTTATACAAATGGCTAGCACTGTAACTACATTTCAGTGCTTTCTTTATTCTGTCATTAGACTCGGGACAAGATTTTCAATTTATAAGGTATGTTTTAGTCTAGGTCTCAGAAAGTTTTTTATGTCAACTATAACATCAGAAACTTCCAAATCTACCCCTAAAACATGAATTGGGTTAAGGAACCCAATGAACCTTTTATTATTTTGATCATTCTTACAAAAAATTTCTCTTCCATCTAACTAATACAGACATTAATTGCACTGTTATTGTGTTGCCACAGTGTCCCCTACTGCATTGTACATGGACAGAGTTTTCACAATAGTCCTGCTCTGTAGCAATTCACAATGTTGCATTTCCAAATACAAAAGAATCCCCATCCCCTCTCCTTGAGTTTCTCACTATCAAACATTCTGTTCTATTCTTCAAATCAAAATTTATTATAGACCACATATTTACTGAAATCATCTTGAACATTTCAGCATTTTAAAATATAAACTTTATAGCAAAGAAACAGAAGGGCACGGGATGTTAACATTTGGTAACTAAAAAAACAACAAACTTAAAAATATACATAATGAAAAATGGGACAAAACTATTTCTAACCATGCAACTTAGCACTGATATATACTGAAATAATCACCACTATTTTTATATCAAATATTAATTTTTATTTATCTTTCAATATTTATGCCGTTTTAATTTCTGATTATGTGGAATCAGAAAAAGAATGTATTATTCTTTAACTCCAAGGAAATAAAATAACTTTCCTTCTGATACATAACCATGAATATTCTACATTCCCATGAGGAATAAAATAGCGTATACGTAAAATTATTGTGTCTGTATGTAGATTAGAAATTAAGTCTGTTATAAATGTAAAGTTGAGACAAGAACTTACCTTACTGTGAAAGGTGAACTAAGCTTGAGTATCTCCTCTGAACAAAGATGCATCATCATCCTTTCTCATGTGTAGGTAAGATTTATAGACACCATTGCTAAATTTTTCTTGTAGGAACATGAAAAAAGTGAAATTAGTGTCTCAAATTATTATCTTATTTCAATATAAACTATGTAGACATCCTGGAAAAATATACTGATACATTTAAACTTCACATCATTCCTTTTGTGGTAAATAAGTTTGCTTTTAAAAGAAAAGTTGAAAGGGAGTTCAAAATGGATTTAAGATAAGAGTAACTGGTGTGCAAGTTTCACGACATCATGGGGTCCATTACTCGATGCTGGAAAGTTGGATTCTAGTTACCCATCTGTGAAGTGTGACATATGCATGTGCACACTTATATGCAAATAAACATAGAGATGCACACAAATTCATCCATGAAGGCACATGCACTACAAAAAAACATATACTTTCAAAGGTGGTTTGTTTTGTTTTGTTTTATTTGCTTTGCTTTCATTTACTAGTAATGACTAATGCCTTTAATTATACCATAAAATCTGAGAAGGGGCTGACAAGTAGGAGGCCAGAGCTTCATATGTGAGAGCTTCAGAGTAGTTAGTACAAGGCTAACGTGGAAAACATGAGAAGTTTTCTCAAAATCCTAAGAGCTTGAAATATAGATCAAGGCCTCCCTGGCACAGAGTAGGTTATGGGTTTGCTCTTCACAACTGAGTTTTTTCATTCAAATTTCAGATACTTCTCTATTGAATGATTTTCAAATAACCAAATTGTGATTAATTTTTGAAATAGTTTTGTGTTCAAATGTACATCTTTTAAACTCTAATCTTTATCTCTGACTTTCTAAATCAGAAAAAGCATAGGAACATTCAATTATCTTGCCTTATATGTTGTATATTTTCTTTTTAAATGTTTTTTTATATATAGCATTATAGTGTTCCTGGGATTTGCAGATTCTCTACTTGGAATATTAGGGGATACAGACTTGAACCTTTGGGTCAGACCTTTACTGGTTCTTTCAAACAATTTACTATTCCTCTTTCAGTAGACATAAGGACCTGTTGCTGATCTGTGGCTAAGACTGGGTGTGGATTACAATAGTGTCGATATCCTTCTCCAATGTGAACCCATACATGTCCCTTAAACACATTCTTGAAAGATTGTTTCTAGTTCATGGAATTTTCATTAGATAGCTACATTCTTTCATTTTTGGACGATGTTTTTTAAGAGTATTCTGGCATTTATGTCAATTTCTATCCTCATGGGAAATTTCTGTTTCTTCTCTGGATACTTCTAGGAACTGTGTTTCTGCTGTAAGCCGTGTTCAGTTTGGTCACCTGGGTTCAGATATTTTTTTATTTATCATGTCTGACATTTGTTTGGTTCAATATTTTATTGTTCTCATTTTACAATTCCTTCATTGTTATGCCTGCATACTTTTCTCTTCCTATTTTGACTTTTCCTCCTTTTAGTCTTCAGTAGATCCATGGATCTTCCACCTGCATGGAGCCTGGGTATTGCTCATCACTGTTTCTCGTGTATGCGCCGTTCTATAGAGTTAATAGTTTTCAATGTCTAAGAGTATAGATTCTAGTTTTTGGTATTTATGAAAATTGCAGCGATCATAAGTTCTAGAATAACATGATATCCTTACCTATTCATTTTTTTAGTTTTTCTGGAATGATTAAATAAACAATTTATAGAGAGTAACAAGCATTAGAAAAATGAATATTGTGAACATATTTCTGCAAGAGGTCTCATGTATTGATGCAGCTGCAATAACGAGATATGCCATTCTCTGTGACTGCCCCCACATCTCCCTTCTCCTTTCCCAACAGTGATAGTATTTACTCATTTACTTTCCTTCTCCCCTTACATTTGTTCATTCATTAGTTGTGTGCTCAAATGCTACAGTATTCTAGTTAGTTGAGAGGACAATTTTCAGAAGTGACTTATTAGCTTCTGCCATGTGGGTCACAGGGATTGATCTCAGCAGTTCAAGCTCAGATTGGCAAACAACCACCCTTAGCAAGGGAACCTTTATGCAATCCCCAAATTTAATTTTCTAATAATATCTGAGAGCATTTCTATGACTTCAGAATTAGTACCTTCATTATTTTAATGGAAAGTGATTATGTGGGAATTGATTTTGTACATTATAACCACAGTGCTATAGTGCTACCCATTCTTCTATTTTATGCACTACTCAATACATTTGTATAGGTGTTTTAAAAAACCTGCTTAGCCAACAAGCACAACCTCTGCTGATAATATTACATAGCTTCCTTATGTTGATGGCTATGTCTCTGCATCATTTTATGCTCACTGTTTTTGCATACTGCTTTCTCTTTAATTTATATTTATGATGCACATCATGGAGACCCTTTTGTTATGGCTGTTTGGTTGATAGTGATTTTCTTGTTATTATTTCATTGGGGACACAAACACTTACCAAACATTCACATATTTATATTTCTACTGTATATTTTTCTCTGGTGATTTGACTATACTATTTATGGTGCAGCGGAGAGTAATCTCTAGTGAAGTAAAAGTCAAACAGTGTTTAAAAAACTGACTACCTGTATTCTTTTTATCTATCACTTATTTTCATAGTAAGATAAAAAGAAGCCTCTCTCATCCTAGTATTTGCACTTACTTACATAAAAAATAATTAGCAAATTAATTAAAATTATTTTAGTACAGTATTTTTCTATGCTTATAATACCTACATATAATACTTTAGCCATGTGCTTTCTTAACTCTCATGCATACTATAGAGTAAATATATTTAGTGTGCTTGAGAACTCCATATAAGAGGCTACAAATATACCTCAGCTGTTAAAGGCTTGTGACCCAAACTAAATGTCAAAGAAACTGAAATTAGTCACTATGTATTAGGTGTTTGTATTGAAATAGTCAGATATTAGCACTTTGTAATTCTCTACATCATATCAGGTCTAATTATAATGATAGTGAATCCATCCAATTACAAAATTCACTATTATATCTAATACCTTATTTGAATTATTTAACATGTGTTTTGGTTTCATCTTCATATTCTATACCAAAGGAAGCACAGTTAGGAAGCTCTCCTATAATCAAATAGAAACATCTTCTGTGGTATTCTGGTATATTAGTATATTATCAAAATTGGTTTCTTTGGTTCATTTACTTTGGAGAGATCTTATCTCAGCAGAAATGCTGAAATGAAATATAAATTAAATAAATTCACTGAATAAAATATAAATCTTTATAAAACATAAATGATATAGTAAAATGTTATAAAACACAGAAATAAATCACAAAATTCAAACTCAGATTACCCACACCAAACACCCAGCTCACTGAAAATAAAGACCATGGACCCATTCTATATGTAAGTACCTGTGAGCACATGCTTGACAAGACTCTAAGTTCTTTCTCTCCCTTTACATTAAGGGAGCAGAGGTAATGGTTTCCCCTAAGTTCTCATACTTATCCATGGTTCTGGTTAAGATGCAACGAAAAATCTAGAATGCCTGTTTATTGAAGATTAGGTTTTTTTTTCTTATTTGCATCCTTAATGTATCATAATCAATGAAATTCTAGATGCTTAGAGAAGATGTATTATATAAATAAATGAAGATTCAATTTAAAATTATATTATGATTATTAGAAGAATTTTCCACTCAATTTCAGAAGCAATTTAATATAATACAGACTCTGCCATTCTTCTCCAAAGATTCCAGTCAGGATGTGTCTTAATACACCACACTTATTCAAGTGTATTTTGTATCTATTTGTATCTACCTCCCCATGACAGCCACCTCAATATATATTTCATATACAGGATATGCCTATCCTGATATTTTCATTTATTTGGATGATACTATTAAAAAGATACAAGCTCCCTGTTTCTGGCTGCGCCCACAGATGACATAGTACAACAGCTGACTGTACACAAATTTGGTGGGGGAGAAAGCTGGACTCCCAGTATCATGGACAATTCTGAGAACTTAGGGGAAACCATTTCCTCTGCTCACGTTCCTGTGCTGAGAGGGAGCTGCCTAGAGCCCTATGGATAGAGGAACCTAGGTAGAGTAAGGGAGGCGATCCTTCCAGTATCTTCCTGTGTCCAGAGATGAAAGCCAGTGGCCAGGAATAGTAACACAACTGAGAACACAGGTTTGACCAAACTTTCTGCTCCAAGCCTTCAGGCTGGAGGCCTCAGGACACAGAAAACAAGAGTAGTCTGGGACAGGACACTTCCTGTTTCTGCCTGCACCCATTGCTGATCTGGTTCTACATATCTCTGTACCCACATCTTGGTGGGTGAAAAGAAGTTTATAGGAACAGTGACAAAGAGATTTACAGGATGGTCAAGCCATTGTCAGTGACAGCAAGACCACGAAACACCAAAGAAATCCTGATGACAAGAGTCAAGCACAGGAACGTAAGCAACAGAAACCAAAACTACTTGGCATCATCAGAGCTCCCTTAACCCAAGAAAGCAAATATTGGATATCCCAACAAACTGAAAAAGCAAGATGTGGATTCAAAATTATTTTTCATGATGATGATTGAGGACATTGAGTAGGGTCAAATAAAACTCTTCAAGAAATACAGGAAACATGGGTAAAAAATAGAAGCCCTTAAAGGGGAAACAATAAATTCCTTCAAGAATTACACGAAAACACACTCAAACAGATGAAAGAATTTGAAAATATCTAGGATCAATAAGGTGGGAATAGAAGCAATAAAGAAAGCACAAAGAGAGACAACCCTGGAGGTGGAAAACCTAGGGAAGAAATCAGAAGTCATAGACAGAAGCATCAGAAAGAGAATACAAGAGATAAAAGATAAAAATCTCAGAGGCAGAAGATACTGTAGAAAACATTTACACAACCATCAAAGAAAATGTAAATCTCCAAAAGCTCCTGATGGAAAACAACCAGGAAATCCAGGACACAATGAGAAGATCAAACCAAAGGAAAATGGGTATAAAAGAAAGCAATTATTCCCATATAAAAGGTCCAGTAAATATCATCAAAAAATATAGGAGAAAACTTCCCTAACCTAAGGGGAGAAATGCCTATAATACTAAAAAAATCATACATTTCTCCAAAAAGCTTGGACCAAAATGATATTTCTCCCTTCACATAATAGTCAAACAACAAATGCACAAAACAAAGAAAGAGTATTAAAGGCAGTAAGCAAAACAGTCAGGTAACATATATAGGCATACCTATATGTATTACACCAGAATTCTCACGAGAGACTATGAAAGTCAGATCCAGAGTGGATATTATAAAACACTAAGAGAAAATAAATGACAGCCCAGGATACTATACCCTGAAAAACTTTCAATCAATGCAACTGGAGAAACCAAGATATTTTATGATAAACTAAATTTACACAGTATATTTTCACAAATCCTGCCCTACAAAAGATAATAGATGGGAAATTCCAACATAAGGAGGGAAATTACACCCTATAAAAAGCACGAAAGTAATCCTCTTTCAACAAACCCAAAAGAAGAGAGTCACAGAAACATAATTCTACTTCTACCAAAAAATAATTACAGAAAACCACAATAACTATTCCTCAATATCTCTTAACATCAATGCTCAATTCTCCAGTAAAAAAGACATAGACAAACAGACTGCATACATAAAGAAGAACTAGAATTTTGTTGCATAATGGAAACACAGCTCAGTGACAAAATCAGATAGTATCTCTGAATAAAAGCCTGGAAAACAATTTTCCAAGAAAATGGTCTGAAGAAACATCCTGGAGCATACATTCCATTATCTAACTCAACCAAAAGTTATCAAAAAAAAGATAAGGAAGGACACTTCATTTTCATCAAAGAAAAAAAATTCCACCAGGGTCACTTCTCTATCATGAATATCTATACGCTACATCCAACGGCACCTAAATTATAAAGGAAACCGTACTACAGATCAGGCTAACAAAATAGTAGTGGGAGACTTCAACATCCCACACTCTGCAATGGCCAGATCATGGAATAGGAAACAGAAGACACAGCGAAATTAACAGATTTTGAACCAACTGGATTTAAGAAATTTCTATATAATATTTCATCCTTGAACAGAAGAATATACCTTATTCTCAGGAACTCATGGCACATTTTCCAAAACTGCTCATACAGTCGGTCATAAAATAGGCATCAACAGATACAAAAGAGTGAAATAATCGCATGCATTTTCTCACACTACCATGACCTAAGGCTGGACTTCAATAACAACAAAAATGTCAGAAAGCCCAAATACACATGGACGTTGAACAATATTTTACTCAGTGATAATTTGGTAGAGGAAGAACTAAATAAAAAAATTAAAAATGTTTTAGAATTTAAGGAAAAGGAAGGCACAAGCAACTCATAGTTATGCGACACAATGATAGTATAGCTAAGAGGAAAACTCAAAGCTCTGAGAGTATCCAAAGTGAAACTGGAGAGAGCATACATTATTAGCTTGACAACAAATATAAAAGCTTAATAACAAAAAAAGGAGATACACCAAAGAGGAGCAGAAGGCAGGAAATAATCAAACTCAGGTCTGAAATCAACTAAGGAGAAACAAAAAGAAGTCTACAAAGAATCAATTAAACCAGGACCTGGATCCAAGGGTAAATCAACATGATAGATAAACCTGAGCTAGAGTGACAGAAGGGCACAGAGAAAGTATCCAAATAACAAAATCAGAAATGAGAGGAAAACAAAACAACAGGATCTGCAGATATTCAAAACATCATCATACCGTATTACTGAAATTAATATTCAAGAAAAGTAGAAATTCTGGATCAAATGATCCATTTTCCATACAGGGAGCAGTTACCAAAATTAAGTTAGGGTCAGATAAAATATCTAAACAGTACAACGTATCCTAAAAAATTAGAAACAATTATTAAAAGGCGCCAATTGGGAAAAGATCACAGGACCAGATGATTTTAGTGGAAATTCTACCAGGACTTCCTAGAACCAAATACCACTATTGTCCAAATATTCCACAAGATACAAACGGATGAAGACAACCCAATTCCATCGATGAAGCCACAGTTATGCTTATACCTAAAGCACACAAAGGCCCAATAAAGAAAGTGAACTTCATATCAATTTCCCTTTTGAACATTGACAAAAATAGTCAATCAAATCATTGCAAAACATATCCATGAACACATCAAAATGATCATCCATCACTATGAAGGAGCCTTCATAACAGGAATGCAAGGATAGTTCCATATGGAATTCCATCCACATAATCCACTAGATAATCAAACTGAAAGATAAAATTACATTTTCATCTCACTAGATGCTGAAAAAGCATTTGACAAAATAAAACACCCCTTCACAGCCAAAGTCTTACAATCATAGGAATTCAAGGCCCATACTCAACAACAGTAAGGTAATGTACTGCAAACCAGTAGCCAAAAGTCAAACTAAATGAAGAGAAATTTGAAAGTTTCCCTCTAAAATCAGGGACTAGACAAATCTACTCATTCTCTCCCTACTTATTCAATATAGTACTCAATATGCTAGCCTGACCAATTAGACAACAAAAGGAGGTCAAAGGGATACAAATATTAAATTAAGCGGTCAATATATCACTATTTGCTGGTGATATGTTAGTTTACTTGAGTGACTCCATAATTTCCACCAGAGAACTGCTGCAGTGAAAAATAACTTCAGCAAAGTCCTGGGCAAAGAATTAACTCAAACATATCAGTAACCTTTCATGAATATACAGACCAAGAAATTAATTAGGTCAATGACACTCTTCACAATAATCACAAATAACAAAAAATACCTCCGTATAACTCAAACCAGGCAAGGGAAAGTGCCGTATGAAAAGAACTTAATTTCTCTCAAAGAAGAAAATCTCAGAAGATGGAAAGACTTTTCATGTTCACGGGTTGGCAGTATTGATATAGCAAAAATGGCCAATTGCCAAATTCAATCTACAGATTTAATGCAATCCCCAAGAAAATTTCATCAAAATTCTTCATACAGTTAGAAAGAGAAATATACAAGTTCCTTTAGAATAAGGAAAAAACAAGGAAGTGGAAACTATTCTCAAAATAAAAGAAAAACTGTGGAAATAAACATTCCTAACCTCATGTTGAATATCCAGCAATAGTGATAAAAATTATATGGTATTGGTACAGAGACAGGCATGTAGTACACCTGTGTTGGTCCATCTAGATGTCAGTATGTAAATTAATGTAAATCCATCCATTCTTAACACGCTGTACAATGCTGAAGTCCAAGTGGATTAAGGGCATCCAGAAAAAAGAGATATACACAAAGCAGTAGAAGAAAAAGTGGGGAAAAGCTTGAACACATGATAACAATGGAAAATTTCTTGAACAGAACTCCAAACCACTGGCTTATGCTTAATGATGAAGAGTTGACCGATTGGACCTTGTAAAAATGCAAAGTGTCTGTAAGGCAAGGAACATGGTCATTTTGACAAAATGGCAACTAATATCTTGAAAAAAGATCTTTGTCATCCTATATCTGAAAGAGAACTAATATTCAATATGTACAAAGAACTCAAGAAGTTATACTCCAGAAAGTCAAATAACCCTATTATAAATGGGGTACAGAACTAAACAAATAATTTTCAGCAGAAGAATTTTGAATGCCCGAGAAATACATAAAGAAATGTTCCACGTCATTATTCATCAGGGTGATGCAAATCAAAAGATACACCAGGCAGAATGACTAAGATCAAAAATTCAGTGAACAGCAGATGCTGGTCACAATGTGGAGAAAGAGGAAGACTCGTCCATTATTGGTGGGATTGAAATGAGGTATAATATTCCGTAAATTACTCTGGGCTTTCCTCAGAAAATTGGATAAGTAATGCTGAGTACTTAGCTCTTCCACTCCTGGAGAGAGCTCCTCATATTCCCAAATGATGCCCCAACATATAACTGGGACACATGTTATACTATGTTTATAGCAGCTGTATTCATGATAGCCAGAAGCTAGGAAGGACCCAGATGATTTGACCACTTAAATGATTACAGAAAATGTGATTCATCTACATAATTGAGTGCAACTCAGTAATCAAATACAATAACATCATGAAATTCATTAGCAAATGAATGAAACTATAAAATACCATCCTGAATTAAGCAACCAAATCATACACACATGCAAAAAAAAAACAAAAATAAAACACACACACAGACACAAACACACACACACGCACAAACACACACACACACACACACACACACACACACACACACACACACTACCCCAAAACCTTGAATTACCCAACACACAATTCACATACCGCTTTAAGTTCAAGTAGAAGGATGAACCAAGTAAGGATGGTCTGTCTTAAAAGGGGAAACAAAAATATTCTAGGACATGATATGGAGCATAAGTTGAGAGCAGAGATTGAAGGAATAGCCATTCTGAGCCCATACCCCCTGGGGATCCAACCCACATATGTACAGTCCCCAAACTTAAACAATATTGCTGATGCCAACAAGTGCCTGCTTACCGGAGTCTGATATAGCTGTCTCCTGAGAGGCTCTTCGAGATCATGACAAATACCGAGGCTGATGTTTCCAGCCAACCATTGAACTGAGAACAGGGTCCTCTTTGGAGAAGATAGAGAAGGCATTAAAGGCGCTGTAGTGCCTTGCAACCCAGTAAGGACAACAGTGGTCACAAACCAGATCTCCGTGGGACTAAAGCACTTCCTAAAGACTGCACATGGACAGACTGGTGGCTCTAGCTGCATATGTAGCAAAGCATGACCATGTTCTATACCAATGGGAGAAGCCCTTGGTCATGCCAAGGCTGGACATTCCAGTAAATAGAATGTCATGCTGGGGAGGCAGCAAGGGATGTTTTTGCGGAGGGGAAACACATTTGAAGAAAACACGGCAGCGGAAGTAGATAGGGATAGGGCACTTATGGATGGAGGCCACACACAAACAGCCTTTACACTTTTCTATGCCTTTAACAGCTCAATGAAAAGGCCACTTCCTAACCTCCGACTGGCTAAACTATTCCCCACTTATATTCCCACGTTATTACTTGCTAAAATCTATATCCCATCTTTCTTGCCCTGGACATCATTGGGCAGATCTCCTGGGTCTGCTTATTCTCATGCTCTTCTATGTCAGCTGCTTCTCTGTCCTGAAAGTCTGTCCTGGAGAATATCCATGCCTTCGTGCTCTCTGGACCTTTGTCCAAGCATCCTGAAACTCCTGCTCTGTCTGCCCTGCCTAGACACTTGCTATCAATATATCTATTTTCCAATCAGAACCAATTGAGACAGGGTCCCTGATTCATAAGTTCAGGACACTATGAGAAGCATGAGAATAAAATCACCTACATTAACTATTTGTATGTGATTTTCTGGGAACAATATTATCCAAATCAGAAAGAGATACTTCTTAAAGTACTAGAATCATAGAAAATATCAAGTAGACACATAATAATTATAATAATGATAATAATAAATATTAACAATAATATATAATATAATAATAAAAGTGATAATAAAAATAATAATTACAATAATTATAATAAATAATAATAATAAAATCATCATCATAATCATCATCATCATCAAAGCCTAACGGAACAGAGAAATAAAAATACAAAATCTGTGAAGGAAAAAGACTACGTCACGTAAAGTTGAGCACATGAGACTAACAACTGAATTTTCAATGGATATTCTAAAATATAAATGGGCTTGGATCACCTTTCAACACGTTTTTCAAAGAATACAGATACTAGCCTAGAATATATTACTGAGCAAATGTATCATCCACATCAACACAATAGGAGAAACTTTACATAGCATAATCACCAGGAAGTCATGTCTCTTCAGGAATCTTAGTCTAAAAATGGAAAAACGCAATCTGAAAATAAGGGATATTATCAAGAGGACAGAAATGGTAAATAACCCTGTAGTAATTCATCGGATGAGAAAAAAAGTATGTGGCAATAACAAAATAAAAATGACCCATAAATACTCCTCATTAATAACGCTAAGCATAGGGGTTGGGGATTTAGCTCAGTGGTAGAGTGCTTTTCTAGCAAGTGCAAGGCCCTGGGTTGGTCCCTAGCTCCAAAAAACAACAACAAAAAATAAAAAGAAATAATGCTAAACATTAACTGTCCCACACCAATAATATACAGGCTATCAGTTTGTATAAGAAAACAGGTTTATTTCTCCTGCATACAAAAAGTACATTTGTTTTAGGTACAATTGCATATTCGTGTTTAGAATGCAATTGCCCATATTTCTTTTTTTTTTTCTTTTTTTCGTAAGTATATTTATTGTTCATTAGTTTTTTATAAAAATCTAGAAGATTTTCTGATTAATTTTAATAATAGAATTTTCATTTAAATGTATTTTTTTTCTTTTTTTGGGGGTGGGTGTTCCCCTCCCCTAATCTCCCGCCATTACCACCCTCCCCCCAACAATCACGTTCACTGAGGGTTCAGTCTTAGCAGGACCAACGGCTTCCCCTTCCACTGCTTCTCTTACTAGGCTATTCCTTGCTACCTATGAGGTTGGAGCTCAGGGTCAGTCCATGTATAGTCTTTGGGTAGTGGCTTAGTCCCTGGAAGCTCTGGTTGGTTGGCTTTGTTGTTCATATGGGGTCTCGAGCCCCTTCAAGCTCTTCCAGTCCTTTTCTTATTCCTTCAACGGGCGTCCTGTTCTCAGTTCAGTGGTTTGCTGCTGGAATTTGCCAATGTATTTCCTGTATTCTGGCTGTGTCTCTCAGGAGAGATCTACATCCGGCTCCTGTAGGCCTGCACTTCTTTGCGTCATCCATCTTGTCGAATTGGGTCGCTGTATATGTATGGGTCACATTTGCAGCAGACTCTGAATGGGTGTTCCTTCTGCCTCTGTTTTAATCTTTGCCTCCCAATTCCCTGCCAAGGGTATTCTTGTTCCCCTTTTAAAGAAAGAATGAAGAATTCACATTTTGATCACCGGTCTTGAGTTCCATGTGTTCTATGCATCTACGGTAATTCAATCATTTACTCTAATAGCCACTTATCAATTATTGAAAAGGATGTGTGTTTTCTGTGGTAGTGTTACCTCACTCAGGATGATTCCAGTTCCCTCCATTTGCCTATAAATTACATAAAGTCATTGTTTTTGATAGCTGAATAGTATTCCTATTTGTAGATTTTCCACATATCATGAGGCAATATTTATTTGCTAGAAAGCATACTGTTGGGAGAACATTATTTTGTAAATTTAATTCATCTTTTTTCATTAGTTTTATCTGAATGAATATTATTTGGTAATATGTTTAAATTTTTAGGTAACTGTGTGAGTGTGTGTGTGTGTGTGTGTGTGTTTGATAATTCAACTCTAATATTACCAGGAAATTGCTTGAGTGAAAATGACACTGAGAATTTTTGTATATATTTTATATATAAACTTTATATATACATATATACATATTTAAGTATTTATATATCATATAGTGTATATATACTTATATATATGAAAATATGTTCTGTATATTTTTTCATAGCATTGTTTAGATATGTGTACTAGATTAAGCTTTCTAATTGCATTTTTAGCCTTTTCCAACACTAATTTTATCTTATTAGGTGTCTAGAAAGAAATACATGGAAGCATGAATCATCTCAACTTCAAATGTCGGTACACTCAATGTTATATCTTCCTTTTAAACATGATTGTTCATCTTTGGTCCATAATATATATATATATATATATATATATATATATATATATATATATATATATATATATATATTTAATTTACTCTTTTTATATTAGAAATGTGTGCTACATTGCATATATGTATTTGTTGATAACTTTCTCCTGTGAACAAATTTTAAGAATAAATGACTTATGTTCATTAGTATAAAATCTAAGATCATTGAGTTTTTCCCGAAATCAAATGCCATAATGCATAAATATAAGAAGCATTTTCTGACTGTGGCTATTAACAAAAAATATTTGATATACAAATCCTATAAACATATTTTGATATTATCCATTAAAGTTTCTTCAAGGTGTTGTCCAAATTTTAATAAAGGAGGTCACCAATTATGTCAATAAATTTTTCATTCTATATTCCTTTAAATTGTAAAATATATTTTTATTTAAATAAGTCATAAGAAAAAGGAAAATGTTATATAGACAGCAAAAGAGACCAAAAAAATTAGTGCCAAACTCTAATATTTGTTTCAATATCAGATATTGCAAATGATAATTACTGTATTATTAATTTAATAAGATAAGATATAATTTTTTAATAATTTTTCCTGAATATTTTATGTATTTACATTTCAAATGTTATTTCCTTTCCTTTTTCTCCTGTAACATCCCTGCCCGTCTTCTGTGAGGATGTGCCAATTCCCACCAATCAACTTCAACCTCAATTCTCTGGCATTACCCTACATCGGGGATACAAGCCTTCACAAGATTAAGGGCTTTTCCTTCCAATGATGTTAGACAGAGCAATCCTCTACCACATATGTGGCTGGAGACATGGGTCCCTCAATTTGTACTCACTAGTGGGTGGTTTAATCCCTCGGAATTCTTGTGGGTCTGGCTGGTTGATATTTTTGTTCTTCCTGCGATTTTGCAAACCCCTTCAGCTCATTAAGTATACTCTCTAACAATTTCATTGAATACCCCTTGTTCAATCCAATGTTTAGCTACAATCATCTTCACCAGTGTCAGTAGGGTTCTGCCAGAGTCTCTCAGGAGACATCCTTATCTGACTCCAGTCAACAAGGACTTGTTGGCATCAGAAAAAGTGACTGGTTTGTGTGACTGCATATGGGATAGATCCACAATGGGGCAGTCTCTGCTTGACACTTTCTTCAGTCCCTGCTTAACTCTTTATACTTGAATTTCCTCCCATGAATATTTTTTATCCCTTCTAAGAACGAATGTAACATCTGCATTTTGGTCTTCTTCCTGCTTGGGCTTCACATGACCTGTGAATGATTTCTTATGTATTCCACACTTTTGGGCTGATACACACTTACAATAAATGTATACCATTTGTGTTCTTTTGTGACTGGGTTAACTCACACAGAATGATAATTTCTAGTCTATCCTAAGAACTTTATGCAAGCATTGTTTTTGATAGGTTAGAAGAACACAGGTGTGTAAATGTACTATATTTCATTTATCCATTACTATGTTGAGGGAAATCTGGTTTCTTTTCAGCTTCTGGCTATCATAAAAAAGAAAGGTTGCTGTCAACCTGTAGCACCATTTGTCCTTTTTATATGTTGGGGCATCTTTTGGGTATATATCAAAGAAATGGGATTGTGGTATCCTCAGGTAGTCCTATATCCAACTTTGTGTGAAAATTCCAGACTTATTTCCAGAATGGTTATGCCAGCTTGCAATCTGACCAAAAATGGAGGAGTATTCTTCTTTTTCCACCTCCTTGCCAGAATCTGTTGTGAATTTCTTATCTTAGCCATTCTGAGTGGTGTGCTGTTTAACCTCAGAATTTGTTGATTTGCATTTACCTGATGGCTAAGGATGTTGATATTGCTCAGTAGAGAATTATTTCTTTAATGCTATTCACCATTTTTGAAAGGACTATTTGAGATTCTGGAGTCTAACTCCTTGAGTCTTTGTATAGTTTGATTTTAGCCCTCTATCAGAAGGAAGATTGGTAAAGATCTTTTCTTAACCTATTGATTTTTACCATTTTTCAAATACCAGTGCCCTATGACTTAAAAAAGCTTTATGAAGTCCCATTTGTCAATTCTCCATCTTGGAGCAAAGCCATTGGCATTCTGTTCAATAAATTTCCCAACTTTTTCTTCTATTAGTTTAAGATTATATGTTACTTGTGGAGAGACTTGATCCACTTCGACTTGAGCTTTGTACAGGCTGATAAGAATTGATTGATTTCCATTCTTCTACATGCTAACCTCCAGTCGAATGAGAACCATTTGTGGAAAATGTTATCATTCCATTGGATGGTTTCGGTTCATTGTCAAATATCAAGTGGCCATAGGTATATATCTTCATTTCTGGGCCTTCAATTATATTCCATTGATATACCTGACTGTCTCTTTACCATTCCCATTCAATTTTTATTATTATTGTTCTGTAATACAGTTTAAAGTCATCGATAGTGATTGCCCTAGAAGTTCTTATATTGTTGATGAACTTTTTCATTATCATGGGGTTCTCATTATTACAAATGAATTTTCAAATTGCTGTTTCTGACTCTGTGAAGAATTGAGTTGGAATTTTGATGGTGATTGCCTTGAATCTGTTGATTGCTTTTGGCAAGATTGCCATTTTTACAATGTTAACCCTGCACATGCATGAGCATGGGAAATTATTCCATCTTCTGAGATCTTTTTCAACATTTTTCTTCAGAGACTTGAAATTCCTGTCATACAGAACTTTCACTTGCTTGTTTAGAGTCAACCTGAGGTATTTTTTATTATTTGTGACTATTTTGAAGGCTGTCATTTCCTTAATTTCTCCTCTAAGTCTTTATCCTTGAAGTATAATTCTACTGATTTGTTTGAGATAAATTCTTTATCAGCTGAAGGAGTATTCTGGTGGAAATTTGGGGTTCACTAAAATATACTATCACATCATCTAAAAATTGTGATATTTTAACTTCTTGCTTTCTTTTTTTTTCCCGTTTTGCCTCGTATTTTTGTTTAATTTTTGTGTATAAGACTTCCAGTACTATATTGATGGGGTAAGTAGAGTATAGGCAACCTTTTCTGGTTCGTGATTTTTGTGGTATTGCTTCAAGTTTCTCTCCAGTAAGTTTGATGTAGGCAATTGTTTTTTTTTTTTTTTTTTTTTTTTTTTTGGTTTTTTGTTTTTTGTTATTTTGTTTTTTTTTTTTTGTAATGTTGCTTTTACTATGTTTAAGTATATGTGTTGAATTCCTAATATTTTCCAAGACTTCTAACATGAAGAAATATTGATTTTTTTAAATTTTTTTATCAGCATCTAAAAAGATGATCATTTGTTTCCCCCCCTCGGGAGTTTTTTTACATAATTTATTCTTCTATATGCAGACATGCAGAGGAACTATAATTTCTTGAAAATTCTGTCATTTTCCCATTTCATGGTTTTAGCATCTTTGTCAAAGAAAAAGTGACCATAGGTGTGTGCATTCATTTCTGGGTCTTCAGGCTAGGATATCTGGTAAAATTTTTAATTACCATGGATAGAGAAACCAAGACATTCCATGACAAAGCCAAATGTACACAATATCTTTCCACAAATCCAACCCTACAAATGATAGTAGATGGAAATTTCCAACACAAGGAGGGAAACTACACCTTAGCAAAAAGTAGGAAATTAATCTTTCAACAAACCCAAAAATGATAGCCACACAATTGTAATTACATTTCTAACAACAAAAACAACAGGAAGCCATAGCCCATTTCATTTATTATCTCGTATCATCAATGGACACAATTCCCCAAATAAAAAGATATAAACTAAGAGTCTGAATAAGTAAAGAGGATCCAAGATTTTGCTGCATACAGGAAATACACCTTAGAGACAAAGACAGAGTATCTCAGGGTAAAAGGATGGAGAAAAATTCTAAGCATATGTTCCCAAGAAACAAGCTGGAGTAGCCTTTCTAATATTGAACATCATTGACTTTCAACAAAATGTTATCAAAAATGACAAGGAAGGGAACCATACTTGTCAAAGAAAAAATAATACTAAGATGAACTTTCAATTCTGAACAATTACGTTTCAGATGCAAGGACACCTAAATTCATAAAAGAAACATAACTATAGTTCAAAGCAAATATTGCACCACACACAATAAATTGTTGGAGACTTCAATTCTCCACTCTCATCAACGGAATATTTATGGAAACTGTAACTAAACAGATATAGTCAAAATAACAGATGTTATTTTAATAACTTAAAAAATCCAGATGGATTTAACAGGTATTTAGGTAACATTTAATCCTAAATCAGAAGAATATACCTTTTCCTTTGCACTTCATTGTAACTTCTCCCAATTTGAACATATACTCATTCACATAACAGGCCTCAAATGATACTAGAATATTGAAGTAATCCTAAGCATCCTATCTGATCACCATAGAGTAGGGCTGCTCTTCTATATTTTATTATTTTTTGTATTTGTTTATATTATCGATGATTTATTTACGTGGTATTTTTGAAATATCATCTTTCTTGATAGTTTGTCACTATGCATTAAAGACTGGGTTAAACCTAGTGGCAGTTCTTACATTTTTGCCTCTACAGTAGCAAGAGTGAGCTCTCCATTACAATGTTGGTTTATGTACTACATTTTGAGTTAACTCTTTGTGCATACATTGCATTTAATGTTTTCTGTTTGTTTGAATATATATTTGTATTATCTAACCTAACAAATTCGTAATTTTATAATGAAATTTTTAATTTCATAACTTCAAACTCTAACTTTTGATCTCATTTTGCTTATATTTTTTCTCCATTTTAAATGCATTTTTTCTTGGTAAATACTTTTCCCTCCATATGCATGTTTGTGCCTTTATGGGATTTTGTTATTGTTCATCAATGGAAAAATTCAATTTATTCACTGCAGCAGCCATATATGAAGAATACAATAATTAATTAGCTATTTCAATAGGATGGATTACTTATTAAAAATAAGAATCTCTGAAACAAAGAACAGTGATGAATTTCACACGGCCCTACCCCAATGATCCCAACATGAAATA
This sequence comes from Rattus norvegicus, assembly GCF_021556685.1. Taxonomy (NCBI): domain Eukaryota; kingdom Metazoa; phylum Chordata; class Mammalia; order Rodentia; family Muridae; genus Rattus; species Rattus norvegicus. The sequence continues at coordinate 56,591,371 of NC_141555.1, read as the reverse complement.
ATGCCAGGTAGTGTGCTGTGTTCATGTGGTGGTTGGAAATAATTTATGGAAGAATAAAACCACATACCACAGAAAATTTAAAATTCCCTTTCCCCCTACTCACAGATATATATGGGATTATAGGGTGGTCAATACAATTAATTGAAGCAGAAGTAAACAATTATGTTGCTACAAGAAAGTGATGGCAAGGAAGAATTTTAAACTGTGGTCAACAATATAATTGTGAATATTTGTTCCCAAAATTGAGGGTTTTTCCCAGGACAATAATAGCTGGACTGAACCCAGCTTTTATCTATACAGTGTGGGGAACCATGGCCCTAATGGGATGATGAAGACAAAAAAAAACAATAGCAAAAGGGTATATTAATAGAAGAAAACCATTAATGCAAACTACCACAAACAACTTTACATTCTAACCAGAAAAGGCACCAAAACTTAAGTCACATTTGAGCACCCTATGTGAAGACAAAAGAGAGTGGGCCATGGAATTTGTGCCCTTCATGTTTTTAAGTACTTTACAGAAACAGGAAACTCAGACTGCTTTTCCCTGATTTATTAAAGGTTTTTAGAGCCCTCATGTATTAAAATACCATTTGAAAGTATTGATAGCTGCTGTCTAGGTTTTGTCCAAATTCACAAACTTCTTGGACTAAAGTTCCAAAACGTAATTAGGCCCAACCCTGAGCTGTATATCTATGACAAGGCAATAATAACAGATATTTTTAAGTCCCAAGCACTAAAGAACTACACTATTCAGTACAGTGATCCAGTTTAATTCAAATACCTCAAGAGAGTAGGATGATACATCTAAAAAAGGGTTAGAAAAGTGTAGAAAAATCAACTCCTTCCTCGTGTATGAAAGCATTTACGGTTCTGCAGTAAGACCTAAGAGGCAGTACTCAAGTAGCAATGGGAAGAAAGAATTCAGGCAAGACAGTGAGGTAAACTAGCATGGTGAGTTTATGTAAAGAAATACTTAGAAATGAAAATGTCTTGTAAACTAAAAAAAGTTTTTTTTCATTATTTTCTCATTTGAATCAAAAGAGACATCCATGAATAATTCCCCTCTAAGTCTTCCATAAAACAGGTTAAAAAATTAATATAAACATTTATATGTTTGAAAATGAAACAAAAAAAACAAAAAACAAAAACTTGCGTATGTTTCAGAGCAGGATCACAGGGAAATGTAATGAATCTGTTCAACATGAAACCTAGAGTGGAAAGCAGAATCTAGAATTAAGAATCCCATGAGAAAGGGAGTGGAGTAGTGACAGGAACATGGCCAGGCCTGACAGATAAGGCTGGGCCCTTTACAGGGACAAGAATGAGGTAAGAAAATATTTCAAATAAAGCAGAAACTTTCCTTTCTTCTCACCTCAAGTATCTCATCCCTGCAAAAAAACATTTTGATATTAATACAGAAGAGTTATGGTATGTCACTCATTCCCGTTTCCTTTTAACCTTCTCTCCGTAAGTCAGGAAATATGAACATTTTGAATTTCCAAGAAGAAAAATTCATCGGCAGGTATATGCATGTCCTGTGGACCTTGTGACAAACTGAAATATGTGAGGGCAGAGGAGGTGGAGACTGTCTCATTCCACAGAACAGAAATGTGACTGCTCAAGAAAAGAAGGGATTAAGGCAACCATAACCGGTAAACTAGTTCTCATAACATTAAGCTTATTTACATTATTCTTAACTATATTTAGTTCAAATCACTTTCCAGCTCAATCTTCATTTTGAATGATGCTGATCTATCCTGCAATGTGTCTGTACCATCTTTTCTTCCTAGTATTGGCTTTCTTCATGGGGATAATATATTATTGTGGCTGCATAGGTGATGTTTTTATTTCTATATATCACTCCCTTTACGTACTATATGTGTAGTATCATTTAAGGAGTTTCATTTGGAAAAGGAATGAATGATTGACCTAAAATAATTGTTTAAAAACTCTATTGAGATTATTTAGATGATATCAGGTATCCATTCTCTACATATAATTGCTTCTCTCCTATGATAAACAAACAAAAAAAATTATTCTAGCCAAAATAATCTCTATAATTTTAATATCTGAAAAAACAGAAGAACATTAAGATATTGTGGAATATTAGATCAGCTGAACTGCATGTTCATTTATTAAAGAATAACCAGAATCATTGAGACGTTTCTGGAACATAATATAGGAACAAAAAAACAAAGCATTGAACAAATAGTGGCAGAAGAACACGGTCATTTTGTTAAATGTAGCTTACCTTCAGATCCACTGTTTTCTTTTATTTAGTAAAAATTTAATTTAAATACTCTTTTTCAGTGTTTTTCATCCTGTCATTGACTCTATTTTAAAGCTCTATCCATAAGTAGCATGATTATGAAACTTAAAACCAAGAAATTTGCGTGTGTCAATCACTTTCTGCATTTCCTTAGTTGTGGTTATTCTGTTCCCAATGGTCATGTTGTGTTGAATTCAGGAAGAATTTCTGTCTCATTTGATGAAAATTTTCTGAAAGCATATATTATTCATATTTGTAAAATGCTATGCATATGTTTAATAGTACTGGATATTATAGTTAAAAATCATTTGGATAAGGAATTTTTGCATGAATATTATAACACGCTAAAATACTAAAGAGAAAACGTAGAAGAGCAAGATATTTATTAAATATTTTTACACTTCAAGAGTTTGTAACTTTACAAAATATGAGCAAATCACTTCTTTCTGTTAAATTCAAATTAATGGGCTATTACATTCTAATCAAACAGCTGTGTCAGCTCCCATAAAGTTGGAAAAATGCTATTTGCAATCCAAAATGTTTGCAGTAAGTAAATGGGCAAATTATATATCCGCATGTACTCAACAAGCATCTAATGTAAGCATAGGCTTGCTCTTAATGAAATAATTACTACCAGATATAATGTGAAAAAATACATCTATTTAAGTATTTTTTTTGTTTTATAACAGCTATTAATTCATGGTCTGAGTAATGGGTTAAATCACCAAACCTTGAACAGTAAATAGGAATTTCTAGTGAGTTAGAGGTTCTCTCAAGCATCTCCAAGTAAATCGATCTAAAATATATTTCTTTAAAATTCTCCTAAATACACTTATCATGAAATATTCCACATCTCAGTAAATATCTCCAAAATATTTTCATTTCCCCAAAACAAGACATTGTCTTTCTTTCTTCCGACCCTCGCGATAATCAGTCTACTACCAAACAATATAATTTACAACATAGCTTTCTGATATGAATCTTTTTCTTTATCACTGACACTTCTTCCAGATTGACCTCAAAAACATCCTTCAAATCATTCTGTGTATCATTTTATAATACATAAGTAACCAGAGTCCCTTACTTGGTACATAGAGAGTTAAACAAACTTATTTCAAACTATTCCATGATTTCTTAGACATTTTCCATTAATAAAAATTCATATCTCTCATATTGTTTCTGTAAGCCCATATGTGATATCTAAGCTTCAGCTTTATTTGGTCCTCTCTTCCATCACTTAATCTATACAAATTCTTTTTACACTTACTTTTTGTATATGTCAAGCTCTTTTCCTTTTGTTGACCTCATATTTATAGCAATATTGCACGAAATATAGTTAATTATTTTTCATCTAATTTAACTTAGCTGTCACTTCCTTAGGACAATCTCCATGACCTTATTTCTAAGATAGATTCTTCAGTTATTTGCATACAATCAACTCCAACACACTAATTTATGCATTCATTTTTTTCTTTTTTTATATCATAATGCAATTTTTATAAGAGAAAGCTCATAATACATTTTATTCATTCCTAATCTACACCACTATTAAGGAGCCTGGTACATTAATGGAGACTGTTATTTATTACATGATTCATTAAGTTGTAAAAATAAACTTTATACTATTCTTCGTTTTAATGAATATGGATTCCATGCATTGGTTAAACCATCATGAAGTATTTATGTGAGTTCTTCAATATATTGCAATTCAATGACCTGGATGACATTACCTAAACATTTTTATTTGTCAACGATAGTCTATTTCATATTCAACAGCAATGCTTTGTTGACTGAGCAATTATCGCAGCTAGGAATACTTTTGACATGAAAGAAAAAGATAACTAATTTTAATTGATAGCACCATGTAAAAATGCCAGCTGCGAATCATTTGTGGTCCCGTCTCTGAAAATACAAAGAAATGATCATTCCTAGGAACTTCCTGGTCACGGAGTCAAAGTTCTTTTGTGAGCTGTTTCAGTGAAAGATTAAAAACCAAGAGGACCCAAAGCTGTGTTTATAGAGTTGAACCTGTACCTCATCTCTCTCTCCCCAGATCCCACCAGGAAATGGCTGGACATCCAGGAGTGCTGACACACTGAGGATCACAGGAGAGACTACCACTTTTTAAGGGGAACTGCCAGGAGCCCTCAGAACCCATGAACAGAGGTGCAGTCTGTTACAGGATACTTCTGGTTTCTATCTATTCTATGTCGCTGAACCTGATCCACAGCTCTTGGTACACAAGATCTTTCAGGAGAGAGGTAGTGTCCCTGGAGTCCTGATACATAGGCTCACAGGAGGATCAATCCATTGTCAGAGACAGTAAAACCAGCTAACCCCAGAGATAACGAGATGGAAAGAGGGAAGTATAATAGCCTAAGCTACATAAACCAAGGTTATATGACATCATCAGAACTCAGTTCTCACACCAACATAAGGCTGGATACCCTCAACACAACAGAAATTAAAAAGAAATGTTTTCACTTCAAATCACTTAACATGATGATGTTAAAGGATTTTAATTAGGAAATAAAGAATTCCATCAAAGAAATACAGGACAACAGATATAAAGAGAATGAAGCCCTTACAGAGGATACACAAAAATTCCTTAAACAATTACAGGAGACCTTAAAGAGACCATAGGCAAATGGATGAAACTAGAAAATATCATCCTGATGCAAGTAACACAAACACAAATAAATGCACATAGAATGCACTCACTTGTAAGTGGAAATTAGCCTAAGAGCTCAGAATATCCATAAAAAACTCATATATTCTCTGCAGCTCAACAAGAAAGGACGGAGAGGGACTGCTTCAATCCCAATTAGAAGGGGAAGAAAATTATCATGGGAGGCACATGGAGGAAGGACCCTGTGAGGGAGAAGGGAGTTAAATGGAAAAACGGGAGAGCAGGATAAGATGTGGGAAGAGACAGGAGAGAAGCACAGAGGACCAGAAGAATGAGTATAGAAAGAAGGAACATTGGAGGATGGGGGTAACCTCTAGAATGTCCCAGATACTGAGGATGCAACAGGTTCTCTGGAGTCAACATTGATGACATTAGCCAACATCAACAACAGTGAAATTGAACCTGAAGACACCACCTGCAGTAGATAGACATTACCACAGTGTAAGGATGAGACCACTCACTCATCACTTATTAAATCAGAGTTATCAGTGTCTATTGAAAGGCAGGAGTAAATATGGAGCAGAGCTTGTAAGAAAGGCCATCCAGAGATCTGCAGACACCAAAATGGACACTATTGCTGATGCCGAGATTTGCTTGCAAACAGGAGTCTGGTATGTCTGTCCTCTGAGAGGCTCTGGCAGCACCTGACTGATACAGATGCAGATATACACAGCCAACCATTGAAATGAGTCTACAGATTTCAATGGAAAATATAGGGGAAGGGATGATGGAGCAGAAGGAGACTGTAATTAACAACAATATCATATAACCAGTCCCCTCAGGGCTCCCGTGGACCTAAGCACCAACCATAGATTATACATGGTCTGGTACCCTACGTATTTAGTAGAGGACTCCCTCGTCTCACATCAGTGGATAGAGAAGCACTTGGTCCTTTGGATGCTTGATGTCCCAAGGAAGAGTGATTATAGAGGGGTAAGGAAAAAATGAATGGGGCTTGTGGAGTCACCCTCTTAGAGACAAAGTGGAGGAATATGTGGAGGTGGGGTTTATGGAAAGGGGGTAATATGTGCAATATAAACAAATACAAGGTTAATAAAACTACTAATAAAGAAGTGGTTTTTTCCATACATTACTTTACTGCACAGGTTAGCTTGGAACATTTATTGTTGCCTAGATGCATATTTCTTCCTACAGTACCTGATATCTTGTTTCTCTGAGGAGTGTAGCCTTAGATCTTCCTCTTCATTCAAAGAAGGGATAACACTTAACTCTTTTCTCCAAGCAAAGGTGATTGTAGATATGTCTGTAAAAGGCAGGAGGCATTTGTACAATCTAATTGGGGTCAACAAAAGAATTATTTACAACCAAAGCTAGTAACGCAAACAGTTTGTGTTCAATCAACTTATCAGTATTGAAAGCATCCCAGGTCTTCTGGCCAGGCAACATGTGTATTCATGAAGACAAGAGACAGGAGCAGGGCACAGAACTGAACAAGAGTAATCAATAGTTGTGAGCCACCATGTTGGAGCCAGGGTCTGAACTCACGTGGTCTGCAAGAGCAGTAACGGTTCTCAACTACCAAGACACTTCTCAAGTCACACACAATCAATGTTTATACAACCCCCCAAACACAGCACCACTTGATGTGTATAAATACACATACTAGAATTGCGGTGTGATGTATTTTTGTGAATGTTCAGTCAGTGTGATACAAACGATCTTGTATTCATAAATTTTGTCTTAGCCATTTTCACTTGGAGGTTTTCTTCATTCTCAACTTTGGTGTTTACATTTATCTTCAAGAGACGAACTGCCCTGAAAGCCTACCCCCTCTAACTCCCCATTGGCTATGCCTGCCTTTCTTCACTAAGTTAAACACCACCTCAGACTCTACTCTTTCATTTTGTTCAGTGTAGTAGACTCTCCAAATCCATAAAATGGAATCCCAGATGCAGAGGGAAGAAGTTTTTCTGTTTGTTACTTTGTTTGCTCTTAGTTGCTTTTTCCCACTTCCACTTGTTTGAACTTGTGTCCCATTCAATAGAAGGTACTTAATTCAGCCAGCATTTTGAGAAGGGCTGTGGGTGGAGTGTGAAAAAAGGAAAATTACAGGAGAGAACTCACTGGGATTTTTATGATAGCTACAAAGTGTTTATTGACTTGATTTTTCAGTTACACAGAACCCTGGACAGCACTGACTGGAACTAAAACTTCACATCAGACAATTTGTTCGAAGGAAAAAAAAAAGCCTTAAAGACAAAATTGATCCAACAATATAAGCCCTAAGTTGTAATGATTGACCCTCTATAAAGAGAAACATTAAACTTTTTTTTAGAAAGACGATTTTGATGTTTTTGTATAACAATTTTAGTCATTTCCTTTCTGTATTTCCCTTCCCAATTCCCCTCCCTCATCCTCCTCCCTCATTCTGTCATCATCTCCTACAGTTCTCCCTTGCTTCCTTCCTCATCATCCTCCGTCATCCCTTCAGTCAACACCTTCTCTCACGCCATTCCCTCTCCAATTGGGACCGAAATTCTGAATAAGTCCCCCCTCCTATATAATGTCCCCTTTCTGCATGTAATCCCTAAGTTTAATTAATTACATGAGTACAATGGAATTAGACTGAACAACTTATCTACAGGTACAGGAATAAAGAAGGTAGTGAAGCAGAAATTTCTAGTTTCTTTGGAGACTCAACTGTGTCATGGATGTTGTTCTGGAAATTCTTAGGAAAGGATGTTTTGCTGAGAACAAACACATGGTATTTTTGGTAGCTGCGTGGGAAAAGGGCTTGTGATGTTTAGAAAGGGTACAAGTATAACCCTGGACAACAGTGGGCAACACCATGGAATTGGCTTGTCGTGCCCCTCTTCGCTGATGCTCAACGGACTTTGATGACACTGTGGAATTGGTTAACCTTTCCTTCTCCACTGACCATTGTTTGTCATGACTTTGTAGAGAGAAAAGCACCAGAGAAATTCTTGTGTTGACATTGTGGTGGCTTCTTGCTTCCTCCTCGAACCCAGGCCAATTGGAAGAGCTCAACAATTTCTTCTGGGTTGAACTGTTCCTGGTGATTCTTGAATGGTTTTTGCAAGTAGATCGACATACCTCTGCTGATTCGAGACAACTGAACTGATATCCTGATGATGAAGATTGAAATCGTCCCAGAGAACTATTTCTATGCAGGTCCACAGGGTCCTTTGTTTGCCCTATTATCCTTTCCTTTCCACTACCTCTGGTGATTGGTGGACTAGAGGAAGAATAAAGGGTTTAAGAACTTTTACTAAAGTAGGTCTTGAAAGATCTAAGCCTGGAGGATAGAACCACTCCTCCAATTAATTTTGATTGCTAAGGGAGGGGAGGGTATTTATGGACTCTCCCATCTGTAATGAAGTGTCGAGGGGTCCAGTCTTGTGCCCATGACCATAGCCGCCATCAGTTTAGGAATTCAATGACTAGGTCCAATCTAAAAGATATCCTTTTGCTGTCTACTTCACCATCTTCTGGTTCTTTTATTCCTTCTACCCACTCTTTCATGATGTTCTCTGAACTGTGGTGGAGAAGGCTTAGCTGTCCTATTTCCACCTGAACAGTTCAACACCACTGATTCCCAGCACTTTGTCCAGTTGTACGTCTCTGCCCATGGTAGTCAGAGGCTTCTCTGATGAGAGCTGAGTGCAATGCTGATCTATAGATATATATTGGACGTTTGGAAGGAAGTTTGAAAATGTATTTAGAATTACGTTCTTTCATAGGGCCTATATCACCCTAACCCTAGGTTCTTGAACCGTTTACAGAACCTGGTTTGTATGCCTTGTATCCAATTGGAAAGCCACTGGTTACTCCCATGACAGTGATGCCACTAACACACATCTTGCCTGACAGTTTAGCTTGAATGGTTCAACCCCGAGTAAGGTCGTTGGTGATTTTCACCCATGGAAACCTACATAGCACTTTCTTGAACCAGGAAGGCAAGCCATTATAGAGGAGGCATCCACCTCAACTTCAGATTGACCCTACTGTGACCTGTGACCAAAAGGATTCAGTATCCTCAGAAATAAGGTCTTACCATCAAGTTCGGGAGAGCTATGAAGATCAATGGCAAAAACCTGTAAAGTTGTGAGGGCTTTGTGATCTCGCTGGTGAGCAACTTTCAGAAGATATCCCACATCTGGCACTGTGATTTTTGCTTAATTTTGGTTTTCTGTTGCTCTGATGAATACCCTCACCAAGGCCAGCTTGGGAAAGGAAATCTTTATTTCATCTTATCTGTTCCAGCCCATCATCAAGGAAAACCAAGACAGGATTGTGAAATTGAAAATACAGAGATTGCTCACTGGCTTGCTTCTAAGCTCACTTTCAAATACATTTACAGAGTATAGATCCACTGGCATAAGCGGTGCTGCCCAGAGTAGACCAGGCCCACAGTAGACCAGGCACTCCAACATCAGTTACATTCAAGAAATGCCACCTTGATATTGTCAAGGCCAATCTGTTGGAGGAAGCTCCTCAACAGAGTTTCTTTCTTCCAAGAGTAGTCATCACAAGAAATCAATGAAAATAAAAAAAAAGAAAAGAAATCAATAGCTTCAGGGATATCATGGCTTATCCATGGAGGGTGCCTCCATTTGAACTCAACAGTTGATCTTGTAGATATATTCGGTAACACAACGTTTTATAACTCCTCTCACCAAACCCTGTTCTAACCTAATCACCTAAGGGGAGATAGAATGGAAAGTAAGTTTTAAAAAAATAATTGGAGCAGAAAGAAATGCTTCTTGGAAATAAAGCAATAAAGTAAGCATTTCTGCATCTTAGACCCTTTCCTCGCATCATCTGTGCAAAGATAATGAAAAGTGTTACGTTCCAGGTACAATAATTTCCAATGTTTCAAATCATATTAATAATACTGCTTATCATTCATAAAAAACATTGGCACTAATCGTTTTGATGTGTTTTTCTAACTCACTCCTAGTATAGAACTGATGAACTGGAATTGTTGGTCATTTATACATGAGGGAACTGAGGTTTAAAGATCGAGCCAATTTCCAATACTCTAAGCTAATAAATGGCAGAGTAAGACAGCCGCACTTTCTCTGGCTTCATGGCATGGCCTCATGAGATATGCAAGTCAGGGTCCTTGGCAGGGAATTCCCAGGATCAGTAGAGGGCAGCTGAAAGTTGTCTTGGATGCAAGACTGTGAGTAAGACACAAGTCAGCCGAGCCCCAGCTCAGAATTTCTGAAACAGAACACCAGAATATGTTAGAGAGCGAGGAGACTAAACTAAACATCTGGGAGTCCTCAGCAGATTGTACAGATCCAGGGCTGAGGGTTCATAAGTATGTTTATCTTTGTGGGGGTGGAAAGGAACAATTATTTAGATCCCCACTTCCTACTATGTGCTACTAGAGTGGAGGCAGTGACTTATGTACAAGGTTTTTTCTTTTGTTCCGGTTTGTGTGTGTGTGTGTGTGTGTGTGTGTGTGTGTGTGTGTGCATACAAGCACGTGCAGTGTATAATATAGGGAGTAATCCATTTTCTCTTCTACCTTATTCATTGTAGCAGCATTTCTCATCAAACTCATAGTTCACCAATATGACTAGTCTTGACAGCTATCTTCCTCTGGGGATCAGTCGTATCTCCCCCTCCCTGGACTGGGATTCTGTGTGGGTCACAAAGCCTACCCATCATTTACTTGAGACCTGTGAGCCATCTATTCAACTGCTAAGGTTCAGGTCCTGGTGTTGGACCCATCTCCTTTACTTTTTATTTCTTATGCTTTTTTTTTTGTCTTGGTCATAATATCAGAACCAGGATAAGGTATGACTGGCTCACTCAAACATTCACTCAAATCCCTCCACACACATGTGTTCTAATAAGGAGGAGGACCCTGCTGACTCTCTGTCCTTTAAAATCTTACCTTAACAGATGAGTTAAAGAATGGGATTACCTTAGTGGCTGATTGGGGATGCTGTTGGTGATGTTGAGGGAGACTGGCAAATGAGGGGCCACAGCTGAGTCACTTAAAATAACAGAGACAAATCTGAGTGTGGTAGTGGATACATATATTCTCAATACTCGTGAAGATCACAAGTTGATATCCTGCCTGGGCTACATAGTAAGTTCAAAGGAAGATTGGGATACATTGTAAATCCAAGACCAGCCTGGGCTACAGAGTAATTCCATGGCCAGCCTGGGGTACATAGTAAGTCCAAGGCCAACCTAGGCTACGTATAAAGTCAAAGGTCTGCTTGGCCTACTTACATGACTCTTCTCCAAACAACAACAGTTTTTTTTTTCCTTTTTTGTTTCTATATCTCCTATTTAATCTACAACGATACCAGTGCTGTAGTTTGTGGGTGTGAGGGAGAACTTTCTTCATGTCTGATGGTCCAAGATCGCTCAAGCAGCATAGAAAACCAAACAGGGCAGCAAACATGTCTGTTTTTATTTTTTCAGAAAAATATGACACAGTTCAATTGCAGTCTGAAGAAATGGTTCTAAGATGGGACAATGCCTCGGGTGACAGGGCTTGGATCTTGTGATAGTTACCTTGTGATAAAAACAATGATATTCTCAACCAGAGTCTGTGTTGGGAAAACAATGCAGTGCTTCCATTTCAACACTGCATAATCTCCATATGGCAACCCTGGAAATCTTGTCTGATATTAAACAGATTATAGGAGAGAGAAGTAGAGTATAAACACTGTCATTAAAAAGGGGTTGAATGATTACTTTTTTAAATTTTGTCTGTGGTACCAGGTTCAGTGTTCTGCATAAACTCTAAAACACGGCAATTTCTTTTTTTTTTTTAAATCGCCAAACAGAATGTACCTTATATTTTTCTATCTAGGTCTAATTGAGACGATGAAATACCATTCTTTGCTTTAAAAAAGAAAATTAATTGTGTTTCTTTTTTTTTGTTAATTTCTTATTTTTACTGTTTTGGGGTTCATTTTAACAATTATTTTTTCATTGAATAAATTATTTTCTTATTTTCTAGTGTAGATAAAAATTTAGGTTGCTGGTTTTTGTTTCTAATCTAAGAATTAGTGGTGTAAATAAAGTTTCGTCTTAGGAACTTCATAGTTATGTCTCACACATTTTTATAGTATGTTTCCTAGCTTCTTTTTTTTTTTACTGTTACATAGTTTCATTATTTCTTGACATATGTATTACTTGTGAATGTGTACTTTAATGTTCTGGACTGGGAGACTCCTATTGTCTCTCATTGAAGACTTCTATTTTAGATTTGTTGTATTAGCAGAACACATCCCGAGGGGCTGGAGATGCAGCTCAGTGGACAGAGTGCTCACATGTCTCTCACACAGCTCTGGGCTCCACCTACAGTACCTCATAAGCCTGATGTGCTATTACTTGCCCATAGTCCCATTACCAGGAAGACAACCAGGAGTTCAAAATCTTCCTTGGGTGTTTGAGGCCAGCCTGGGATACATGAAACCTGTATAAACAAATATGTCCCACAGGAAATCTTTTCTTAGGTATTTGCCACACTTTGTTCTTTGGTTTCTGAGTTTCTGAAAATTCCAGGGGTACTTGAAGGAAAAGAACATCCTGGTGCTACTAGGGACTGTCAGTCAAAGAAATTGGCTGGTGAAGCCATCTCATCCTAGCTGGTTTTCTGCCTGTTTCTGTTGCTGATGGGCTGATCCGTGTCCACAGCTTTACTCATAACCGACCTGCTTCCTTTTAGCTGTACCCATTCTTTCATCAGGCTGAGGCTGTAATGGAGTAGTAACACAAAGAATTGGGGTCTCCTTCCAGCCCACTGATTCGCTCAACATTAAGTTCTTTCTCTGTAGAAATAGTTTCTCTGTTGCACATTATAAGAAATAAATATGACACTCTTTTCTGTTTTATTTTGACACTGGGTTTCATTATGTAGGTAGGGCTGGCCTGAAACTCACTGTATAAACCAGGTAGGCATTGAACTCAGAGAGATCAGCTTGTCTCTGAGTGCTGGGATTAAAGGGGCATGCCTGGCTCCTTCTTTTTTTAATTTTATTTTTAAGTTTATCTCTATGGTGTGTATGTGTGTGTGTTTGTGTGTGTGTGTATGTTTGTGTGTGTGCATTATGACCAAAGAGTCCATCAGATCATCTGAACCCTGGTCTTCTGCAAGAACAACCAGTGTTCCTAAGCAGTGAGCCATCTCCCCATGCCCTTCTCCCTGCTCTAAACTCCACTTCATTGTTCATCTTGCCCAGACATGTCTTTAATTCCTACTCTTAGTGCTCTTAGTACTCTTAGTTTTCCTTTTAATTCAGTGAGTTCCTATTCGATTTTCTCTTGTTTCTTCTATTACCTCACCAAGATTAGGTGTATCCTTTTGTTTTGGAAGTTTCTCATTGACAACGCTTTAATCCTGGCCTTAATATCATTGCTGACAATTCTGACAATGATTTTCTCTTGGTGCCACCACCAGTGAACTGGTTTTTCTCCTCTGCTTTTCATTTAGGGGAATGGTCATGGTGTGACATGATTTCCATTTTGACATCATTTGTCTAAGAAGTCAGAAGTCCTGACACTGTGGGTACAGTGGCTGTTTATCCTTCATATCCTTTTGGTGGTGTTTTGGTTTTTCTGGATTTGCCTGATTGAGTAAAAGGGATTATATCTCCAGTCCATACCTACAGGCATATCTTAGAGGGGTCAGGAAGAGTGGTTCTCAACCTTCCTAATGTAACTGTTGCAGTTTCTTGCAGTTTTCCTCTCCAAACAGAATGGGCCAGTACAAAGAAAATGCAACACAATTAATATGAAAACAATCTAGCATCTAGTTTGGGCAGATCCACCCTACACTGTCATATTCCTAGCTCCCAAATCCCTCTTCCCTTGCACCTTTCATTTGCCTCGTCTCCAGCTTCTCCTTCTCCCATGACAACTCTCACCTTGCTTCTTTCCTATTTTTCCCTCACTACTCCCCCTCCTGACTTCCCCCTCCTGACTCCTCCCCTCTCATGACTTCCCCACTCCTGACTCCTCCCCTCTCTTGTCTCCTCCCCTCTTGCTCCCGACTCCTCCCTCTGCCCAAATCTCGAGCTATTGCCTTTATTTTACTAATTCAGAGAGAACTCCAAGGCAAATCACAACATTTCCCCCTTTTTGTCCAGTTAAGAAATCTTTTCCCTATACATATGTGAACTAAATATTATTACCATTCTGCAATTTATAAAAACAACAATACACTCATCACCCAGTGCATCAATTTTGTTCATTAACCATGTCATCTACACTAAAAACTATACTTGACTATATCCTGGTTCTAGATCCTATGCCACCTGAAAACTACCCTAACAGATTTATCATCTTTCTCAATACTAAACCGCTTGGGTTGTCTATGAGACTACCAGTCTCAAACCACATCAAAAGTCCAAGAATAATTAATATTACCTGAAAATATTGGAAGCACACAACATGACTTCCAAGCTTAGCCAATTTATAGAGACTGCTGTTCACCTGGACAGTCTCCCTATTCCTTAATATGTCGGAGAAACAGTCTTCAGCCCCTGGCCCAGGATCATCTGACAGACCTTTTTAATGCAGATTTGGAAGGGCTGATAACCCTACCTTGGTAAAGATTATCAGTCGACTATTCTGCATAATTTGTCCTTTTCTGGACAGTGTCTTGTTTGTAGATGAATTGAAGCAATTTGCTCAGTGGCTGTGTCACCACGATTTGAGCAACTCCACTGATGCTCAATTTCTTCTTTGAGTCTAAGGGGTCCAGTCAGGGGCAGACAAGTCTCTAGTCAAATGATCTAGAGAAAGAAATGTCCATAAATGGGTTATTTGGTGGACTTCTGATGCCCTTGAAGATTTCCTATCTACAAAGAAAGGTGACTGCCTTTCTTCAGGTTAGTGTGATCATATAATCAAACCATAACATAATTTTGTAATACTTGCCATTCTCAGGATGCACGTAATAACAAGTAATGAGAAATTCGTACTCAAAATGTTACTGGCTGTTTATAGACATTTTAGTCTCAGCCAGTTCATACATGGAGACCTAAACATCCCCATATATACATCACCTATTTGTTGATTGTCCTAGTCTCCCTTTTGTTCTGTGTTGCCAAGTACTTCAGGAGGTCTCCCTTTGTCATGTCTGATCTTTATCAGCTTGGAAGGAACACCACAGCTTTTCTTCTCCTGTAGAAACATAGGAATAACCCCTTCCCCAGCGTAACACATTTCCCATTTACCATTCTGACGTCAGAATATCCTTAATATAAGCAGGCTGGTTAAGTTCATTAGTCTTTTCCACAATCCAATGTCTTTCAGCACCTGTGCTGTTTTGTTCATAAGCATTTAAAAAATTTAAGGTTAATAAAGCACTATGTAGCCTATCTCTTGGATTTTGTGTTGCCCCTTTTTTCTGTTAAGTATCTCCTTTGACTTCGATTAGATCTCTCCACAATCGCTTGTCCTGGAGGAATATATGGTATACCTGTAACGTGTTTTATATTATAATATTCAAAGAAGCGCTTAATCTTGTTAGAGATATATGCTTGACCATTGTTCGTTTTAATTTTTATAGGTATTCCAATTAAGGCCATAACTTCTAACAAATTTGTAATTACAGAATCGGCCTTTTCTGACGCTAAGGCAGTTGCCCATTGAAATCCTGAATATGAATCTATATTATGGTGTATGTATTTCAGCTTACCAAACTCTGTAAAATGGAGAACATCCATTTGCCAAATTTCATTTCTTTGGGTGCCGTTAGGGTTCGTTCTTGTAGGCAATGGACTTTGATTATATAACAAGCAAGTAAGACATTGACTCACAATCTCCTTGGCTTTTTGCCAAGTGTTAAATATTTTTTTTCTTTAAGCCTTTGTTGTTAACATGGTGTTTTTTATGGAATTCTGAAGCTTCTAGTACACTTCCGATCAGTAGCTGGTCTATTTCATTATTACCTTGCACCATAGGGCCTGGAAGACCTCTATGGGATCTTATGTGTGTTATATGTAGTGGGTATCTCCTATTTCTAATCTTCTATTGTAGCTGAATAAATCATGATGTCAATTCAGAATAATCTTGCATAATTTCAAAAGTCTCTATTGAAAAACAACCCTTTCTGCATATTGAGAGTCAGTTATTATATTAAGAGGTTCTTGAAAATCTGACAACACCATGAGTATTGAACACAATTCAGATTTTTGAATTGACTTATAGGGACTCCAAGTCACCTTGCTTACATTTTCTGATTTATATCCTGCCTTCCTGATTACTGGCATCACTGTAAAATGTAGGGGCTCCAGATATTGGAATTCCCTTCATTATACGAGGGAGTATCCAGTTAGTTCCTTTTATGAACTAAAGTCACTTGCTTTTAGGGTATCTGTGGTTAATCTCTCCCTAGAAGTTAATGCATGCTCTTTGCCAATCTTCATTTTGTACCCACAAAGAGGAAATTTCTGCATTAGTAAAAGGTACCACAATTTCAGCCGGATCCATTCCAAATATTTGTTGAAGTCTCCATTTTCCTTTAAGTATCAATTCAGAGACCTACTCAATGTAGGTTTTCAGTTTCTTACTCTGTTTATGTGCTAAAAATATCCATTCTAAGATATAATCTTCCCTCTGCATGAGAATTCCTGTAGGGGAATGAGTAGAGGATAAGATGACTAATATGCAGGCCATCTTTTGATAAATACGATCTAGATGTGTGTCCTGCAATTTCCTTTCTACCAAAGCTAGCACTTTCTCAGACTCAGCTGATAGTTTCCTTGGGCTATTTAAATCTTTATTGCCTTGTAACGTTTGAAATAAATTGCTCAACTCTTGAGTGGTCAAGTCAATCACAGGCCTCAACCAGTTAATATCTCCCAGTAGTTTTTGAAAAACATTAAATGTCCTTAATTGCTTTCTTTTGATTTGCACCTTTTGTGGCCTAATCCTTTGTAGACTTATTTTATACCCTAGATAATTAATAGAATCCCCTCTTTATATTTTCTCATTGGCGATTTGTAATCCCCAGCTAGATAAGGTTTTTTTTCACTTCATCAAATATTCTTTCCAGGATATTTATATCTGAATCAGAAAATAAAATGTCATCCATGTAATGATAAATAATAGATTGGGGAAATTGTTTACGAATCATCTCCAATGACTGTTGTACAATATATTGACGCAAGGTAGGGCTATTCAACATTCCTTGTGGCAGGACTTTCCATTGATATCTTTTTATGGGGCGACCTCTATTGAAGGTAGGCACTGAAAAGGCAAAACATTCCTTATCGCCTTCATGTAGAGGAATAGTGAAAAAAAAAAAAAAAACAAACTTTTAAGTCAATCACTATAATAGGCCATTCCTTAGGCAACAAAGAAGACAGTGGGATTCCAGGCTGCAGGAAACCCATCAGCAAAATAATCTTTTTAATTGCTCTGAGATCTGCCAATACCCTCCATTTTCCAGACCTTTTTTTAATGACAAATACAGGAGAATTCCAAGGGGTGGTGGACTCCTCTATATGGTTAGCCTCCAGCTGCTCCTGGACTAGCTCTTCTAATGTCTGTAGTTTTTCTTATGTCATAGATCGCTGATCAATCCAAATGGGTTGGTCAGTCAGCCAACTTAGTGAAAAGCTGTTGTTGTCTTAACAGCAGTGGTTCCTTGTGGTAGCACTAAATTTTCAACCTCTTCTGTATCTTTCTTATGGACAGCTTGGACCATCTCTAAATGTCCTTGATAACATTCCCTGACTGATTTAAAATTTGTATTAGGAGCCTGATGAATTACAGGTCCAGACCCTGAAACTGAAGGGAAATTAATTTGAGTTTACCACTGCTGTAGTAGGTCTCTTCCCCATAAGTTAAAGGCTATATCAGCCACACATGGCCTTAATTTTCCTACCTGAACTTCTGGTCCTATACATTTAAGCCACTTGGTGCTTTGTTTTATATGGGATAAAGTGCAAACACACCTTGATGCTGCATATCCACTCCCTGAAGTGGCCAACTAGTGGGCCAAAATTTTGGCCAGATGATGGAAACATCTGCTCCAGTGTCAACCATTCCTTTAATTTCAATATTGTTTACCAGTATTTGTAGTTTTTGCCTTTGGTCCTCTATAGATGTTTTCCAAAATATTCGTTTTTCGCTCTTTTTAAGGCTTTTGGAATTTTCCATTGGACTTCCCTCAGCCTCCTCTGGTCCCATAACATCTATTTTTGAAGTCATACCATTTAATTGTTCTGAGGAAGAGAACTCTCCCTGCCTGGCACTGGGGCCTGCAAGAGGCCCCCTGGGAGTTTTTTTGGCAGGATGGGCCCCGATCTGTCTGTTATTGCTCTACATTGCTTAGTTGAATGTCCACCTCTGCCACATTTTTGACACATTCCAGGAGGAATAGTCCCCCTTTTGGTATTACTTTGGTTTTTCTTGTAGTAATATCAGAGATGACCCTGCTTACCACAATTAAAACATTTGAAATCTTGGGTCATCTCTAGCTTCCCAGTGGCAACTTCTCCTATCACAGTCGTATCAGGAGAACAAGATCCAAAAATAGCTGTATATCTAATCCACTCATCAGTGGTCTGATTACTTACCTGCATTCGGTATTTGCATTTTCAAAGGCTAAAGACTCAATTATCGCCTTTCTTGCCACTAATCTGATACACTCCTTTCCACAGCTGAGGTAAGCCTTTGTAAAACGTCAGGGAAGGTTTCTTTAGGACCTTGTATTACTTGAGTAAATGTTTAAAGTCTTTTCCCTCATTCTGCGACTTTGTCCCAGGCCTTTAAGGATGACAATCGACACCATGCCAGAGTTTCTTCATCATATACAGCCTGCACCTCTTCTTCAGCAAAGAGGCCTTCAACAAGCAGTTGATCTGTGGAAATCTCTCTGCCCCTAGCTCTATTTTGTCGTGCTATCTCCCTCACTTCTTCTCTCCACCACGAAATCCATTGTAAGTGTTCAGCAGGTTCTAGAATTGCTCTTACCATATCTTTCCAGTTTTGGGGGATTACTCTATTTTTAATAGCACAAGAAATCACGATTTGTTTTACAAATGGTGAATGCATTCCAAAATTAGTTACGCTTTCTTTAAATTTCCTCAATTCTAACACATCCATTGGTTGCCATTCAAATCTTCATATCCCTGTGGATGTTCACCATCTGGAGGCCTTTGTTGTACAGTAACTGGATAGACTAAAGTTTTTTTCCTAATAACCTTAGGTTGGCTTTCCCTAATTTTATCTTCTGTCTCTCCCTGAGTTTTTTCATTAGTTGTAATTTTAAATTCCTCTCTTCAAATCTGTACCCATGCTTCATATCTCTCCTGTCTTTCCCCCTGTCCCTTGATTTCCTGAATTCTCTGTTCAAGGCTTTGCTTCCAAACTTTGAATTTTTCTTTATATTGTACTTCTAATAATCTGCTATCCATTAACTTTTGATTGATTAATTTTAAAAAGTTATTCTCCAAGTCTTGCTTCCAATCCTCATTACTTTCTCTCTACTGTTCAGTATGACTTGTGAGCTGTTGTATGTTCTCTTCTAACATCCTTTCTAGTTCCTATCTACCACCTTCATTTTCATCATTCTGTCTCTTATTCTGATGTAAATAATTTCCTGTGTCTTCAATTATAGTGTTCCTTCTAGGCTAGATTGCCAAGAGTTAATTTTCTCTTTCTGTTGTTCATGTTGTTCCATAATTACCTATATCTTCTGTTCAAAGCCCTGCTTCCATAATTTTAGCTTCTCTTTATGTTGTAATTCTAATATTGCAGCCTATGCCTTATTTTGAGTTGCTAGTTTTAATAAATTATCCTCTAGACTTTGTTTCCAGATTCTATCTCTATTTTCCTGCTGTTCAATTTGAACTTTGGGTTGTCAAATTCTTTTTTCTAGCGTCTCTTCTAGCTCCTGTTGCCAAAACTTAAGCTTATCTCTCTGTTGTTCAGAGTCATCTATATATCTCAGAAATTTCTGTTCTAGCATTACTTGTAATTTCTTTTCTAATGCTAGAAATTTGCTATCTAGGGCCCTGTCTTTTGAGAAGATATAGTAAATCAGAAGAATGAATATTGCAATACTGGTAAATTATAAAGTATCTATTTCCTCAAAATTCATAACTGTTAGACCATTCAAAATATCATTCCATAAGGCCCAAAAGATATCCATTGTGTATCTCATCTTTAAGTATCAAAAGGTTATACATATCTCTTACATCAAAGTAGTACCTGATCCGTAGCCCTTTATACCTTTTTCTCCCTCCGCCTCGGAACACATGCAATCCTCTCGATTCTTTGTTCTCAGGGAGGGGCCTCTTTGGGTTCTCTCCTGCTTTGCTTGGTCCTGTGGTGATCTAAGGAATCCTCTTCAATGTGCCGGAAAGAAAACTCCCTCACAGGCAGTTGTGCTCTAGGTTTTCCTATCCATTTCCTTGATTATAGATGATGCCATCGGCTGTAGTTCTCTGTCTGAGCTTTGGGGCAGGGAGCCTCTCTGCAGTTTTCTGTAGACCCCCTCAGACCCAGTCAACTCCCAATCCACCAGTACTCCTGCCTAGATGTCTATCAGAGCCCTATTCTGGGGGTGAGAGGGAAGTAAACTTTTATCTCAGGTTAGTTGAGTTCTAATGGATAAGTTGTGCGCCAGTTGTTGCAGTTGCCTCTCCAACACAAATCGGCCCATACAAAGAAAACACAACTCAATTAATGTGAAAACAATCCAGCGTCTAGATTGGGCAGATCTACCATACACTGTCCTATTCCTAGCTCCCAATTCCCTCATCCCTTGCACTTTTTATTTGCCAAGTCATCAGCTTTTCCTTCTCCCACGATGACTCTCTCCTTGCTTCTTTTCTTTCTCCTCCCCTGACTCCTCTTTTTCTCAGTTCCCCATCATGTCTCTAAACTCTCCCTCTGCCACCTATCTTCATTCCTCCTCTCCCAACTCTCTCAAATGTCCAATCCTCTCCCCTCTCCTCAGGTTCCAATGGCTCAACTGTCGCCAACTGTCTTCTCTCACACTATTCTTTGAACCTCTTCCCCTCTCGCTCCCGACTCCTCCATCTGCCCAAATCTCTTGCTTTTGCGTTTATTTTACAAATTCAGAGAGAACTCCAAGGCAAACCACAACAGAACAGTATTCATTTTACCCTCTAGGACCAATTAAAACTAAGTTTATTTGCCAAATAAGAGCAATCCACTTTGCAAAACACTACCTTTGTGTTTATCTTCAAAGTCAACTTCTTACAAACTTTTTTCCTCTTGGAACGAACAGATTTTGACAAAGAATGTTCGTTTCAGAATGGGAATGCATGTTTTGTCCATATACAAAAGTCTGCTTTTTACCTTCTAGAATCACTTAAAACTAAGCTTATTTGACAAGTAACTGCAATTCACATTGAAAATCACTAGCTGTGTTTTTTTATCTTCAAAGTCAACTTCCTACAAGGTTTTCCCACTTGGAACAAACAGAGTTCTTGAAGGAATGTGCGATTCAGATTGGGAAACATATGTTTTCTCCGTATACAAGTCTGCTTTTTACCTTCTAGAATCACTTAAAACTAAGCTTATTCGACAAGTAACTGCAATTCACATTGCAAATCACTAGCTGTGTTATCATCTTCAAAATAAACTTCCTGCAACCTTAATCCGTTTTGAACAAACAGAACTCGCCAAAGAATGTTCGATCTAGAATGGGAAATGCATGTTTTGTCTATATAGAAAAATATGCTTTTTACCATCTAGAACCACTTAAAACTAAGCTTATTTGCCAAGTAACAGCATGTCATTTTTGAAACACAAGCTGTGTGTTATCTTCAAAGTCAACTTCCTAAAAACTTTTCCAGCTATGAACGAACAGAATTCGCCAAAGAATGTGAGGTTCAGACTGGGAAACACATGTTTTGTCTATATAGAAAAAAATGCATTTTACCATCTATAACCAGTTAAAACTAAGCTTATTTGACAAATAGCAGAATTTTAATTTGGGAAACACTAGCTGTGTGTTTATCTTTAAGGTAAACTTCCTTTAAGCTTTTCCCAGTTGAACCAAACAAATTCGCCAAAGAATGTGCTATTCAGAGAGGGAAATGCAGGTTATGTCTACAGAGAAAAGTGTGCTTTTTACAGCCTAGAACCACTTATAATTAAGCTTTTTCGCCAAATAAGAGCAATTCATTTTGCAAAACACTAGCTGTGTGTTTATCTTCAAAGTAAACCTCCCACCAGCTTTTCCCGCTTGGAACAAACAGAATTAGACAAAGAATGTTCCATTCAGAATGGGAAGTGCACATTTTTTCTATATAGAAAAGTCTGCTTTTACTGTCCAGAACCACTTAAATGAAGCTTATTTTCCAAGTGACAGCAAATCACTTTGCAAAACACTACCTGTGTGTTTATATTCAAAGTAAACTTCCTACAAACTTCTCCCTCTTGTAACAAACAGAATTCACAAAGAATGTGAGATACACACTGGGAAATGAATCTTTTGTCTATCTAGAAAAGTCTGACTTTTACCGTATAGAACCACTTAAAACTAAGCTTATTGGACAAGTAACAGCAATTCACGTTGCTAAACACTAGCTGCGTGTTTATCTTCAAAGTCAACTTCCTACAAGCTTTTCCCACTTGAGACAACAGAATTGGCCAAAGAAGGAGAGATTTGGACTGGTTAAAGCATGTTTAGTCTATATAGAGAAGTATACTTTTTACCATCTAGAAACACTTAAAACTAAGCTTATTCGCCAAGAAACAGCAATTCATTTTGTAAACACTAGCTGTGTGTTTATCTCAAAGTCAATTCCTACAAACTTTTCCTGATTGGAATGAACAGAATTCGCCAAAGAATATTCGATTAAGAATGGGAAATGCATGTTTTGTCTATATAGAAAAATCTGCCTATTAATGTCCCGAACCACTGACTTCTAAACTTATTTTCCAAGTAACAGCAATCCACTTTGCAAAACACTAGCTTGTGTTTATCTTCAATGTCAACTTCCTACAAGTTTTTACCACTTGGAACAAACAGAATTTGCCAAAGAATGAGAGATTCAGTCTGGGAAAAGCATGTTTTGTCTATATAGAAAAGTCTGCTTTTACTGTCCAGAACCACTTACAACTAAGCTTATTGTCCAAGTAACAGCAGTTCACTTTAGAAAACACTAACTGTGTGTTTATCTTCAAAGTAAACTTCCTACAAACTTTTCCCGCTTTTAACAAACAGAAATCTCCAAATAATGAGATAATCAGTCTGGGAAAAGCATGTTTTGTCTCTATAGAAAAATATGTTTTTTTTTCCGTCTAGAACCACTTAAATCTAAGCTTATTGGCCAAGTAACAGCAATTCACTTTGTAAAACACTAGCTGTGTGTTTATCTTCAAAGCCAACTTCCTACAAACTTTTCCCGCTTGTAATGAACAGAATTCGCCAAAGAAGGGTCCATTCGGAATCGGAATCCCATGTGTAGTCTATATAGAAAAGTATGCATTTCACTGTCTAGAACCACTTAAAACTAAGCTTATTCGTCAAGTAAGAGCAATTCATTTTGCAAAACACTAGCTGTGTACTTATCTTCAAAGTAAACCTCCGACCAGCTATTCCTGCTTGGAATGAACAGAATTTGTAAAAGAATGTTTGGTATAATGGGAAATGCATGTTTTGTCTATATAGAAATTCTGCTTTTTACCATCTAGAACCACTTAAAACAAAGCATATTCGCATAGTAACTTCAATTAATTTTTCAAAACACAAGCTATGTGTTTATCTTCAAAGTCAAGTTCCTACAAACTTTTCCTGCTTGTAATGATCAGAATTCACAAAGAATGTTCGATTCAGAATGGCAAACACATGTATTGTCTATATAGAAATGTCTATCTTTTATCATCCAGGATCACTTAAAACTAACCTAATTTGCCATGTAACAGCAATTCACTTTGCAAAACAGTAGCTGTGTGTTTATCTTCAAAGTAAACTTCCTACAAACTTCTCCCTCTTGGAACGAACAGAATTCACCAAAGAATGTGAGATTCAGACTGGGAAAGGCATGTTTTGTCTATGTAGAAAAGTCTGCCTTTTACAGTCTAGAGCCACTTAAAATAAGCTTATTCTCCAAGTAACAGCAATTAACTTTGAAAAACACTAGCTGTGTGTTTACCTTCAAAGTAAACTTCCTACAAACTTTACCCGCTTGTAACAAACAGAATTCTCCAAATAATGAGAGATTCAGTCTGGGAAAAGCATGTTTTGTCTGTAAGAAAATTATGTTTTTTTTTTCCGTCTAGAACCACTTAAATCTAAGCTTATTCGCCAAGTCTCAGCAATTTACTTTGTAACCAGTAGCTGTGTGTTATCTCAAAGTCAACTTCCTACAATCTTTTCCCCCTTGGAACGAACAGAATTCGCCAAAGAATATTCAATTCAAAATGGGAAACACATATTTTGTCTATATAGGTAAATCTGCCTATTAACGTCCAGAACCACTTACAACTAAGAATATTTTCCAAGTAACAACAATCCACTTTGCAAAACACTAGGTGTGTGTGTATCTTCAAAGTAAACATTTGACCAGCTTTTCCCGCTTGGAACAAACAAAATTCGCCAAAGAATGTTCGATTCAGAATGGGAAATGCATGTTTTGTCTATATAGACAAGTCTCCTTTTACCGTCCAGAACCACGTAAAACTAAGCTTATTAGCCAAGTAACAGAATTCACTTTGCAAAACACTAGCTGTTTGTCTATCTTCAATGTCAACTTCCTACAAGCTTTTCACGCTTGGAAAGAACAAATTTGTCAAAGAATGTGCAATTCAGATTGGGAAATACAGGATATGTCTATAGAGAAAAGTATGCTTTTTACAGTCTAGAACCACTTATAACTAAGCTTATTCGCCGAATAAGAGTAATTCATTTTACAAAACACTAGCTGTGTGTTTATCTTCAAAGTAAACCTCCCACCAGCTTTTCCTGCTTGGAATAAACAGAATTTGCCAAAAATGTTCGATTCAGAATGGGAAATGTAGGTTTTGTCTATATAGAAAAGTCTGCTTTTACTGTACAGAACCACTTAAAACTAAGCTTATTTTCCAAGTAACAGCAATTCACTTTGTAAAATACTACCTGTGTGTTTATCTTCAAAATCAACTTCCTCCAAGCTTTTCCTGCTTGGATCGAACAGAATTTGCCATAGAATTTGCGATTAAGACTGGGAAACGCATGTTTTGTCTATATAGAAAAGTATGCCTTTTACCGTCCAGAACCAAATAAAACTAATTATTTGCCAAGTAACAGCAATTCACTTTGCAAAACACTAGATGTGTGTATATCTTCAATGTCCATTTCCTACAAGCTTTTCCCGCATGGAACGAACAGAATTCGACAAAGAATGTGCTATTCAGATTGGGAAATGCATGTTAAGTCTACAGAATAAAGTATGATTTTCACAGTCTAGAACTACTTAAAGCTAAGCTTCTTTGCCAAATAAGAGCAATTCATTTTGCAACACACTAGCTGTGTGTTTATCTTCAAAGTAAACCTCAGACCAGCTTTTCCTACTTGGAACAAACAAAATTTGCAAAAGACTGGTAGAATGGGAAATGCATGTTTTGTCTATATAGAAAAGTCTGCCTTTTACCTTCGAGAACCACTTAAAACTAAGCTTATTTGCAAAATAACAGCAATTCATTTTGCAAAACACTAGCTGTGTGTTTATCTTCAAAGTAAACTTCCTACTAACTTTTCCCGCTTGGAACGAACAGAATTCGCCAAAGAATGTTACATTCAGAATGGGAAACGCATGTTTTGTCCATATACAAAAGTATGCTTTTTACTGTCCAAAATCACTTAAAACTAAGCTTATTTGCCAAGTAACATAAATTCACATTGCAAATTACTACCTGTGTTTTTATCTTCAAAATAAACTTCCTACAACCTTAACGCACTTTGAAAGAACAGATGTCGCCAAAGAATGTGAGATTCAGATTGGGAAAGGCATGATTTGTCTATATAGAAAAAATCTGCTTTTTACCGTCTAGAACCACTTAAAACTAAGCTTACTTTCCAAGTAACAGCAATTGATGTTGCAAAACACTAGCTGTGTGTTTATCTTCAAAGTCAACTTCTTACAAGTTTTCCTGCTTTGAACAAACAGAATTTGCCAAAGAATGAGAGATTCAGACTGGGAAAAGCATGTTTAGTCTACATAGAGAAGTATGTTTTTTACCATCTAGAACCACTTAAACTAAGCATATTGCCAAGTAACAGCAATTCACTTTGTAAACACTAGCAGTGTGTTCATCTAAAGTCAACTTCCTACAAGCTTTTCCCGCTTTTAAGGAACAGAATTCGCCACAGAATGTGCTATTCAGATTGGGAAATGCATGTTATGTATATAGAGAAGAGTGTGCTTTTCATAGTCTAGAACCACTTAAAGCTAAGCTTCTTCACCAAATAAGAGCAATTCATTTTTCAAAACACTAGCTGTGTGTTTATCTTCAAAGTAAACTTCCTACAACCTTCTCCCTCTTGGAACGAACAGAATACACCAAAGAATGTGAGATTCAGACTGGGAAACACATGTTTTGTGTACATAGAAAAGTCTGTCTTTAACTGTTTGGAACCACTTAAAACTAAGCTTATTGGCCAAGTAAGAGCAATTCACTTTGCAAAACACTTGCTGTGTCTTTTTCATCAAAGTCAACCTCCTACAATCCTTTCTCACTTTGATTCAACATAATTTGCCAAAGAATGAGAGATTCAGACTGGGAAAAGCACTTTTAATCAATACAGAAGAGTCTCCCTTTTACTGTTGAGAAACACTTAAAACTAAAGTTATTCGCCAAGTAACAGCAATTCACTTTGTAAACGCTAGCTGTGTTTTTATCTCAAAGTCAATTTTCTACAAACTTTTCCCGTTTGGAACGAACAGAATTCGCCAAAGAATATTCGATTCAGAATGGGAAACGCATGTTTTGTCTATATGAAAAGTCTGCCTATTAAATTCCGGAACCATTTACAACTAAGCTTATTTTCCAAGTAACAGCAATCCACTTTGCAAAACACTAGCTTGTGTGTATCTTCAATGTCAACTTCCTACAAGCTTTTACCACTTGCAACAAACAGAATTTGCCAAAGAATGAGAGATTCAGTCTGGAAAAAGCATGTTTTGTCTATATAGAAATGTCTGCATTTACTGTCCAGAACAACTTACAACTAAGCTTATTGGCCAAGTAACAGCAGTTCACTTTACAAAACACTAGCTGTGTGTTTATCTTCAAAGTAAACTTCCTACAAACTTTTCCCGCTTGTAACAAACAGAAATCTCCAAATAATGAGATATTCAGTCTGGGAAAAGCATGTTTAGTCTATATAGAGAAGTATACTTTTTACCCTCTAGAACCACTTAAATCTAAGCTTATTGGCCAAGTAACAGCAATTCACTTTGTAAAACACTAGCTGTGTGTTTATCTTCAAAGTCAACTTCCTTCAAACTTTTCCCGCTTGTTATGAACAGAATTCGCCAAAGAAGGTTCCATTCAGAATAGGAATCACATGTTTTTTCTATATAGAAAAGTATGCATTTCACTGTCTAGAACCACTTAAAACTAAGCTTATTTGCCAAATAAGAGCAATTCATTTTGCAAAACACTAGCTGTGTATTTATCTTCAAAGTAAACTTCGACCAGCTTTTCCTGCTTGGAATGAACAGAATTTGCAAAAGGATGTTTGGTAGAATGGGAAATGCATGTTTTGTCTATATAGAAATTCTGCTTTTTACCATCTAGAACCACTTAAAACAAAGCATATTTGCATATTAACTTCAATTAATTTTTCAAAACACAAGCTATGTGTTTATCTTCAAAGTCAAGTTCCTACAAACAGAATTCACAAAGAATGTTCGATTCAGAATGGCAAACACATGTTTTGTCTATATAGAAATGTATGCCTTTTACCATCTAGAATCACATACAACTAAGCTTATTGGCCAATTAACAGCAGTTCACTTTTAAAACACAAGCTGTGTGCTTATCTTCAATGTCATCTTCTTAAAGCTTTTCCTGCTTGGAAGGAACAGAATTCTCCAAAAAATGTTTGATTAAGACTGGGAAATGCATGATTTGTCTATATAGAAAAGTCTGCCTTTTACAATCCAGAACCACTTAAAATAAGCTTATTCTAAAAGTAACAGCAATTACTTTGCAAAACACTAGCTGTGTTTTTATCTTCAAAGTAAACTTCCTAAAAACTTTTCCCACTTGTAACAAGCAGAATTCTCCAAATAATGAGAGATTCAGTCTGGGAAAAGTGTGCTTTGTCTATATAGAAAATTATAGTTTTTTTCCGTTTAGAACCTTTTAAATCTAAACTTATTCACCATGTACCAGAAATTCACTTCGTAAGACACCAGCTGTGTGTTTATCTTCAAAGTCAACTTCCTACAAACTTTTCCCGCTTGGAACGAACAGTATTCCCCAAAGAGGTTCAATTCAGAATGGGAAACGCATGTTTTGTCCATATAGAAAAGTGTCATTTTTACCTTCTAGAACCACTTAAAACTAAGCTTATTCACCATGTAACAGCAATTCACTTTTGGAAACACATGCTGTGTGTTTATCTTCAAAGTTAATTTCCTACAGGATTTTCCTGCTTCGAAGGAGCAGAATTCGCCAAAGAATGTTTGATTCAGACTGGGAAAACCATGTTTTGTTCATATAGAAAAGTCTGTTTTGGGGTTGGGGATTTAGCTCAGTGGTAGAGCGCTTTCCTAGCAAGCGCAAGGCCCTGAGTTCGGTCCCCAACTCCAAAGAAAAAGAAAAAAAAAAAAAAGAAAAAGAAAAAAAGAAAGAAAAAAAAAGAAAGAAAAAAAAAGAAAAAAAAGAAAAGTCTGCTTTTTACCCTCTAGAGCAACTTAAAACTAAGCTTATTCGCCATATAACAGCAATTCACTTTGCAAAACACTAGTTGTGTGTTTATCTTCAATGTTAACTTCCTACAAACTTTTCCCACTTGGAAGGAACAGAATTCGCCAAAGAATGAGAGATTCAGACCTGGAAATAGATGTTTTGTCTATATAGAAAAGTAGGCTTTTTACCCTCTTGATCCACTTAAAACTAAGCTTATTTGCCAAGTCACAGCAATTCACTTTGTAAAATACTAGCTGTGTGTTAATCTTCAAAGTCAACTTCCTGCAAACTTTTCCTGCTAGTAACGAACAGAATTTGCCAAAGAAGGGTGGATTCAAATTGGAAACGCATGTTTTGTCCATATAGAAGAGTGTGCTTTTTAACGTGTAGAACCACTTAAAACTAAGCTTATTCACCATGTAACAGCAATTCACTTTTTGAAACACATGCTGGGTGTTTATCCTCAATGTCAACTTCCTACAAGCTTTTCCCACTTGGAATGTACACATTTGCCAAAGAATGTGCTATTCAGATAGGGAAATACATGTTATGTCTGTAGAGAAAAGTATGCTTTTCACAGTCTAGAACCACTTAAAACTAAGCTTATTCGTCAAATAAGAGCAATTCATTTTGCAAAACACTAGCTGTGTGATTATCTTCAATGTAAACCTCGGACCAGCTTTTCCCGCTTGGATCGAACAGAATTTACAATAGAATGTTTGCTAGCATGGGAAATGCATGTTTTGTCTATATAGAGAAGTCTGCTTTTTACCGTCTAGAACCATTTAAAACCAAGCTTATTCGCCTAGTAACTTCAATTATCGCTTCAAAGTCAACTCCCTACAATCTTTTCCCGTTTGGAACGAACAGAATTCACAAAGAATGTTCGATTCAGAATGGGAAACACATGTTTTGTTCACACAGAAAAGTCTGCTTTTTACCATCTAGAGCCACTTAAAACTAAGCTTATTCGCCCAATAACAGCAGTTCACTTTGCAAAACAATAGCTGTGTGTTTATCTTCAAAGTAAACGTCCTACAAACTTTTCCTGCTTGTAACAAACAGAATTCTCCAAATAATGCGAGATTCAGACTGGGAAATGCATGTTTTTTCTATATAGAAAAGTATGCTTTTTAACCTCTAGAACCACTTAAAACTAAGCTTATTAGCCAAGTAACAGCAATTCACTTTGCAAAACACTAGCTGTGTGTTTAATCTTCAAAGGCAACTTCCTGCAAACTTTTCCCACTTGTAATGAACAGAATTCGCCAAAGAATGGTCCATTCAGAATGGTAAATGCATGTTTTGTCATACAGAAAAGTGTGATTTTTACTGTCTAGAACCACTTAAAACTAAGCTTATTCACCATGTAATAGCAATTCACTTTTTGAAACACATGCTGTGTGTTTATCTTCAAAGTCAACTTCCTAAAAGTTTTTCCCGTTCGGAATGAACAGAATTCGCCAAAGAATGTGAGATTCAGACTGGGAAACACATCCTTTGTCTATATAGACAAGTATGTGTTTTACTCTCTATAACTACTTAAAACTAAGCTTATTTGACAAGTAATAACAATTTAATATGTGAAACATTAGCTGTGTTTTTATCTCAAGGTCCTTTGTATTACTGTATATGTAGAAAGATATTATGTAAATTTGGGTTGTCATGGAATATCTCAGTTTCTCCATTTATGTTAATTGAGAGTTTTCCTGCATCCTGGGCTGGCGTTTGTGTTCTCTTTTGGTCTGTATGACATCTGTCCAGGATCTTCTGACTTTCATAGTCTCTGGTGAGAATATTGGTATTATTCTGATAGGTTCGCCATTATATGCTATGTACCTTTTTCCTTACTGCTTTTAATATTTTTATTTGTTTTGTTCATTTGGTTTTTGACTATTATGTGATGGGAGGATTTCCTTTTCAGGTCCAATCTATTTGGAGTTCTGGAGGCTTTGTGTATGCTTATGGGCATCTCTTTCTTTAGATTAGGGAGGTTTTATTATATAATTTTGTTGAAGATATTACTGTCCCTTTATGTTCACACTCTACTATACCTGTAATCCTTAGGTTAGATCTTCTCATTGTGTCCTGGATTTCCTTTATGTTTTGCACTAGTGCTTTTCCATTTTACATTATCTTTGACAGTTGTGTCAATGATTTCTATGGAATCTTCTGGTCCTTAGATTATGTCTTCTATCTCTTTTATCATGTTGGTGATTATAGCATCTGTGACTCCAGGACTCTTTCCTAGGTTTTCAATTTACAGGCTTGTCATCCTTGTGCTTTCTTTATCATTTCTATTTTCATTGTTAACTCCTGGATGGTTTTGTTTATTTCCTTCTCCTGTATTGCTGTTTTTCCAGTAGTACTTTAAGGTAGTTTTGGGTTCCCTCTTTCTTGGATTCTATTTGTTTACCTCTGTATTTTCTGTTGTCCTGTATTTTCTTAAGGGGGTTATTTATGACCTTCTTAACATCCTCCATCGTCATGACACAATGTGAATTTAAAGCTAGATCTTGCTTTTCTGGTGTGTTTAGATATCCAGTGTTTGTTTGATGGGAGAATTGGGTTCTAATGAACCCAAGTAGTCTTGATTTCTGTTGCTTGTGTTCCTGACTAGCCATCAGTTTCTCTCTGGAGTTAGCTTGTCTTGCTCTTCCTGACAGTGGCTTGAACGTCCTGTGTGTCAGGACTACTGTAGACCTGTTTTCTGTCTTCTTTTACCCAGTTATGGGAACAGAGTATTTTGCTCTCAGGCATGTAGTTTCTCCTGTTCATGGGCTTTCTGCTGTCCCTGTGGGCGGGAACCAGAAAGAAAATTCCCATACTTCTCCTAGGTCCTTCTGGTGGGGGAGGGGGCACAGAAGGCTCAAGGTGTTTACCTCTTGAGTGAGGAATCTTGGCAGAGAGTAGTTTTCTCTGGTTTCCCAGGAGTGTCTGCTCCTCTGAAGGTCTAGTTCTCCCACCCTCAGGATTTGGGTACATGGAGCTGTTTGACCAGTTCAGTTCAGATCCAGGACCAGTCTGGAACATGGTGCTCCTGTAGTTTACTCCTCCTATATTCCTGTGTCCAGAGGCACTATACAGTTTTGTCTTGGGCCAGAGATGTGGGCAATGGTGTGCAGAAGTGGCAATCGCTGTGCCTTTTATGCTCGGTATTACCCACACTCCGGGGTGATCAGCCCTCTCTCCCACAGCGTCTAGGAGAAGGGAGCTCTAGGTCTAGAATAGGGAGGTTCAGGAGCCAGCTAGAAACTGATAGTGCTTGGTCCCAGAGGAGTTCTGCCTTTCCACCCTTGCGTGTTCTGAGTCCTCCAGTCAGGTCACATCCAGCAGAAAAGTTGTATTCACCTCTTTCTCAGGCCTGAAGTCGCTTGTTGGGCTGACTTTCACCTTTCCATGAGAGCTGCAAGCAGTAATGTCCTGACCCTACTGCTCGTAGGTTCCTATGCACAGGAGGCCCAGGTGGAGCTAGTAATATTTTTTTTTCTTGAATCAGGAACGTGAGCAGACTTCTCAGGGATTTCTGCCCCTCTGATGGTATGAGACATCCCCACCCACACGAGATTTGAGTGTAGAATACTGTTTGAACCATTTCAGATACAGGTGCAGTTTGGACTTCAGGGCACCTTCAGCTTGACTGCTCCTATATCCATGTGTCCAGAGGCACTATGCAGTTTCCTCTTGGGCTAGGGATGTGGACACAGGTGGGCAAAAGTGGCAGTCTCTCCTTCCCTGACATCCCAGTATTGCCCACTCTTCTGAGTGTTCAGCACTTTGGCCCACAGAGTTTTTAAATGAGTTTCAAATGTTCATTCCCTATCCTACAGGTCTCAAGTCTTTCCAATTCTCCTCCAGATCGTTGGTGAAGACCCCTCTGGTAAAGGGGATGTACAGCAGGCCCCATCAGACAAAGAGGGCTGCAAAACTTCTTCTATTAAAGGTAATCTCAATGATTTCTCATATTGCACACATTCCTACCCCCTCCCCACATGAGACTATAATAACTTCGCCAGCTGCTAAAGCAGGGCAGAGAGATATGTACACTCACAAAGACAGTCAAAGGAGTCCCCCATCTACACCACACCGCCTTGTGCAATCTGCTTTGGGTAAAATGAGTTTGAAAACTGATTCTGCTGACAAAGGGGATTTCAGAACTTACCTATAAACGAAGAGGACCTTCAAACCCTCCACTGTTAAAAATGGGCTTAATTCATCACTATGGTACAAGGGGGACAAAATAATCATAAATCCCCAAGTGAATCTCATAACACACATACCAGCCCAAGAACAGACAAAACTTTCTGCATGTACACCATTAGATCAAGGACCATTGCCAGTTTCAGAAGAGGCTCTTGAGAGGTCCTCACCCATGCAATATGTGGGAGAAAATTCTGAGTCTACCCAAGGGATTCTTTGGCCTTCCGCACATAAAAATTGTGATCTAGCACCCACATCATGTCCCCCAGGGCTTCCAATGTCCCTATACAACAGAGAATTATGCAAATATCCTCTGCCATCCTCAAAAGAGCCAAATTTTTCACAACACACAGTCAATGAGCCATGTAGACTCCATATCTTTACATTGTGTAGAGAATCCTCTATCTCCTCAGGTGACCCTACATCATACTGTCCTGAAAGGAGAGTCTCCAAATTTTACACATATACGTCGGAGATGCTAGAATTTCACCAAAATGAGCTGGATTCTCTGAGTAGTATTCTATTTCATAAAGAGATTGTGGGACAAGAAACATCTACAAAAGGAGTTCTACCCACAGCCACATCTATAGAGATGGCTTGAGGATGTATTACATGTACAAAAGATGTTCTAGGACATATTCCATCTGTAGAGAAGT
Source organism: Rattus norvegicus (assembly GCF_021556685.1). Classification (NCBI taxonomy): domain Eukaryota; kingdom Metazoa; phylum Chordata; class Mammalia; order Rodentia; family Muridae; genus Rattus; species Rattus norvegicus. The sequence continues at coordinate 56,557,704 of NC_141555.1, read as the reverse complement.
TTACGGGTACAACCATATGTGAGCGAGGAGAAGGGGTACAAGATATGCAAACAAAAGTGTCTGTACCATCACCGACATCTGAGGAAAGGGATTCCTTAGATTCCATTTGTGTAAAAGAATGAATATGACCTCCGAAAAATTAATAGGAGACTATAGAAACTTCCTTGTCTCCTCAAGATCAGTCATCATCCCCAACTACAAAATATGCTACACACTCCTCCAAATATGCACAAAGGGTTGCCAGTCCTTCTTTATACCCACAATCTGACCCAAAACATCTGCCAAATACATCACAGTCTCTGGATTTTACTGCATCTTATGAAGGGGCCTTGGAACCTGTTTTGCCAATCAAGAAGGCTAGGGAACCTGACACTTTTATATGAAAGTCTGTTTCCACTTCTCCAGCAGAAGAAATTTTTCTTGGAACTTCCACAATTATACAACAATGTCGAGAAACATCCTTATCTGCTCATGAGGCTCTCAGACCTCTCACATATGTCCCTGATGCTCTAGGAGAGGTCACATCTTCAGAGGTAGCTCTAATACCTACCCCCCCATTCTGACGTCACTGTCAGGCTTTCTACACATATACATGGTACATTAAGACCTTCCTCATCGTTGAATGATGTCTTGGGATCTACTGCATCTGAACAGCATGCTTTACAACTATCGCAATCTACCCAAGTAGATTTATTTCACATGTCCACTCTGGGGAGAAATTTTTGACATTCTCCCTCTACCAAAATGGACCACATGCATCCAGTTTCTAGAAACACAGGGTCAAGATTTGATCCTTCTGATGGAATCTTGAGAAATTTCTCCTATAAGGAAGACAGTTTCAACATTCTCCCTTCTCCGAAAAGGGATCTTGTGCCATCTTCTGCTGCCAAAGAGACACCAAAAGCTACAACTATTCCTCAGGTGAGGCCACCCCTTCTCCATCTGTACAAAAGGCCTTGGAATTTTCCATAAATGATGCAGGGTTTGTGGAAAGTTGCCAAACCGTACAAGGGCATGCTGGACATTCCATATTGTCCAAAGATGCTCAAGTATATACTCCTTCTACCACTTGGCTTTTGGAATAAAGAAATGTATGGTATAAGCTCTCTGATTTCCAGGTACCATAAGAACAGAGAATTCCAGATGCTTCTGAGAGGATCCCAGCTTCTGAATCCCATATGTGAAAGGGTCAGATCAATGCTTTCTGTTGAGCAATACCACTCAACCCTACCAAGGATTCACTGAGCTTTCCCAAGAACACATATTTCTTCCTGTTTTTAGACCAAGTCAGAAGGGCATCTTCCTTCTCTGCATTTCTGATCTCTTCATCCTCATTGTTCTCACTCCCAAATTGCTGTTTACTCTGAATTAGATGCCAATTACTAAACCCTAGAGGTACTGAAGGAATACGTGAGAGGCAGATGCAGTCATGACAACACTTGTAACATCAAAGAAGAACATAAACCTCTCAAGGTTATAAGAGATTTTTCAGAATGGGCCTGTAGATGATGTCACTGAGAACTACCATGGCCTACCTGCTAAGCACCTTTCCTTACATTTTGACCAGATTTGAGGGTGCTCTTTCCTGGTATGTGTCCTGTGATACAGTGGAAACCTTTGTGTACTCCATCTCTCTAAAGCTAGAGACTTCTCTTTGCTTTATTAGTGGTTACGTGCTCTGAATGGAGAAAGTTAGTCAAGGGCTTGGAATGTTTAGAAAAGATCTTGTAACATGGAGTGGAAGAGATTCTTCTGGATATTAATTTTATTACCAGGGACATTTCATGAAATATAGTTCAATTTTGGAGTTTTTCTCCATTTCCCAAAGGCCAGTATTCTCCCTACAGACCTTCAATTGAATGACCATTGTATTTCACTTTCTCATTCTACATTCCTGGATATGGGACTTTATAAATATATTGAATGTGTACTCAAAAATTCTGTTTTCAACTCCATTTTATGCAATGATTTTGGTAACAAAAGTGGCCAGGCTATAGAATGAGTATAACAGTGTACATATTGTGAACCTACTTGAAATGATAAAGTCCCAAATCCTTATTTTATCCCAAAATTACCAGACATCTGTAGAGCAAAGATAAATATGGACTATAGAATTCATTTCTCTAGCCCCATTTGATATCAGTTCTGCATTATCTACCTTAATGTGTTCCCAGGAAGAAACTTGAAGGTATTGAATGTTTTAGCATGATTCTTTCTTCAGGCCAAACATAAGTTTCAGGAGGATGTGCAGGATGAGGAATGGCTTGAGGTACAGTGAAACATCAGCTTCATTAGGTGCATAAGAAGAGGAGAGAGTCTAGGTGGCACTGTCATTTGTGGATTCTACTTTCTTGACCTTGTTTCCCAGAATCCTTGTTAAAATTCCAAATAACCTTATAGCTGTAGGATATATATATATATATATATATATATATATAGATATAGATATAAATATAGATATATATATATAGATACATATATATAGATAGATAGACATAGATATAGATAAAGATATAGTTATAGATATAGATATAGATATAGATATAGATATAGATATAGATATAGATATAGATATAGATATAGATATAGATATAGATATAGATATAGATATAGATATAGGTATATAGATATATCAGCCACCAAAACTAGATAAGATTGATGAACCTTGGAATTGCATGATTAGAAGAAACATATATATTTCTTTCCTGAGAGACACAGCTAGAGCATGTCAAATACATAAGTGAATGGTATTGGCAAAGCAGTGAACTGAAAACAGACCTTTTGTTGGTAGATTTTGTGAAAGGATTACAAGAGCTGAAGGAGCTTTCAATCCTTCATTGAAATCCAAACATTGAAACAAACCAGAGTTTTCTGGTCCTATACAAATATTCAAAGATTTTTACATTGTAAACCTATGGCTCCAACTGCATTTGTAGCAGAGAATGGCCTTGTTGGGCACCTATAGAAGGAGATGACCTTGGTCTAAACTAAGTTTTATTGCCAATTAAAGGGAATGTAAAAGGGCAGTAGGGGGATTATACAAGAAGTGTAGGGAGACCAGATAGCGATCTTCTGGGCATGAAAGAGAAAAGCCAAAATATTTGAAATGTAAATATGGATAAATCAAATTAAAGAAGCAAAAGGAATTGCTAAAAATTAAAAAAATAATAAGTTAAAGATAAGAAAACTGCAAGCTAATCTGACATATTGAATGAGAAATCTAAAGGGTAACTGTCAGGCAATGGGAGTCAGAGTAATACTAGTGGAAAGACTGATATGATGAACTAGAATTACATCTCTCTCCCAAATACCAGTATCAGACACAAACTGCACTATAGGTATCCAAATAATCGAGGAGTTTACTCTGATCTGAGGACACGATATTTTTCTTTCACTTCTTCCTTAGGACCTTTTTCTTCTGGGCAAAAAAATAAGAGCCATCAGCTGTAAGGAAAAGAATAGTGCCTTTCCCAACACCTGGCTTTTAGGATGAAGATATTAATGATATAAACTCTCTGACTTAGAGGAAGCACTAGAAGCAGAGAAATCCAGATATGGCTACCTTCCTGTGTTCCCATGGCCAGACATGATAGGTTTTAGATGTTTTACCATGATTCTTTCTTAAGGCCAAATATTAGAAACAGGAGGATGGGCAGGGCAAAAAAAAAAAGGCTTGAGGGAACAGTGAAACCTCAATTTCAATACCATCATAAGTAGAGAAGGGAATGTATTGATATTGTCATTTGTAAATTCTACATTCTTGACCTAGTTGCGCAGAATACATGTAAACATTCTATGTAACCTAATAGGTGTAGGAAGCATCAAAAGTATATATATATATATATATATGAACTATTTGTAAATATATATATGTTTATATATTCAACCACCAAAACTGGATAAGACTGATGAATCTAAGAAGAGTATTCTGCCAGGAAACGGATATAGATATTTCCTGAGAGACACAGCTAGAGCATGTCAAACTAAAACGTGAATGCTAGTGGCAAACAAGTAAACTGGAAATGGACTTCCTGTTGGTAGATTCTGAGAAAGGATAACAAGAGCTGAAAAGGCTTTCAACCCATAAGAACAATGCCAATGAACTAGAGCTTTCTGGTGTGAGACCAATATTCAAAGATGGAAAATGGAAATACCTATGGTTCCAACTGCATATGTAGTAGAGGATGGCCTTGTTGGGCACCAATGGAATGAGAAGCCCTTGGTCCTCTCTTGGTTTGAGTTGCATTTAAAGGGAATGTGAAGGGAAAGTAAGGGGGATATAGAAGAATTGGAGAGGGACCTGTTAGGGATATTATGTTAGGAAATTCTTAAAGGAAACAATATTTTATATATATATATATATATATATATATATATATATATATATATATATATATATACATTTTTAAAAAATAAATAAAATTTGTGAAAAAAATAAAAAAAAATATAAGAAATAAAAGAAAAGAAATCTACCAGCTAATTACAGCTATTGACTCAGAATTCTAATGAGTCACTGTCAGGGAATGGTAGTCAGATAAATAATAGTTAAAAGACTGAGATGGTGATACCTCAATTAAAAGCACTTCTCTCTCCATAATATCAGTGTCAGACACAAACTGCACTATAGATATCCGAAGCATGGAGGAGTTTACTAAGAGCTAGGGATCCAATAATTTTCCTTCCTGTCTTCTTTAGGTAGATTTTCTTCTTGTCAAAAAGAATAAAGGCAATGCGCTCTCAGGAAAACAACAGTGCCCTTCCCATCACTTGGCTTTTGGAATGAAGAAATGAATGATATAAACTCTTGACATCCAGGAAGCATAAGAACAGGAAAGTCCAGATGCTTCTGAGAGGCTCCCAGCTCCTGATTCCCTTATGTGGAAGGCTCAGGTCAGTGCTATCTGTTCAGAGATACCACTCAACCCAACCAAGGACTCACTGAGCTTTCCTAAGGACCATGTATTTCTTCCATTTTTTTTTTTATACCAAGACAGAAGGGCAGCTTCTTTATCCCCATCTCTGATCTCTTAATCCTCTTTGTTCTCCCTCCCAAATGGCTGTTCACACTGAATTAGATGCCAATTAGTAAAACTTAGAGGTACTGAAGGAATATCTGAGAGGTATTTGCAGTCGCGAAAACACTTGTGACATCACAGAAGAAGCTAGTAATCTCCGGGTTAAATGAGATTTTTCAAAGTGAGCTTAAGGATGATGCCATGGAGACTTGCCCTGGCCTACCAGATAAACAGCTTTCCTTACATTGACCAGAATCAAGGACGCACTTTCCAGGTGTGTCTCCTGTTTTACAGTGGCAATTTTACACACTCCATCTCTCTAAAGCTACAGAATTTTCTTTGCTTTATTAGTGGTTACATGCTTAGAATTGAAAAATGTAGTCAAGAGCTTGGAATGGGTAGAAAAGATCTTGTAACATGGAGTGGAGGAGATTCTTCTGGATAATAATTTTACTCTCAGGTACATTTCGTGAAATAGAGTTCAATTTTGTAGATTTTCTCTGTTTCCCAAAGGCCAGTATTTTCGCTACAGATCTTAAATTGAATGAATATTGTATTTCACTTTTATATTTTAAATTTCTCGATACAGGACATTATAAATCTTGCTGAATGAGTACTCAAAAATTTTGTTTTCCAATTCCATTTTCTGCAAAGATTTTGACAACAAATGTGGCCCAGCCATAGTGTGAATATAAGAGTGTAAATATTGTGAACCTACTTGAAAAGATAAAGTCCCAAGTACATATTTTAGGTAAAAATTGCCAGTCATCAGTAAACCAAAGGACAACATGGACTATAGAATTCAGTTCTCTAGTCCCATTTGATATCAGTTCTGCATTATCTACTGCACTGTGTTTCCAGGGCCAGACATGAGGGTTTTGGGTGTTTTACCATGATTCTTTCTGGGGGAATAATACGATACAGGAGAAAGGGCAGGGAGAGGAATGGTTGAGGTGCAGGAAGTTGAGGTGCAGTGAAACATAAGCACAGGAGGGAATCTTTGGCATTGTCATTTGTGGATTCTCCATTCTTGACTTCTTTCACAGAAACCATGTGAAAATTCCGCCTATCCTCATGGCTGTTGGAACCACTTATATATACACATACACACATCACTCACCAAAACTATATAATTGATGAAGCTAAGAAGTGCATTCTGCCAGGAAGAAGCATATAGATATTTCCTGAGAGACACAGCTAGAGCATATCAAATACAGAAGTGAATGTGTCATTGTAAAAATATAAAAATAAAAAAGTAAAGTTGTCTTTTACCCTGCTAACTCTGGCAGTGAAGTGTCTGAATTTCTCTGCTAGATATATTGGCAGAAACACATACCCACTCCTTGGCTACCCGATGTTTTGTGTCGACCACACTTTCCTATACACAAACCCTCACAAAAAGAATACACAACATGTCCCGCACGCGACTTTTCGCCGGCAAGGAGCACGCGGACATTAGAAATCCTTACTGTGACCACTTTATTAATCTTAGAAGAGGAAAAGCCACGCCGCGCCAACATGGGGAGCTTATAAAACCCTCGTGCAGCACACCCACACCTGATTGTTTGTTACCCATGATCTCATAAGGCACGCCCCGGAGTGGGCAAAGACCTGGCACGAAGGCACTCTTGCACATGCGCAGAGTTAACTACCTGAAAGGGGAGGGCTGGCTGGCACAGCACAGGTTGGCACCATCTTGCAATGGCGGAGTCTATCCTGACCTACCACGTGGGGCGTAGTATTAGACAGCGCCATCTAGTGGTGGCGAACGTATTGTGGCCCTCTACATCTCACCCTTATAATTTATATAATTTTATAGCAGAAATGATCACCCTATCGCGTGCAATGAGCAAACCTCAGCGATGTGCAAGGGCTGATCAAAGGAACACTGAGTCTCTCTCAATCCCAGAGCAATGGATCCACAGATCCATGGGGTGCAGGAGCAGAGAACTCAGATACAGAGTGTATCCCTCTCCTTCCAGTGCAATGGACCCACAGATCCATGGGGTGCAGGAGCAGGGAACTCAGATACAGAGTAAATCCTGAACAAGATATCCAAATTCCAGGTGAGGCCCTTTGTACAATGGCCACAATTGCTTGAGTGATAACGGCCTTATCACGTTACTGTTGAGATCTGAGTTGGTAAACCAACCATGGTATGAATACTGATCCACAGCATAGGGCTGCATCAAACAGAGCCACTCCCGATAAGTAGTGGGAACCTCATATGGTCCTCCTCAGCTGTTACCACCAAGGACAGTGGTCAAGCCGCTCTTAAAAAAAAAAAATTTGAATTCCGAATTGTTAGTAACTACTCCAGAAAGTTCACCCACTCCAGAAAGTACTTGTCTAACAATAGATTGGGGGAGGATAAGTCCAGACACTGCAGACACAATGTCTGCAGCAGCAATGGCTGCTACAATAGCAGCGAAGTGTCAAGGTCTTTTCCAGGACAGTTCAGGATCAGTCATTCTTCTCTGGAACAACCAGCAGACAATGGTACCATTTCTGAGATCTGTATAACCAGGACAGAGGTCTCCAGTCACTGTAGCTTTACAGAGGTAGCTTTCTGTGAAGCTACAGTCTGTAAAATGACAACACCAGTTACCAGTTAAGGCAGCAAGAGTCACCAGCGAAATGAAAGGACAGGGGTAACAGCTGTAGTCCAGTCTTCTCCAGGAAGCAGCAGTGTATAGAATCTGAGCGTAGGCCACAATTGGACGGGAACACACGCAGCGGTAACACTGACTGTAGCAACGGCAAAATATCTGTGATGACAAAGGATGAAGGGGAATCTTCTATCTTCCTCTCAGGGCAGAGGAATGACTCCAGGGACCCGAACCAGGAGAGCTGAATCTTCATGCTCCCAGGATAAGCTAGTCTCACCAGACACACAGGCAGCTGGCACACTCCTGCAGCATCCTGTAGAAAAAACACAAACATTCCCTCTTCCCCATATAAAAATCTGGACAGGAACATGTCAATAAGTGGATCTCTCTATTTCACCTAGGCAGAAGTATGCCTAGTTGTAGGGTGCCATAAACTTTGGCATCCACATTTTTAAAATTGAAATAAAAGGAGCATTATTTAGCATACAGGGATAACTCCCCCTTTTTATTTATTAAGATATAGTAAAGATATTATTTATTAAGGTAAGTCCTCGAGGATTTAGTTGAGGACACTGAGCACTTGTATTTATAAATTGACTTGTATACCAAATTATCGTTTCCAGCATTATTGTTTTGGATATATAAAGAATGAGATTTTTTGACTAATTGTTCTTATGTATGGCCTATAATCTGTCTGGAATCTTGTCCTCCCTTGTTAAGGAGCCCAGGCAATCCAGTTTGAGTTTTTAAATGTCCTATAAAGGAACAGTATTTAGTGTTCTTAACCACTAAGCCATTTCTCTAGCACCTCACAAACTTTATTTACCTAAACATAACCATTAATTAGAAATGTCAAATCTTGTAAATATTGTCCAGATTCAGTATTCCTAGAAATCTCTGAGCTGGCAGGGTGAAGCTGGGAGTTGAAAGTAAACAAATGGAATCTTCCTCTTTTCGTGAGGGTGTGTTATCAACTCTATTAACATTTTCAAAGAGCTGGATCTATGGTTTTGTTTAGTTGTCTGAGCCAGAGCACTGACAGGACAGTGAGTTGTCAGACAATTTACACTGAAATCACTCACTGATTTCATGTAGAAAACTTGTCTCTAATAAAGCATTAAGTAATTGAAATCAATTGTAAAACACAAGCCACACATTAGCTATCAGTATGTGAATAGAAAGCTTGATTTAAAAACAGTGGCTACAGGACGTAATCTAATAATCTGTGCTGAAGCAACGGAAACTCAAGAGAATAAACAAGTGATCCAATCATACATGTAGCCTTTCCATTAGATGAACCACCTATAAATACACTAAGTGCATTTTCTATGGGTTGCATGCACAAATTTACAGGAAATACAAAAGCATGTAAAGAGTAAAATTATCAATTTTGTCTGAAAAATTTGTATATGTAATAGGCCAAATATCAGTATTTTGTAATAACCAATTAACTGTTGTTAGGCTTTTTAAAATACTTCCATGGCTCTTGCCTATAATTCTGTGTTAACACAACTGAAGTGTTATCTCCAATGTGCATAACAAAGACCTAAGTCCTCTGGTAAGGTGAGGTACTTAGCCAATTAACATATCTTTAGAAGCTTAAAATTAGCTTCAAATATTCTTATCCAGAGTAGTGTAACAGCTACTCCCCAAATAGTAAAGCTCATTTTGAGAGTAAAGGTTTGTAATAAAAATTTCCATATACATTGAAAGATTTAAGTTAGAACTTCTTACACTGAAGAAGCAACAAAATTATATAATATAAGGCTTTTAGCCATTCTTAATGATATCACTTTATGGGCTCTCTAAAACTATAAGCAAGCTCACGAAATGAAAACTCACAACTGCTATGACGAAAACAAATTGTATAAAATCAATCCTCTAAATCTGTCTTGAAATGGCAGGTGGAGTAAGGAAACTGGCTGTAATGCTCTCACAAGTTCTAAAACCTCATCAATCCTTATAAATCCTGTAACAATCTCTACCTGTTTGATTTTTCCTTAATTAAAAATAAGTTTGAGTTAGTCAATGTAACACTGGCAATGCTAAATCACAATCTTTAAGTTCTCTTTGTAAAAACGGAATACAGCCACGAGGTCACCTGAGTTCTGAGTATGTGACTAGGCAGCTGTTCTCCATGCAGTGGAAATTAGCATTAGAATACAGATAACTTCAGGGCAAGCCACAACTTTGGAAAGCAAAACTCAACCTCCAACAAACAATCTAGTCTCCAAGGCACCCCAGGTCTATCTATTATGTTACAAAGTTTGACTGTCAATTCTTACATTTGGACGCACAATTATTCATTTGTTCCTTTTTGAAACGAGTTAAAACCAAGTCACAGTGTGCACGACCGGCAGATAAAGTTTTTACCATTTTTTTCTTTTGAACATGAAACATAAAACTTTTAGACAATGAGAAACAAAAACCACAGACATACACTGACAGACATGGGGACATCCTGGTGCACCAGAGACAAACAATAGACAAAGAGGGGAAAAAGCCAGATGGTGTTCACGGCGACTATCCATTCGAGTGGAGCTGATATGGGCGATGGATTGTCTCAATTCCTGGACTAGTCCACCAACGTGTTGAAACCCAATTCTGTAAGACACTGAGAGATATTATCTGAGCAGTATGACCGACATTCGCCAATGGTATGGAAGTGAAACACAGCCCTGAGTATTTTTACTCACAACCCAATTACATTAACTCTATCAGGCTGTGCACGGGCACTGAGATGTCCTTTTGTTTGATTCTCCTGAAAAAATTTTCAGGCAGTCTGCCTCTATCAAATCTGATCAGTATGACTCTGTAAAGCTGTCTCGTCAGCGCCCGGACGCCGCAGCATCCCCAGAGCCAGCGCGGGAGCTTAATTACACCTTTCATAAGCACTAAGACAAAGTTTTTCTCCCAAAATACTGTGTTCCTTTTACCTCCTCCCTTCTCACCCGGGGCATTCTTTCCCCAATTTTTCACCCCTGGCGGTGGTAAGACCGCAGGGGGGCCTTGTGCTTGAGATCAATCAGGATCCTTTTCTCGTTGCAACTTTTCACTATCCTCTGTTTCTGACGATTTTCGACCTTCCCCCAACACTCTCCACTTTGCTGTTATAGCTGGGCAGTTCCCACGCAACCTCTGAAGCCGTTTGGCGGTAGCTAGAAACTCAAAGGTCAATAGAAACAACTCGAGGGTTGCCAGAGCAACCATAGCGGCACCTGCCACGTCCGGCAGAGGACTGAGCTGGAGCAGATCAGGGCTAAGCATTGTCTCTCAGAGTTTTTTACCTGCATTCCACAGCTTCTGGATTTCTTCCGTGAACCGGAGGCTTCCTCTTGGCACCCGCGATGTTGTAGCTTTTTTGTGTCCCGGATTCTCGGCACCAAATATCCCGCGCGCGACTTTTCGCCGGCAAGGAGCACGCGGACATTAGAAATCCTTACTGTGACCACTGTATTAATCTTAGAAGAGGAAAAGCCACGCCGCGCCAATATGGGGAGCTTATAAAACCCTTGTGCAGCACACCCACACCTGATTGTTTGTTACCCATGATCTCATAAGGCACGCCCCGGAGTGGGCAAAGACCTGGCACGAAGGCACTCTTGCACATGCGCAGAGTTAACTACCTGAAAGGGGGGGCTGGCTGGCACGGCAAAGGTTGGCACCATCTTGCAATGGCGGAGTCTATCCTGACCTACCACGTGGGGCGCAGTGGTAGACAGTGCCATCTAGTGGTGGCGAACGTATTGTGGCCCTCTACAACAATACAATAATCTTTGATCCAGTTGATTAGATATAAGTGCCCACTTAGACATACAATTAATGTGATCCAAAATGCAAAAAAACTCAAAGATAAGGACACATGATCATTTCATTCGATGTGGAGAAAGCATTTGACAAATTTCAACAACAGTTCAGGATAAAAGTCGTGGAAAGATCAGGAATTGAAGGCCCATATCTCAACATAGTGACAGAAATATACAACACACCTGTACCTAATATCAAACTAAAGGGAAAGAAACTTGAAGCAATCTCACTAAAATCAGGGACTAGACTAGGCATCCCACTCTCTCCCTAGTTATTCAATACAGTTCTCCATGTCATAGCTGAAGCAATAAGAGAGCAAATGGAAGACAAAGGATACAAATTGACAGGGAAGAGATCAAAATATCACTATTTGCACATGATATGATAGTATACTTAAGTGATACCAAAAGTTGCACCAGAGAACTTCTTAACCTGATAAACAACTTCAAAAAAATATAAGGGTACAAAATTAACTCAAATATACCTGCTCTCCTCAATGTATCCATAAACAGGCTGAGAAAAAAAATAATGAATTCACACATTTCACAATAGTCCAAAATAATATATATTATCTTGGTGTTAGTTTAACCAAGCAAGTGAATGATCTGTACAGCAAGAAGTTCAAGAATCTGAAGAAAGAAATTGCAAAAGGTCTCAGAAAATAGAAAGAGCTTCCATGTTCATGGATTGACTGTATTAATATAGTAAAGATGACCATTTGCCAAGAACAATCTACACATTCAATGCAATCTCCATCAAAATTCCAACTCAATTCTTTAATAGATGTAGAAAGAGCAATGTGTAAATTCATTTGAATTAAGAAAAGCCAGGATAGTGAAAACTATACTCAATAATAAAAGGACCTCTGTGGGAATAATCACCCCAGAACTCAAGCAGTATTACACAGCAACAGTGATAAAAACTGTATGGTGTTGGTACAGAGTCAGACAGATTAACAAGTGGAATAGAATTGAAGACACAGAAATGAACCAACACACCTATAACTTGATGTTTGGCAAAGGAGATAAAACCATCCAAAGGAAGAAACATAGCATTTTCCAAAAAGATGTCTGGTTCAACTGGAAGCCAGCATGTAGAAGAAGGCAAATTATCCCATACTTATGACCATGTAAAAAGGTTAAGTCCTAGCGAATCAAGGACCTACACATCAAACCTGATACATTAAAACGAAAGAAGAAAATGTTGTGAAGAATCTTGAACACATGGGCACTGGAGAAAATTTCCTGAACAAAACACCAATGACTTATGCTCTAAGACCAAGAATTGACAAAGAGGACCTCATGAAATGGTAAAGCATCTGTAAGGAAAAATAAACTGTCATTCAGACAAAACTGCAACCAGTAGTTGCACCTAAATAAATATTCAACATCCTTAGTCATCAGCGAAATTCAAATCAAAACAATCTTGATTACACCTCACATCAGTCAGAATGGCTAAGATATACATCTCGGGTGACAGCAGATGCTGTCGAAGATGTGGGGAAAGAGGAACACTCCTCCAATTGTTGGTGGGATTGCAGAATTGAACATCCCTTCTGAAAATCAGTCTGAAGGTCCCTCAGAAAATTGGACATTCCTTGACCACTAGGGACATTAGGACCCTACTATAATTCTCTTTGGCATATAAACAAAAGATGGTCCAACATACAACAGAGAAATATATTCGACTCTGATAATAGCAGCATTACTTATAATAGCCAGAAGTTGTAAAGAACCCAGATGCTCATCTACAGAGGAATGGATACAGAAATGTGGTACATCTACACAGTAGAATATTACTCACCTGTAAAAACAATTCCTTCATGAAATTCTAGGAAAAGAGAATGAACTAGAAAAAAATCATCCTGAGTGAGGTCACTCAATCACAGAAAAACACACTTGGTATACATTCATTGATAAGCAGATATTATGCAAAAAGCTTGAATTACCCATCATGCAATGAACAGACCACATGAAACTCAAGAAGGATGAGTAAAATGCAGATGCTTCACTCCTTCTTTAAAAGGGGAACCAAAGTACCCATGGGAGGGGATAAGGAAGCAAAGTTTATTACAGAGACTGAAGGATCTGCCGTTCAGAGCCTGGCCCACATGTAAGCCATACATATACAGACACCAAAAGTAGATAAGATGGATGAAGCTAAAATGTGCAGGCTGACAATAACTTGATATTGATCCTTCCTGAGAGACAAAGCCAGAATATGTGAAATACAGAGGCAAATGCCTTTAGCAAACCACTGAACCAAGAATCAAACCCCTGTTGGAGGAATTAGAGAAAGATGTTGAAAGAGCTGAAGGGATTTGCAACCCCATAATAATATCAATGCCAACCAACCAGTGTTTCCAGGGACGAAACCACAACAGAAAGACTATACATAGACTGACCCATGGTTCCAACTGCATATGTAGCAAAGGATGGCCTTGCTGGAAACAATGGAATGAGAAAATCTTATTTCTACCAAGGTTGGAGCCCCAGAGTAGGGGAATGTGGGGAGGTGTGGGGAGGCCGTGGGTGGGAATGTGAACTCCCTTACTGAAGAGTAGGGGGAAGGGTTAAGGGGCTTATGGACTGAAAAACTGGAAAGGGAATAACATTCTTAATATAAACAGGAAATATCCAACAAGGAGAGAGAGAGAGCGGGGGGGGAGAGAGAGAGAGAGGAGGGAGAAGAAGAAGAAGAAGAAGAAGAAGAAGAAGAAGAAGAAGAAGAAGAAGAAGAAGAAGAAGAAGAAGAAGAAGAAGATGATGATGATGATGATTATGATGATGGAGGAGGAGGAGGAGGAGGAGAGGAAGAGGAAGAGGAGGAGGAAGAAGAGGAAGAGGAAGAGGAGGAAGAAGAAGAAGAAGAAGAAGAAGAAGAAGAAGAACAAGAAGAAGAAGAAGAAGAAGAACAAGTAGAAGAAGAAGAACAAGAAGAAGAAGAACAAGAAGAAGAACAAGAAGAAGAACAAGAAGAAGAAGAAGAACAAGAAGAAGAAGAAAAAGAAGAAGAAGAAGAACAAAAAGAACAAGAAGAAGAAGAAGAAGAAGAAAAAGAAGAAGAAGAAGAACAAAAAGAACAAGAAGAAGAAGAAGAAGAAGAACAAGAACAAGAAGAAGAAGAAGAAGAAGAAGAAGAAGAAGAAGAAGAAGAAGAAGAAGAAGAACAAAAAGAACAAGAAGAAGAAGAAGAAGAAGAAGAAGAAGAACAAGAAGAAGAAGAAGAAGAAGAAGAAGAAGAAGAAGAAGAAGAAGAAGAAGAAGAAGAAGAAGAAGAAGAAGAAGAAGAAGAAGAAGAAGAGGGAATTGAAACAGAAAGAAAACTAAACTTTCTTTCTCCCCATTCCCTGTCTTTCTCAGCTGCTATTAAGACAGTCGTGTTAGTGAGATGTTAGGAGTGTAATTTCTGGTATTACTTTGAGACACCATCTAAAAGTCAAATGTAGTTGGTAGCTGTCATACTGTATAAAATTTGCATGAGGATTGGGACAATGAAATATTCTCTGTTATATGCAAATGCATAGTAATAATGAACAAAATTATATACCAAGCTTATGCTATAGGTAACTAATTGCGTGTATTCATTTATATCAAGATAATTTCATATTAGTTAAATATCAAATGCATAATAATTATGACTAAATTATTAATTAAATACTATAATAAGCATACAAGAGTTACCTAGTGGACATGGAAAATAAAAAAATTAGGATAATCAAAAAAATTTATTAAAAGCCAAATGATGAAAGCATTGTATATATAAAGGGATCCTGGAGCTAAATGTCACCTTAAAGTGTTATATTGTGTTGCAGTGAGGGGGTTGAGCAGATAAAATTTCATGCCATGAAAAACCAAGAACCTAAATTTGATACCTACACATATATGTTTGGAAGACTTCTATATTCACTACATGATCAGAACACATAAAAGCTTACACCGATTATGAATAATGAGAATAATGAGAACAATAATAATAAGAAAAATAAAAAAAAACAAAACTCTAGGAATATTTTAAAGAAATAATGTATTGAATTGGCCTTAAAGTGGGTAATTCATCACATTTTCTTAGTACATTAACTATTCAAAGAAAAACTAAAAGGCTTTTACTTCATTCTATATGAAAGAAAAACACATCAGATCGATTGTGTAAAGAAAGAGAGAACTGCAAACTCTAAAATTAATATAGTCATTCCAGAGGATAGAAACAGACACTAAGCCATGTTCTATAAGTAAACATTTGGAGGATTTACTGCATAGTATTAACATATTTAATCCAACACATCTTACGATGATAAAGAAAAGAAAGGTGGAAGAAATAATGCCTGAATGTAGTATAAGCACCTAAAATGTGGCAAAATGTCTCAAGTTCAAATATACCCTGAAATACATGAGAAAAATTATAAATAGGTTGATTTTATTATGGAACAAGTAATGTAGTATTAGCTTAGTGGTTAAGAGCACGTACTACTCTTCAGAGCAAACACGTTCAATTTCCAACACCTATGAAGCCACTTGCAACCAGCTGTAAAAGGAGCTCCAGGGATCTGACATCTTCTGGTCTCCTCAGGTTCCTGTGTTCATGTGAACAAATCTATACATAGATGTTCACACATAACAGATCATTAAAATAAAAAAGAATCATGAATGTATTTTCTTCACATATTATGAATACTATGCATTTTACATATGCAAACACAATTGATGCAAAGTAATAAGAATGGAGAAAATGGCAAAAAGTATGAAGAGTAAATTAAGGATTACTGCTTACACAGTTCAGTAAGGAAAAGGCTAAACTTCATGATTGAATTGCAATATAGATGTTAAAAAGTAACTAGCATTTGAATTTTTGAGTGAAATATTTTAAAATTTATTTTATTTTTTTACATTCCTGCAATTGTGCCATGTCCCTTCACACAGTTCCTCATCCCATTCCACCTCTTCCTCCCCTGACTCAAAGACGATGTTCCCCAGATCCTGCCAGGCACCATAACCTTAGGGACCTCAAGTCTCTCAAGAATTAGGCCAGACCAGGCAGTCCTCTGCTATACATATGTCTGGGCATCACACCAGCTTGTGTATGCTGCCTTGTTGGTGGTTCAGTGTTTGGGAGATCTCAGCGGTCCAGATTATTTGGGACTGCTGGTCTTCCTATAGAGGTTGCCGTCCTCTACAACTTCTTCAATCCTTCCCCTAATTAAAGAACTGACAGAAGTCAGAAACTGATACTTTTTTAAAATATATGTACCATTTAATTTTGAATGCTAAAGTATGTGTACTCAAATAATATTAATGGCAATATGTATTTATTATAGTCTTCTGAGATGGACATTTGGCATTATTTATACAAGTATAACATTACTTAACAGCCTTGACATCATTACAACAATGTTTTTGTAATTTGTACAAAATATAATGTAAATAATCATCATTGAGTACAGTGCCTGTCAGTGTCCATGCTGATTTGCTGTAGTGAACTTTAGTTAATGAAAATGAAAATTATCTGAATGGCACAATTAGGTTATTATTTAAACAAATGTGTATATTACCATTTACTAAATGTGTGATATTCCATGAAGAAATTCTCCATGCACATGTATTCAAGATATATTGTTAAATGAAAAATAAATGACAGTATATTGCATTATGTAATCAAACTTCATAAGCAGAATATTTACATATATCCTTTAATTTTGTCAATATTGAGTAAACCTGGTCCAATGGCAGTGGAGGCAGTAGACAGACCACTGGCAGTTCTAGGGTAATTTGAGCTACACAATGATACCCAATTTTTAAAACAAATAGAGCAGACTTGAAAGAATATCTCCCTAACTTTCTTGGTGGTTACATTTAGGAGATTTAAGAAAGCAAGTTATTCTTTGACAATTGCATACATGCACAACACATGTATGGAAGTCCTCTACACTCCCAATATCCTATCTGCCCCAACCAACATACCCTCTCTAGACCAAATCCCCATAGCACATGCATGCCTTTATCTTTTTGCTTCATGAGCCCCTGGATTTAAACTGAGCCTCTTCTTTGAACATGGGCATGAAGCTACACACGTAACAACTGGTAAGACACCCGTGACTACATTATTTTCTATTCTCCAGCACTGCGCTTAGTTCCTTTGAATAGGCAGGGCAATATTATATAGGGTCTGTTCAGATAGATGTAACTATTGTGTGTTCCTTAGTCCCACAGCTCTATCATGCTTAGAGGATAGCATCTCACAGATCTCCTTACCTATTAATTAGCCCTTGAAAGAAGCCAAGCCCTGCACATCACCTTATCTCTAAACTGGAATTTATCTCCAATGGGTAATCATTTGAAAATGAAAACTTAGTTTTCTCCAAGGAATCTCACTGGGTACACAAACTAATTTTAAGGGTAGACTGCATATAAAGCGCTAAGGGAACTGAACATCATCTTTGGAGGATCCTTGTCTCATAATGGGTCAGGACTTTTTCTTCAGAATGTGTTTTTCCTTTGGTTATTTGTTTATTTATCTATTAATTTTTACTCAGTATGTTTTGTGTATATATTTTCTCCTGGTTTTATGTTTCCTTGTAATTCCAAATAAGTGAGTGAATGGAAGTCTGGGTCTCTGTGTCTGTATCTGATTCTTGTACCTTGCATTGGCTCTTTTCTATCTGCTTGTTTGATCTACTCCAGTTCATTAACTTTCATTTTATTTTTATACCTTAGATGACTGTTTTCTAGTGAGAGTCAGAAGAATGTAGATACAGATGACTTGAGAAGTATAGGAGAAGGGGCGAGGGGTAGGGGAAAGAGAAAACATAATTCAAATAAATTGCATGAAAAAGTCTAATTTTAAGAAAATAATTTTAAAAACATACTTCCTAGGGCCTGTCTGCCCCCTTTTCTCAAAGTCCTAACTAGTTTCATATCAAAAGGTAAAGATAATATATTAAACCCATTCCAAGGCACAGAAAGTGATTTGTTTACAGCCAATATGGAACTGCCACTAAGGGAGAGAAGCTTCTGTAGAGTTGCAATAATGCAGTAGGAAACTTTTTAAATGCTTTCATAGACATCATTCCACTGATTCCAGTGGGAGTTTCACATGATGGATGGTACAAATTTTCAATGGGAAGATAACATTTTCGATACTTCAGTTTTCATGCAACTCTTCAAGATCAAATTAAATGTTGTATGGGATACAATCATGGAATAGGTATGATCCTTTGAAATTTTCACAATTAACCCAAATAATACCAAAATACCATTAATAAATCAGAACATATTGTATCCTAAGCCCATATCAGCATGACAATTAAGAAATAGAAGTAGATGTGTTTCAGTTGATAAAAGCTGTTTCTGGAGAGGCACTATTTTATTTCTGGGACAATTTTACTTTGTTGGTAGATGGGTTAAATCAAAGTGTGATAATGAAGGCCATGCTGTAAAAGATCACTCTCTCACTAAGGGACTGTCAAACCCTGATGTATAGAACAATATCATTTCAATCAATCATCTGAAGCAAATTGGGCAATATCTTTATAACATTTTAATGACTGTACAGGACTTAGTGGTCATCAACATCTCTTCTTCAACCAGAATACTTCTCTTTTCATTCTTTGGTGTAACAAAATTCCAAATACAATTTCATGTAAATTAGATGATGATGGTGATGATGGTCGTGGTGATGGTGGTGTTGGTGGTGGTGTTAGTGGTGGTGGTGAAGATGATGAAGAAGAAGTCAAAAACTGTCTTTTGTGACAGTGAAGAAAGCCCTTATTATTTTCAGTGTTTTCCCTATCTTTATTGTGTCTGGGATCAACAGTGAAAAACAATCTATTGTAAGTGCTAGGTTGGGAAGGAAGAGGTTTAAGCTCATCAATAGCCCACAAAACACCAGAAGAGAAAGTAAATTTTGTCACGAGAAATTTATGTCTTTTCCTACAAGAAACCCTTATCCTAACCAGAGTAATGAATCAATTTAATTTTGTGAGGCAGCAAATTGCCTTTCAGAGTTTAGCTAATTAATATAAAGTGATCATGTGCACAGTGCAATCCATGGCTGTCAGGATCAAAGCCCATGGATTTTAGAAATTATTGTCCTAGGATTTTAAAAATGAATGACATAATTAATGGCAATGTGGAACCTTAAAAGTCTTACTATATAAGTCACAAAGACACCATAATGTATTCTGAGTATCAGGTTAGAACTTTTTTATACATATGTATTTAGAGTTTCAAAAAGTAAAATGGTTGAAGTTAAGAACAGGGCATTTTTCAGTTTCCATCTAAATCTCTAGGGTGCAGTTTGGTTTTTGTGGATCATTACACAGTGTTTCATTTTATTTTATTTGAACAGGTGATATAAGTTAACTGTACAGATTAATGAGCCTCAGTTTGATATTTCCATAATGCAGACAGCATGCACTGAACCAATGTAACTATGTTTTTTAACTAACTGTTCTGCAACTTATCAAAAGTTAGAATACTCTATACTACTTCTATGGGAAAAATTGACTTCCATAGGATATAAAAATCCTTAATAAATTTTCAGAATTTTTTCTTATTTTAGAATTTTTATTTATTCTTCATACATGTATATACAATGTACCATGATCACACCTATCCTTAACATGGTTCTACTCTCTCCAGATACATTACCTTTCCAGTTTCATCTTCTTTGTATTTTCCTTTTTTCTTTTCTTTGTAATTCATTTGTTCACTGAGCCTACTGGGATGTTCCCTAATCTTGTTGTCTTAATCATGTTCAGGACGTGTGCATAAGAGTGTAAATGCAGTGAGACCAATAACTGTGTCATGTCCAGAAGTCACGATTGAATCCTCCCACTCATCACGTTCTGCCTTCTCCTTTTCTGCAATGTTTCCCCTGCCTTATGCTCAGCATTCTTCTTCTCACGGTCTTAGCAGTTACACAGATCTGCACTAATTGCTGCACGGTACACCTATACATTTCTCTGACCAGAGCTCATGAAAGCTGTAATCTATGGAGAAAAATAATAAGAATTGGAAGACAGTTTGACAACATTGTTATTTAGCAAAACAGAAGTAGTAGGATGCTCTCTACAGCCATCTGAGACGTGGGAAAACTTTGACCTTGTTTATAACATGACATCTGACTTTCCTTCTATATAACAGGATTCAAAGTCAAACAAAGAGTAGTTGCCTACTTTCATAAGATTATGGCATTTGTCCTCACAGTTCTATTTTTTTCAATTGGGACAATGATATCTAGCTTCATCAATATCCATGCCAATGATGTAATTTTGCTCTTTTCATGGTTAAATAAAGATCTAGTGTCTGTATATGTTATTCTTCCCATTTTGATACATGGATATTATGAACAGATAAGCTCATTTAATGAAGGTATCACTGGAATATACAGATAGATTCCTTCAGGTCCATATTCGTACCATGGTACTATGGAATCACAAGTAATTTCAGTTTTAATTTCTATATTGATTTCTGTAATAGTTATATTAAAATTTAGTCCAAGCAACTGTATACTATGTTTCCTTTTTCCAGTAACACAGCATAAGTATTGTCATATGTATTTAAACTTCACCAATGTTTTGTGGGTTTAGTATTTTTCATGTACTTTTTGATAATTATTGAGCAATTATTTTAAGCATTTATTCTAGCATGTAACATATTTCTGAGTAATATGATATATTGGGTTTTATGTTATGAATATGATCCCTATATCAGATAAAGATTTGGAAAACACATTCTTTTATGATAAGGTAAATTGCACTATCATTGCACTGATTCTTCTGCTGAGTTTCAAGTGCTGTTCATATATATATATATATATATATATATATATATATATATATATATATATATATATGGTAGAAATATCTATGGGAAGTTGAAGGAGAGGAAAATGTAAGACAAAAACTATGTTAAGTGAAAAATATATGGAATCCTCTGTTCCTGTATTGGTTCATGACAAAAAGCATGTTATTAAATGGGAAATTACTTTTATGTTCCCTATTATAGCTCAATCCTCAATACTCAGTCGTATTTCAATTGCCTACTGCCCTAGTGTATGATACATCTATGCCTGCCTTCTGAAGAAAATTGAATTCCCAACCACCTATTTATAACTCAGGTGGTAAGGAGAGAGAAGCTAAACATCTATCCAAATAGAAGTCCACCAGTAGAGATTGGATTTAAGAGCACAGTAATAATGTACAGTGAGACTGTAATCTAGGAGATTACTGCTAAGGAAATAGCAAAAATAGTAATATTGTTTTTTAATTTATATACCAAATGATGCCCCCTCTATTGCCCCTTCTCCCAGACTCTCTGACCCAATCCTCTTCTCTCCTAAGATGATGACATGCACAGATATGGCCGCAACTCTGAAACATCGAGTCTCTTCAGAATTAGGCACATCCTCTCCAACTGCAGCCAGACAATGGAACCCTGTCTGGGAACAGATTCCTCAGTCAGGCTACAACTTTCAGAACTTCCCCCACTCAAGTTTTTTGCGGAAGCCACATGGAGATTGATCTACATGTCTGCCACAAATGCACCAGGGGCCTAGGTCCACCCTGTGCATGATCTTGGGTTGGGGACTCAGGCTTTAAGAGTTCCCGGGGGTCTAGGTTAGTTGACACTGTTGTTCTTCCTGTGCAGTTCCTATTGTCTTTTGGGCCCTAAATCTGTCCTCAAGCTCCATCCACTGTGTGGCTGTAGGTGTCAGTATATGCCTGAGTCAGCTGCTGGGTGGAGTCTCTCAGTACAACCTGCTCTATCTGCGAGTGTAACAGAGCAACATTAATAATGCCATGAATTGGTGCTTGTCCATGTGATGGATTTCAATTTGCACTGGCAATTCACTCAGTCCCTGATTTTCTTTTAGACTTGGCAAATTTTGTGTTGAAATGCTTTGTGAGTGTACTTGTGTCTTTATCCCTCCACTGGTGGTCCTTCCTGGCTACAGGAGTTGACCTCTTCATGTTCCATATCATCAATGTGAGTCGCAGCTTAGGAAACTCCCATTGATTCGTGGGTACCTCCCTTATCCCAGGACTCTTTCTCATACTGGAGATTTCCCCTACATCCTCATCTCCATAAGTTCAACATTTCCTATCCTTCTTATGACTATCTGGACATATCTCCTGTCCCACAAATAATCCTTTCTTCTCTCCCTTCCTTCTCCCATCCAGTTCCTTCCCTCAATCTCCCTCCAAGACTATTTTATTCCCCATTCTAAGTGAGAGTAAAGCTTCTGCAGTTGGGCCTTTCTTCTTGTTTATCTTCTTTGGATCTATGAGTTTTGTGGAGGGTACCCTATACTTTATGGATAATATTAACTTGTAATTGAGCAATGTAAACAACCCTGAAGTATCATATTTTTATAGTAGTATTCAACATTGAAATTTATAGTTCAGTATGAGTGAGGGTCAGGAGGGGCAAAAATTAAGCAAAAAGCAACTTAAAACGTAGATCAAATCACAGATTTTACCAGTTGATATTTTTATAATAATAATACTCTACGACCATAAGTAGTTATTACCTCACAGGCGATATTTTAATGATACCAAAATTGGCAGGTAAGTGATGTTTTTAACAAATAATTATGGATAGTATGACTAAGATCAAATATATTGTTTTGGTATCACTTGCTGGCATTATTCCTCAAACACGATGTAAATTGCATATAGTTATCCCAGCTCTGAAAAAAAAGAAAAGAAAAGAAATTAAGGTATCAGTTTTAAATTTTAATATTTATTTTATCCTAGCCTATAAAGTAACAAGTTGTCTGATGTCATATTTCTAGGCATTCAACTTCATCCTTCCTTCCTCAATACTTTTTCCCCACACCCATTATGTCCCAACACTTGCACTATTCTGTCTGTGTTATTCTTACTTCTACATTCATATCCCATATGTTCAATATCGTCCAAAACAAACTGTTTAACACCATACTTTCTAATCTAATGAGACCCAGTCCAGTGTAATGAACTCAAACCACTCCAAAATTCACGTAAATACAAGTATATGAAAATGAGATTCTATTATCTACATGAGAAAGAACACATGTTATTTGCCTATCTGAGTCATTGTTACCTTACTCGGTATATTTTCCAGTTACATCTATTTCCTGAAACAATGATAGTTTAGTATTCCTAGGGGTGAATGAAATACCATTGTGTATATTGTGTTAATCTTGCCTATCTACCTATCAATGAACATTCCTTACTATTCTCAATAAAAAAGCAATAGATTTCTTTATGAATAACGATGAGAAAGCTCTGATACAGAAGCCAAGATTTATTACTGACAAACTAGGAAAAAAATTTTCAAAGATAAAAATAATAACATATTTGTGGCTATATTAACTAGAGATGTCTATGTTAATAAAGGTTGTTGTATTCATAATATTTTATACTTATTAAAAATGGAGAATATTCAATAATTTAGAGAATGTTTGTAAAACTGTCCATCACTAAGTGATATTTCCAATAAAATTTTAATCTTTTTATAAAATATATATATGTATATATATACATATGTATATATGTATATATGTATATATGTGTGTATATATATATATATATATATATATATATATATATATATATATATAATTTCCATTAAAAATAAATCACATTAAGAAGTTACTGGAATAAAATTTAATAACAAAACCAAAGACCTGTTATATGAATAGACAGCAGACTAGGAGTTATTGAAAACCTCTCCATTTAAATTAAATGACTTAGAAAGGAGTTAGCATTTTAATAGAAATGCACATGTCAAACAAGATACAATAAAATCCTGAAACTCTAGCAAGATGGTTACTATGCATTCTTATCTGCTAAGGTTTCATCAACAAACATGGAACAGAAGAGAAAGTATATATGAGAAATATAAATTCATATTTAACATTCTTACTTTCTTTAAAACCCAAGCAGACACATATCTAATTTGTTGCTTAAAAAGTATGTACAAAGTATGGCTTTTGATAATAACACTAATATTTCAAAACTATCATGTAAACATGCTAAGACCTTAATACAAAAGCCAGAGGTTTCAGAGGAACCATAAAATCTTACTTGAAAAAAGAAAATTTCCTAGGTACATAGATAGGCATAATGAAGTCCCCAGCTAACCAATACAAGAGGGGTCAAAATTATTGTCTATATATTCCATAGAATACTCTCTCCCAGTTCGTTGTTAGTTAGCAGGCTTTTTTCCTTATCTTTCCCTGTTTCTTATCTTCTCAGAGCAGGTTGTATTTCTCAAAAATTTGTTCAAATCATCAGATCTTCACTCCAACGAAAAGAAGATGTATTCTTTAGAGGAAAACCAATTAAAGGTTCTCATTCTTTACTGTGCAACATTTTAGATTAGATTTTGATGCTTAATATACATTTATACCTTAGTCATGATCTTTCAAGATTGGCCTCAAATCCACTCTTCTTAATTAACTATGTAAAAGGCCTTTAGTTAGTCACAGAAAAGCTTTCAAAGTATATTTACGTAGGTTTATTTAATAAAAATTCAGCTTGTAGTTTAAACAGAATAGTGATGGAAAACATCTTTTCATACATTTTCAGTACCTTCACATTATTTTATAGCTAAAATATTGCATTAGACTCAAGATAAAATTATTAACATCTTACTAAAATAAAATGAGATTTTTTTCTTTGTATAATACAGATCATATAATTGAACATTTTTCGAGACAGTGTTTCTTTTATATCCCTGGCAGTACCAGATCCCTCTATCTCCCTTTCTCTGTAGACCAAGCTGGCCTTGAACTTAGAGTTCTTCTGCCTGCTTCTGCCTCCCCAGTGCTAAGAGTAAAGGCCTGTGCCACCACACCCAGTGCTTTCTACATCTTTATCAAGGTCTTATTTGATTATATTCCAAATCTTATGAAGTCACTTCACTAGAAGTACCTAGAAGAAATCCAATACCAACATCATGTTTTGCACATCTAAGTCCCTCATCCTTAGTTCCTGATTGATGTAGTCACATAGCAAGCTCTCTGAGGGAACTGAAAACAACAAATATTTGCTTTCATTACAGGAGTAAAGAAAATGCCTGTTCACTGCACAATCTCATGATATCACGGAACAATTCTGCCAACACTAAAAAGGAAATCTCACAAAGAGACCGGTATCCGAATCCACAGTTCTTACCTTCTGATTGGTTGTGCACACTCTGGCCACCATTTCATTATAACCAGGTTGAACCCAAAGGTATTCTCTGCCCCAAAAATCCATTTCTATTATATTGTCATATCAGCCATGTTCCATTAAATTTATGCATCGACCACACCAAAGTCCGGGTTTATAAAATATCCAACAAAAACCTGGGAAGAAATGCTACAAAAATACAATTATAACTAATAAATAAAAAAATAAGGTCTTTTACTTGTTGAACCACTGCATCTATCCGTTTCATTGTATTTAATGGTTCTGGGTATATTCACAAACCAAGAAAATTGTTTTTAAGTCAGGAAACGACTTATAAGATTTACTTTTCTCTGTCTATTATATAGACTATAAACACTAAACTTAGGTATCAATGCTTAAGAGAAAGCAATCTTACCTGTTGTTTCCTTTCTCTGTTTCTCAAATTTTTCTTTTTTATAATTGAAGTAGTATAGTTCAACCTGTTATTTAATATTTTTCCACTCCACTTCAATTTCTACTTCAATTCTGAGTGATAAGTCCAATTGGGCTCTGATTACATTTACTGGCCACATATATATTTTTCTTCAAAATCCACAGGCAATGTTTTATATGCTAGAAAGTATTCTTTTGGGAGAGCATTCTTCTGGAAATTTAGTTCATGCCTATTCATGGATTTTCTCTGCATGACTTTATTATTTGCTAATTTGTTTGAAATTTTTAGGAGTATTGTGTGTGTGTGCCTGTGTGTATATACATACAGACATACGTGTATATATATGCTTGATAATTCAACTTTGATATGAGCAGAGAAATTGCTTGAGTCTTATTGATAATTTATGGATATAGTGAATTTTTGCATGTACTGTACATATAAACTTGAAAATACATTGTGTATATTTCTTCAAATGCAATGTTTAAATGTATATATTAGATCAAACCTACTAGTTGTAGTTTTAGAATTTTCCAACATTAATTTTATCTTATTAGGTGTCTAGAATGAAATACATGGAATCACAAATCATCTCTTAACTCCAACTGTAGGTAGACTCAATGATATATCTTGCTTTTATACATGATTGCTCACCTTTGGTTCATTAATTTTATATTTAATTTGGTCTATTTATATTATAAATGTGTGCCACATTTCATATATGTATTCGTTGATAATTTCCTTCTGTAAACAATTATTAAAAATAAATGATCTACATACATTATTTCAAAATCTAAAATCATTCAGTTTCTTCCATAATCAAATACCATAATGCATAAATATCAGAAACATTTCTTGTTTGTGACTATTAACAAAAAGTATTTGATGTACCATTACAATAAACATATTTTGATATTATCCCTTGAAGTTTCTTCAAGGAGTTGTCTAACTTTTAATAAAGGGAAGTATAGTAAAATTGTTAGTATCATTGATTCTCAAATTATATCAGTTTTTTTCAATCTAGATTCCTTTAAAATGAAAAATAGATTTTTGTTTATATAAGTCATAACAAAAAGGGACATGTTGGCTATAGACAGCAAAAGAGACCAAAGGAAATTAATGCCAAACTCTAACACTTGTGCCAGTATCTGAAATGGGAAATGGTATTTTACTGTATGATTAATTTAATGAGACAAAATGTCATTTTTATTTAATAATTTTCCTGACTATTTTATGTATTTACATTTCAAATGTTATCTCTTTTCCTCCTATCCCTCAACCCCCACCAGATACATGGCATCGCTGAGGATGTTCCCATTCCCACCAATCCACTTCAGCTTCAATGCCCTGGCACCACTCTACATTGGGAAACAAGTCTTCACAGGATTAATGCCTTTTCCTTCCAAAGGTGTTAGATAGTGAAATCCTCTGCCTCATATGTGGCTGGCGTCATGGGTCCCTCAGTGTGTACTCACTCGTGGGTGGTTTAATTCCTGGAATTTCTGATGTTTGGTTCATATTGTTGTTGTTCCCAGGGTTTTCCAAACCCCTTCAGCTCATTAACTACTTTCTCCAAAAACTCCATTGACCTGCCCCTTGTTCAATGCAATGGTTAGCTGCAACCATCCTCATCACTGTCAGTAGGGTTCTGTCAGAGTCTCTCGGGAGACATCCATATCTGACTCCTCTCAGCAGGGGCTTGTTGGCATCAGCAATAGAGAATGGTTGGAGTGACTGCATATGGGATAGATCCCCATATGGACAGTCTGTGGTTGACCCTTCCTTCTGTCCCTGTTTAACTCTTTGTCTTTGTATTTCCTCCCATGAATATTTTGTTCTCACTTCTAAGAAGAAATGTAGTATCCACATTTTTGTTTTCCTTCTGCTTAGGCTTCATATGACATGAGAACCCTTTCTTAGGTATTCCACACTTTTAGGCTGATATACACTTCCAATAAGTGTATACCATTTGTGCGCTTTTGTGACTGGGTTACCTCACACAAAAAGATATATATAACTTCCATCCTAAGAATTTCATGCAAACATTTTTTAATACCTTACAAGTACATATCTGTGTAAATGTACCACATTTCCTTTATACATTACTCTGTTGAAGGACATCTGGTTTCTTGTTAGCTTCGGGCTATTATAAAAAATGTTGCTATCAACATGTAGCATCATGTATCCTTGTTATATGTTGGGGCCTCTTTTATAATATAGCCAGAAATGGTATTGTGGTGTCCTCAGGTAGTACTATATCCGCGTTTCTGAGGAAATTCCAGACTGTTTCCAGAGTGGTTCTACCAACTTGCAATCCCACCAAGAATAGAGGAGTGTTCCTCTTTCTCCACATTCTTGCAAGCATCTGTTGTCATCTGATTTTTTTTTACCCTAGCCATTCTTACTGGCATCCCGTGGAATCTTAGGATTTTTTTTTTGATTTGCATTTCCCCGATGACTAAGGATGCTGATATTCCTCAGTTGGGATTCTTTGTTTGGCTCTATACACCATCTTTGAAAGGACTATTTGATTCTCTGGACACTAAGTCCTTGAGTATTTTTACAGATTTATTTTAGCCTTCTATCAGAAGAAGAATTAGTAAAGATTTTTTTCTTAATCTGTTGCTTGCACCTCATTTCGAATGACAGTGCCCTTTTCCTTACCAAAGCTTTACAATTTTATGAAGTCCCATTTGTCGATTCTTGATATTGGAGCGTAAGCCATGGGTACTCTGTTTAGGAAAGTGCCCAAGTGTTCGAGACTCTTTACCACTGTTGCTCCTATTAGTTTAAGGTTATATGGTTTTACGTGAAGATCCTTTATCAACGTTGACTTGAGCTTTTTACAGGGAGATAAGAATTAGGGTTGTGGATTTAGCTCAGTGGTAGAGCCCTTGCCTAGGAAGCATAAGGCCCTGAATTCGGTCCCCTGCTCCGAAAAAAAGAACCAAAAAAAAAAAAAAAGAATTGATTGATTTCCATTCTTCTACATGCTAATCTCCAGTTGAAACACCACTGTTTGTGCTTTTTTCCATTGGATGGTTAAGGCTCCTTGGTCAAAGATCAATTGACCATGGGTATGTGGGTTCATTTCTGGGTCTTCAATTCCAATCCACTTATCAATCTGACTGTCTGTGTACCAAAACACCATGCAGTTTTTATCACTTTTTTTTTTCGATAATACTGCTTGAGGTCAGGATTGGTTATTCCCGAGAAGGTCTTTTATTAAAAATCCTGCGGATTTTGTTATTCCACATGAATTTGCAAATTGCTCTTTCTGTCTCTATGAAGAATTGAGTTGGAATTTTGATGGGGATTGCATGGAACCTGTAGATCGCTTTTTTCAAGATGGCCATTTTTACTATATTAATCCTGCCAATCCATGAGCATGGGAGATCTTTCCATCTTCTGAGGACTTCTTCAATTTCTTTCTGCAGAGGCTTGAAGTTCTTACAATACAGATGTTAAACGCAAATTCTTCACTCCCTCTTTAAAAAAGAACAAGAATACCCTTGGCAGGGGATATGGAGGCAAAGTTTAAACAGACAGAAGGAAAACACATTCAGAGCCTGCCCTACATGTGGCTCATACATATACAGCCACCCAATTAGATAAGATGAATGAAGCAAATAAGTGCAGGCCAACAGGAGCCGGATATAGATCTCTCCTGAGAGACACAGCCAGAATATAGCAAATACCGAGGCAAATGCCAGAAGTCAACCACTGAACTGAGAATAGGACCCCTGTTTAAGGAATCAGAGAAAGGACTGGAAGTGCTAGAAGGGGCTAGAGACCCCATATAAACAACAATGCCAAGCAACCAGAGCTTCCAGGGACTACGGCACTACCTAAAGACTATGCATGGACTGACACTGAACTCTGACCTCATAGGTAGCAATGAATATCCTAGTAAGAGCACCAGTGGAAGGGGAAGCCCTTGGTCCTTCCAAGACTGAACCCCCAGTGAATGTGATTGTTGGAGTGAGGGTTTTAATGGGCGGGGGACG
Source organism: Rattus norvegicus (assembly GCF_021556685.1). NCBI lineage: Eukaryota > Metazoa > Chordata > Mammalia > Rodentia > Muridae > Rattus > Rattus norvegicus. The sequence goes on along the minus strand of NC_141555.1, from coordinate 56,527,678 downwards.
GGGAGGGGAATCCCGTGTTGAGGGGGAGGGGGATGTGTTAGGGGAATGTTGGCCCAGAAACTAAGAAGGGGAATAACAATCGGGAAAGTAAATAAGAAATACTCAAGATAATGAAGATTAGAAAAAAAACAAAGCCAAAAAAAAAAAGAAATAATAGCAATAGTAATGTTAATGATTAAAAACTGACCCAAACAACTATTCAAAATAGGAACCAAATATATATTTAAGTCCAAAAACATAAAATCTACATAGAAAAAAGGATTTTGAAACATGGAATTCATTATCTCTCCAAAGAGGTTCACACTGTAACTATATTTCATGAATCCAGAGAGAGATAGGTCTGGTTTTCGTGATTTCTAATTTTACTCCATTGGTGAATGTTTTCATTTCCTGAGAATCATTAGAGCAAAACTATTGAGTCTCTCAATAGTTTTTCCTTTACGATCACCCCTAGAGTACTATATTTTAGGAGAACCTAAATATATGACCACAAGGATGCATCAGGGATACCTTTTCCATCATGAAATTGGTATCCAGAGTTGGCCATATTAGCAACATCGAAAGTCCAATCCACATGTTTATTTCTAGCTTGTTGTGAACAAATTACCAATCCCAAGGCCCCTGAATATTTCAATGACCTATCTCCATTTATGTTTTGTCAGATTATAGGATGGCTACACCACACATAAAAAACAAGTTTCTTAAGAGTTGAAAAACACAATTTGTTCTCAAAAATATACATTAGTTTTTTTTTTCAAAAAGTGCTTAAATGATACAATCATAATATAAGGTACATGACCTTAACTGAACTGAAAATTCACCAGAAGAACAAAAATTAAAAAAAAAAATGAATAACAAAACTTCCAACCAAACTAAACAAAGCTAATACCTGAAGAAAACAAAACTCTAACCAAAAACAAAACACAGTAATCGAGCTAATGAACATTCTCTTGTGGAAGATTTAGCACCACAGTCTAAAGGCCTATGGCTGGCCTTGGGAACATAGTGGGAAGGCCGTCATTCACCAATTGCAATAGCGTTTTAAAGATGAATCTAGCTATGCCTCTTTGGGGCCTTTTCAGGTCAAGGACTTCTAAGGCTAATATGAGACATGTACAGAATTGGGTTTCTAGATTTTGAATTTCTCTTGACTGATTTCCAATAATAAACTTGAAAAATCCCTCAGAACAAGGATGAATTAACCCTCTGAGACACCTGTATGTCCAGTTTTTGATGTGCTTTAACATTTCTTTGAAACCCTCTCATGTTCATTTTCAGTGTGAAGGGAATTCCACTGTATCAATGGAAACTCACTTCCCTTTCCTACCTGGGCTGCAGCATTTACTCAGCTCAAATATTATCACTCCCAAGGAGATAAAGATTTTAAAAATTCATCCTCTCAATGTGAACCACTAAATTAATAGCATATAATTTCTACCATTCAAAGTCTTCCTAATGCATATTTCCTGAAGGCCTTAGCTTTCTTCATTTTAGTAACAGGTTCTGCATCAGGAAGTCCTTATTTAGATACAATGTATCTCCTTGGCTTTGAACCAGCTGCTCACTCTTAGGTACTGGATTTACCCAAGCAAGTTTCTCCCTTTTGAATTCAGCTGTTACAAGTATGGTCTCTTAGGTTTTTCAACTTGAAGAATTGTCAAAGCTCTTACTGTCCCTACAGAGTTGTGTCTAGTAATGACCTGGATCAATCCTACATTCATGAGAACTGAGCAACACCATTGCATACAATCAAAATTGATCACTTGTCATCTCGGAAATGTTGTTTTCAAAGAAGGATTCAGTTGTTACTATTTACAAATCATTCCTCTTATACTTTAAAATGTAAACATTCCTCAAGGACAGAATTCTTTCTCAAGAAAGGAGGAGGAATTCTGAATTCTTTCATTATCATTGCGTTTGATTTACTTGTGGATATACACCTCATACCTTGGATCAGTCCAGCATGCCCAACTGCACAGAGCAAGTCACTTATTTGTAGGATGTGTGTGTGTGTGTGTGTGTGTGTAGGTCACTCCATGGTAACACCTGATACATGTTGGAGAAGAACATTTCTTCAAAGATACCATGGCCTCCTTTGTTTTGCATGCCTCTTTAGCATATCTAATCACTTCAAATTGCACCATTTATGTATTCCTCTGGGTCACAGATTAAAATCATAATATTCTTCCATCTCCATAGGGATTCAAAGCTCAATGATAAATAATTTTTGGAGACTTTAGATTCAAATTTTGTCCTAAAACTCATTAAGTATTTATTGTTCTGTAAATGCAAATCCAGCTGGTATTTTGGACATTTGAGTTTCATGGCGAGAAATCATCAGCTGAACACATTCCCTCCATTCTTGGCAAGTTCATGCTATGCTTCCTGAATGTCATGTTTGCTGTAACTACCTAGTTATACAGTCTTATGATATGCAAGTGAGTTCTAATATAGTTTTCTGAATACTCAGTGGTTCTGATCAGAATCTGTACAGTGGGGAATCAATCTCTTTGGGCTAAATTTAGGTTGCAAACTGCCTCTGTTTCCATTTTGAATAGCATCTTGTATATATGCATGTGGTTTTTAGATAGTTTTTCATTATCTATTAACAGTATACATACCATAGCATCAGATTATTTTAAGGTTACATGTGAAGTGATTTCTTTTCCCTCCTGGCTTAGAATTGTTTGGGGATATTTAGATCAATCTGTGTAACCCTACTCAATTCTTCTTGATATATTTTCATCTATGGATGGTGTAATATCTACAACCTTTGATATACTGTCTTTGATACACCTTCCTTCACCTGTGTAAATGAAAGTATTTATACCTATGAATGTTGTAATATCTTCAACCTTTGATATACAGAACTTTATGCATCTTCCTTCACCTATGTAAAAGAAAAATATTTACAGCAGGCGGATCCTGTAATGTTTTGGAAACTACATGATTCCCTAGCTAAAATATGACTAGGCATGCTTATTGAGGCTCAAACCGATCCATGGGGAGACACCACTGACTAAAAATGTCAACTACTACTCAGATATCCTCTATGTATGCAGTCAGAGGAACAGTTACTTCAGTTCAGGTGTGGAACTGATGAATTCTCAGCCATTTTCCAAATTAAAAAAAATTACTAAGACAAGGATTGAGGGAATGTTTTCATCTATGTAGAAAATGAATATCAGCCTCACATACAAATTTGTGGTGTGAAGTACTTGCAACACTGTACTGCAGAAAGAATAATATACTTTTCGGTATGGTCTTTCTGGACTCGAGTATGATATCAATATAGTCTTCTGTGACAGATTTTCAAGCACATATGACCATCTGAGAATTCCAGCAGAGTAAATCTTGCTCAAGATAATACCCTTCATGTTATTTGTGACCATCATCGGGACCAGATACTGCTAGGTATCAGAGTTCTGACTCATTTTTCAGTTTTTTTTATCTCATGCTAATTTTTGATGCTTTCTTTCCACCAATGAATAGTTAGTCATCAGGCCTGTGTACCAGATATCAGCTGCATGACCAGAGGTTGGATGCAATTTACCTCACTGCTGAATTCATAGATACACGGATTTTATTTTATGAGAAACCTTGATCTTCTAGAATGTAGAATATTGTTGTCTGTGGATTTCCTTGGCTCCTTCCATTCTCACGAGGTTCATATCAGTGAAGAAACTGCACACAGAATGTGGAAAATACTTGCTGGGCTACAGGATATACAAAATCAACAAAACTTTCCTTGCATGGGATTAGAACATAGTGGAGAGGAGATTCACTCAGATTAGTCAATGAAATGCTCACCCTGTATACCTAATGGACAAATGTTTACCCACCTTGATTGACTTGTTAGCCTTGCCTGCTTACCCTGCTTACCCAGTTCCCAGGAGATTTTATTCTCAGCAAGGGATAAGATGGTGAATCAACATCTTACACTTGCTCACTATTTCCCAGTTACTCAAAAATAAGCAGATTCCTCCAAAAGGAGCTCACATTTCTATAGTCTACCTGGCTTCAGGTCTGGAGCTATGAGCCCTGTCAACAAGAAAAACTCCATAACCAGGACAAAGTAAATCTTTTCTTTCTTTAGTGCTAGGGAGGATGGGCAGCTCTGATGGTGTCTTCCTTATTGTAGGTTCTTCTTTAATCAGGAGAGGTGGAAGAACATTGGAGGAGGGTAAGTTTGATCCATTTAGAGTTCCCATATAATAATAATAGTAATGAAAATGATAATGATAATGATAATAATAATAATAATAATAATAATAATAATAATAATATAATCATCTTCAGGAGCAGCAGCATCAACATCACCATCATCATAGAAGTTATAGAAGATGGGTAGGGGGGCCAGTTAGGGCTCTTATGGACATGAAAGTGGGAAAGAAAATAAAATTTGAAGTGCAAATATAGAAATATACAATTAAAAAAACCAATAAGATTTGCTAAAAATTTTAAAAAATGAAAGAAATTAAAGAAAAGAAATCTGCCAGCGAATTAGACATATTGACTCAGAAATTTAAAGGTCACTGTCAGGGAATGGTAATCAGAGTAAAACTAGTGGACAGTCTGAGATGATGAAGTCTCAACTAGAAACTCTTCTCTCTCCCAGATGTCAGTGTCAGACACAAACTGCACTATAGGAATCCAAAGTATGAAGGAGTTTACAACGAGATGAGGACACAATACTTGTTTTTGCCTTTTTCCTTAGCACCTTTCTCTTCAGGAAAATAATAATAAAAGCCATGAGCTCTCAGGAAAAAACTGTGCTCATCCCAACCCCTGGTTTTTTGAATAAAGAAATTAATGATTTAACTCTCTGATTTTCAGGAACCATTACTACAAGGAAAGTCCAGATGCTTCAAAAAGTATGACAGCCCCCAATTCCCGTATATGTAAAGATCAGATCAAGGCTATCTCTACAGTGGAACCACTCAAACCCTACCCAGAAATCACAGAGTATTCCCAAGGACCATGTATTTCTTTCTTTTTTTTATACCAAGACAGAAGTACAGCTTCCTTCTCCCCATCTCTTATATCTTCAACCTCTTTTTTCTCCCTCCCAAGTGGCTGGTTCCTCTGAATAGAAGGATAATTGGTAAACCCTAGAGGTACTGAAGGAATATCTGAGGTACAATTAAAGACACGACAACACTTGTGACATCACAGAAGAAGCTAGGGCTCTCCAGGGTACAAGACATTTTTCAGGGAGGGCCTAATGATGATATCACTGAGAACTGCCATGGCCTTCCCTGCTGAACAGCTTTCCTTACATTGACCAGATTCAAGGGTACCCTTTCCAGGAGAGTCTCCTGTGACACAGTGGAAACCTTTATGTACTACATCTCTAAAGCAAGAGACTTCTTTTGCTTCATTAGTAGTTACATGCTCTGAATGGAGAAAGTTAGTCAGGGGCTTGGCATGGGTAGAAATGTTCCAGGAACGTGGAGTGGAGGAGATTCTTCTGAATAATAATTTTATTCAATGGACCATTCCTGTGAAATATGATTCAATTTCTTAGGTTTTCTCTGTTTCCCAAAGGATAGTGTTTTCCCTACTGACCTTTAATTTTATTAAAGTGAGTATTTTATTACATTTTCTTACTGTACATTCCTTTATATGGGACTTTATATATAAAATTCTGTTTTCCAATTCAAGTTTTTGCAATGATTTTGGCAACAAAGGGGGTTCAGCTATAGAGTGAATATAGCATTGTATTTATTGTGTAACCCCTCCAAATGATAAACTCCCAAATCCTTATTTTATCCAACAATTACCAGACAGAGGTAAAGCAAAAAACAACATGGTTTACAGAGTGTAGTTCTGTAGTCCCATTAGATATCAGTTCTCTAATTTCTACCTTCATGTGTTCCCATGGCCAGACTTGAGGATTATAGATGTTTTACCATAATCCTTTCTTCTGTCCAAACATAAGTTATAGGAGGAGGTCACGGAGAGGAATGTCTTGAGGTCCAGGGAAACCTCAACATCAAGAGTTTCATCAGAAAAGGAGGAAGTCTATTTGGCACTGTCATTAATGGATTCTCCATTCTTGACCTAGTTGTTCAGAATGCACATTAAAATTCCACCTAACATCCAAGCTATAAGAGCCACTATATATATATTCACCAAAACTAGGTATGATTGAATGAAGCCAAGAGTGCATCCTGCCCAGAACTTTATATAGATCTCCCCTGAGAGACACAGCTAGAGAATGTCAACTACAGAAGTGAGTGATAGTGGCAAGCCAGTGACCTTTAATGTACCTCTTGTTCGTAGATTTTGAGATAGGATTACCAGACATGTGTAAGTGAGGTGTCTGAGGGTACATGGAAGGAAATTGGGGGCAAGCAACGTGAAGAAGGACGCCAATACAAGAGTCTGAACCACGCGTCAAATTTATTTTTCTCCATATCTGAATTTATACCATAACATGGGTATTTTTCATGTTCGGCATGTAGGGAATTCTAATGTCTGAATGGAAACTCACTTCCCTTTCCTACCTAGGCTACGGCATTAACTTAGCTCAAATGTTTTCACTCCTAAGGAGATAAATATTTCAAAATTTCATAATGTCAATGTCTACCACTAAATTTATAGCATAAAATTTCTACCATTCAAAGTCTTCCCCATGCATGTTCCTGAAGCCCTTAGCTTTATTCATTTTACTAACAGGTTCTGTACCCAGTAGTGCTTGTGTACATGCAATGTTTGTAGATCTCTCTTGAGAGACACAGCCAGAATACAGCAAATACGTAGGCAAATGTCAGCAGCAAACCACTGAACTGAGAATAGGACCCCCGTTGAAGGAATCAGAGAAAGAACTGGAAGAGCTTTAAGGGAATCAAAACCCCATATGAACAACAATGCCAAGCAACCAGAGCTTCTAAGGATTAAGCCACTACCTAAAGACTATACATGGTCTGACCCTGGGCTCCAACCTCATAGGTAGCCATGAATATTCTAATAAGATCACCAGTGAAAGGGTAAGCCCTTGGTCCTGCAAAGACTGAAGCCCCAGTGAACGTGATTGTTGGAGTGATGGTTTTAATGGGGTGAGGATGGGGAGGGGAAGCCCATGTTGAGGCGGAGGGGGATCTGTTAGGGGAATGTTGACCCAGAAAGTAGGAAGGGGAATAACAATCAGGAAGGTAAATAAGAAATACTCAAGTTAATAAAGATTTAAAAAAAAACAAAACCAAAAAAATAAAAAAAAAATAAAAGAAATAATAGCAATAATGTTAATGATTAAAAACTAACCCAAACAACAATGCATAATAGGCACCAAATATATATTTAAGTTCAAAAACATAAAAACTAAGTAGAAAAAAGGTTTTTGAAACATGAAATTCATTATCTCTCCAAAGAGGTTCCCACTGTGACTACATTTCATGAAACCAGAGAGAGATAGGTGATTTCAATTTTTACTCCATTGGTGAATGTTTTCATTTCCTGAGAATCATTAGAGCAAAACTATTGTGTCTCTCAATAGTTTTTTTCTGTACAATCCCCCCTATAGTACTATATTTTAGGAGAACCTAAATATATGACCACAAGCATGCATCAGGGATGCACAAGGATGCATAACTTTTCATCATGAAATTGGTGTCCACAGTGGGCCATACTAGCAACATCGAAAGTCCAATCTATAACAACCTCTGGCTTGTTGTGAATAAATTATCAATCCCAAGTCCCCTGAATGTTTCAGTGACCTATCTCCACTTATGGTTTGTCCGATTACAGGATGGCTACACCACACATAAAAAACCAGTTTCTTAAGAGTTGAAAAACACAATTTATTCTGAAAAATATACATCAGCTTTTTTCAAAAAGTGAGTAAATTATACAATCATAATATAAAGTGCATGACCTTAACCGAACTGAAAATTCACCTGAAGAACAAAAATTAAAAAAGAATGAATAACAAAACTTCCAACCAAACCAAACAAAGCTAATACCTGAAGAAAACAAAACTCTAACCAAAAACAAAACACAGTAATCAAGGTAATGAACATTCTCTTGTTGAAGACTTAGCACCACAGTCTAAAGGCCTGTGGCTGTCCTTGGTAACGTAGTGCGAATGCAGTCATTCACCAATTGCAATAGCGTTTTAAAGATGAATCTAGCTATGCCTCTTTGGGGCCTTTACAGGTCAAGGACTTCCAAGACCGATATGAGACATGTACAGAATTGGTTTTTAGATTTTGAATTTCTCTTGACAGATTTCCAATAATAATCTTAAAAATCCTTTAGAATAAGAATGAATTAACCCTATGAGACTCCTCCTGGATTCCCAGCATTTTTTGATGTGCTTCAACACTTCTTTGAAACCCTCTCATGTTCATGTTCAGTGTGAACAGAGTTCCAATATCTGAATGGAAACTAACTTCCCTTTCCGACCTGGGCTACAGCATTTATTTATTCTGCTCAAATATTTTCACTCCCAAGGTGATAAAGATTTTAAAAATTGATCTTCTCAATGTGTACCACTAAATTAATAGCATATAATTTCTACCATTCAAAGTCTTTCTAATGCATATTTCCTGAAACCCTTAGCTTTCTTCATTTTACTAACATGTTCTGCATCAGGAAATCCTTATTTAGATACAATGTTATTCCTTGGCTTTGTACCAGCTGCTCAGTCTTAGGTACTGGATTTACCCAAGCACAAGATTCTCCCATTTGAATTAAGCTGTTGCCAGTATGGTTACTTAGGTTTTTCAACTTGAAGAATTATCAAAGCTCTTCCTGTCCATACAGAGTTGTCTAGTAATGACCTGGTTCAATCCTACAATCAAGAGAACTGAGCAACTACAGTTCCATAAAATCAAAATTGAGTCACTAGACATCTCTGAAATATTGTTTTCAAAGTGGAATTCAGTTGTTACTGTTTTCAAATCATTCCTCTTAAACTTTAAAATGTAAGCATTGCTCATGCATCGAATTCTTTCTCAAGAAAGGAGGAGGTATTCTGTATTCTTTCATTGACATTGGGTTTGACTTACTTTGGAGTATACACTTCATACCTTGGATCAATCCACCATGCCCCAACTGCATAGAGCAAGTCACTTATTTTTAGGATGTGTGTGTGTGTGTGTGTGTGTGTGTGTGTGTGTGTGTGTGTGTGTGTGTGTGTGTGTGTCTAGGTCACTCCATGGGAACTCCTGCTACAAGTTGGAGATGCACAATTCTTCAAAGATAACATGGCCTCCTTTGTTTTGCATGCCTATTTAACATATCTAATCACATCAAAATGCACCATTTACTTATACCTCTAGGTCACAGATTAAACTCACAATATCCTCCAATCTTCATAGGGATTCAGATCTCAATGATAAATAATTTTTGGAGACTTTAGATTCAAATATTGTCCTAAAGCTCATGAAGTATTTATTGTTCTATAAATGCAAATCCAGAAGGTATTTTGGACATTTGAGTTTCATGGCCAGAAATAATCAGATAAATGCATTCCCTCCATTTTTTGCAAGTTCAGACTATGCTTCACGAATATCATATTTGGTGTGACTACCTAGTTATACAATCTTATTATATGCAAGTGAGTTCTAATATAGATTTCTTAATACCCAATGGTTCTGATCAGAATCTGTAAAGTGGGGAATCGATCTGTTTGTGCTAAATGTAGGTTGCAAACTGCCTCTGGATAAATTTTTGAATAGCATCTTGTATATATGCATGTGCTTTTTAGGTGAGTTTTCATTATCTATTAAGAGTATAACAGCTATTAACCATAGCGTCAGATTATTTTAAGTTTTCATGTTAAGTGATTTCTTGTACCTTCTGTCTTAGAATTGTGTGTACTTAGATCAATCTGTGTAGCCCTATGCAATTCCTCTTGATACATTTTCATCTATGGATGGTGTAATATCTACAACCTTTGATGTACTGCCTTTGATACACCTTCCTTCACCTGAGTAAATTAAAAATTTTTTTTATCTATGGATGGTGTAATATCTTCAACCTTTGATATACAGAACTTTTTGCACCTTCCTTCACCTGTGTAAAAGAAAGATATTTACAGCAGATGGATCCTGTAATGTTTTGGATACTAAATGATTCCCTTAGCTAAAATATGACTATGCATGCTTAATGAGGCTCAAACAGATCCATGGTGGATGCCACTGACTAAAAATGTCAACTACTACTCAGATGTCCTCTATGTTTACAGACAGAGGAACAGTTACTTCAGTTCAGGTGTAGAACTGATGCATTCTCAGCCATTTTCCAAATTATAAAAAAAAAATTACTGGGACAAGGATTGAGGGAATGCTTTCATCTATGTAGAACATTAATTTCAGCTTCACATACAAATGTGTGATGTGAAGTACTTGCCACACTGTACTGCATACGGAATAATATATTTTTGGGTATGGTCTTTCTGGACTAGTGTATGATATCAATACAGTCTTCTGTGGCAGATTTTCAAGCACATATGAACATCTGAGAATAACAGCAGAATAAATCTTGCTCAAGATCATACCCTTCACGTTATTTGTGACCCTCATCGGGACCAGTTACAGCTAGGTATCAGAGTTCTGATTTAATTTTAAGTTTTTCATTTTATCTCATGCTAATTGTTGATGCTTTCTTTCCCCCATGGGATACTTTGTCAACAGGCCTGTGTACCTGATATCAGCAGTATGACCAGAGATTGGATGCAATTTACCTCACTGTTGAATTCATAGATACACAATTTTTTTTTATGAGAAGGCCTTGATCTTCTAGAATGTAGAATGTTGTTGTCTGTGGCTTTCCTTGACTCCCTCCATTCTCACAAGCTTCATATCAGTGAAGAAACTGCACACAGAATCTGAAAAACACTTGCTGGGCCACAGGATAGACAAAATCAACAAAACTTTCCTTGCATTGGATTAGAACATAGTAGACAGGGTTACATTCAGCTTAGTCAATGAAATGCTCCCCCTGTATAACTAATGGACAAACGTTTACCCACCTGGATTGACTTGTTAGCCTTGCCTGCTTATCCTGCTTACCCAGTTCCCAGGAAACTTTATTCTCAGCAAGGGATAAGGCGGTGGATCAACATCTTATACTTGCTCACTCTTTCCCAGTTACTCCAAAAAAAGCAGATTCCTCCAAAAGGAGCTCCCATTTCAATAGTCTTCCTGGATTCAGGTCTGAAGCTATGAGCCCAGTCAACAAGAATATCTCCATAACCAAATCATAGTAAATCTTTTCTTTCTTGTGTTCTGGGGAGGATGGGCAGCTCTGATGGTGTCTTCCTTATTGTAGGTACTTCTTGGAACAGGAGAGGTGAAAGAGTGTTGGAGGAGGATAAGTCTTGAATCTATTAGAGTTTCCGTATAATAATAATAAAAATAATAATAATAATAATAATAATAACAACAACAACAACAACAACAACAACCACCACCACCGCCACCATCATCATCAACACCATCATCAATACTATCACTGTCACCCTCAAAAGTAATTTAGGCTGGTAAGATGATTCAGGATTTAAGAGAACTGATTACTTTTCCTTCGGTCATGAGTTTAATTCCCAGCAAATACATCGTGGCATACAACCATGTATAATGACATCTGATGCCCAATTCTGTTGTGTTTGACAGTTGCAATATACTGATACAAATCAAATAAAATAAATCTTTAAAATAAATACATAAAAATTTTATTAACAATGTTTAAGTTACAGTGCTTCTGTACCTGATCAGCTTTTTGTATTCCTCTGAGGATAGAAAATGCATTCTCTTTCTTTAAAAATCTATGATGAGAGCTCACACATTACTTGCCATATCCCAAGACTTTTATTCAAAACACACCTTCTGCTTTTCTGAGAAATTAAATACTTTCTTATCAAACTCCTATCCTTCTTCATGTCCTGCCTCTGAGAGGCACATAAGAAAATTAGTTTGTACATGAGGACATTACACATGCATTTTCCTGTGGTGTGAGAAAACTGAAGTTAACACAGAGGGGTCAGGACAGTCAACAAAGAAGTGGGCATAATGGCTATCTTTTGTCCAAATGCTGTTGGTGCAATGGGTCAGCATTCCTGTGAGTTTTCCAACTCACAGGTCATCTTCTGGAGTTAATTAGTCAATTTCTCCCCCTTCTTAATCTGTTGTACTTGCTCACTGATGGTGGAGGTTGGGATGATACCTTCCCAGCAGACCCTGTAGAGAAACACAAGGGAACATGCATAGTAATGGCCCAGACACAGGAGAGAAAATGCAAGTCCCCCAATGCAGCATGACGAAAGGGGAAATATGCAGACACTTGGAAGCACTTAAATAGGAGGAAAGTTCTCTTCAAGCTGGACTTATTAGCTATTTTCTTTCTCCCAACCATGATCACTAGACATATGCCTCATTCCCTTCTGCAGTCCCCCTGGTCCTTAAGAAAAAAAATCTGGCTGTGACATGAATAAATGGAGGTCATTTTCAGTTTGTATCTGTTGGGATTCAGGTAAGTCCTGGAGTACATAGTGTTTAGGACCACCAAGCGTTAATCATGTATGTTCAAGACAAAGAGTAAGAAAACTTGATGCATGTCCAAGGGAGTAGCCCTGTCTTCATTCTTATCATAAAATTCCAATGATATGTCCAGGAATCCACTGAAGATAAAATTCAATACTCTGCCCTGAGAGTCAAAGCTTTTATCCCTGTGACTTTTCTTTGAATTCTTCCTCATTCAGAATGAAATTAAGGAACACATAGTAGACCAGATGCATGCTTGACAATTCCTGGCTCTCTTTCAAAAATTCATAAGATATTCCTGAAACTGGGTCTCTTCTTTAGGAATCCAGAGCCTTCAGGTCATAAGTCCTACTCCTAGAAGGCCTGAGCCTTGACCACCTCCTCTAGGCAGCTCCTCAGAAGCAGTCCACTGTTCTCTCTTGCCCTTTTCCACCAGATAATTTATGTTTTCACTTCTATAACAAGAAAGAATCTTAATTTCTCCTTCCTCTCTCTTTTGTCTCTCCATGCTCTCTGTTTTCTCTGTAAATAGCTTGATCATCTTGAAAAACATTTGTTTGGATAAACCAATAAGTACTAAATAAAAGCAACAAGGGCAGTTTCTGTTTCCATAACACTAGTGACATCACAGAGAATAGCATGGAAATTCCAGCATACATTAGAGTATCCAGAAAAAAAGTCCCCTTCACCAGCTCATAACTACCCATTAAGTAGATCTTATCCAAATATACAAGGCTAGTTGCCCTTTTAAGGATCTTTGCCTTTGACACAAGGGAAGACTTACTATCACTATCCCTTCTAACCCAGAGATATCACTGATCTATCATATTTTTTACCACCTTCATGCACGAAGAGTGAAGACACAATTTTCAAACACAACCCACAAATGGTCCTCCCCAACTTAGGTATCACACGCAAAATGAGAAAGAAGAAAATAAACTGAAAATATTGCTCAGAATGCTTGTCAGTGATGCGATGATTCGACACAGTTATTCAATCTCAGGGGACATCTTCTGTAGCTAAATGACAAATTTCTCCAAATTCTTCATATATTCCTCCTGCTAAGTAATGTTGGAGGGTTGTGATGATGTCTTCCCAGTAGGCCAGGTACATAGATAAATACAGTTAAACAAAGACTTGGGGAAGATCCACAGACTACAACAGTTTGGATAGGGGAGGAAAAAATACAGAAAACATACAAATTCTTATAAAAATTTCCCTCAGAGCCTCGAAAATTACTCATTTTAGCCATGAGGCTGGTTGTGATGTGATGAGTGGTACACAGTTATCGCTACAGTTTCATTGATTAACACAAGTTAATTTGAGTCATCAAAAGCAGACACTCAGAGAAAGCATTATGGGTCAATCTTGGAATGAGAAATTAAGAAGTGAAACTGAAGTATAAAGAGGTATCATGTGAAAGAAACAGATAGATAGAGACAAAGACAGAAAGATAGACAGACAGGCATACAGATACACACACACACACACACACACACACACACACAAACACACACATACACTCACACACACAAAACAAAGCAGCAGTCATAGGGGGAAATTTTGTTGTAGATCATTGGTAAGGAGCTTCAGCCAGGGAAGAAAAGTTAAATTCTTCATTTGGGTGCCACATGTGACAACTTCTATACTCCTGAAAGGCAGTCACTACTACATTTATGTACAACATCCATTAGGAAAATACAGACAGGGAAGGGTAATGAAAGGGAAGAGACTAGGTATTGTTACACAATGCATGTTTATTAAAGCCCCATGTTACCTTTCTCCTGAGGCTGGTAGTCCCTGTAAAGAGAAGCCAGTCCATGGTCAGCCCGGCATGCATTTCTTTGATCTCTGAATATTTTCCTTCCATACATGATCCTTGCCCCCTAGGCTTGTTGTGAGTGGTTGAATATTCTACTTCTTCTCAGTTGTTAAAGTTCTAGTCTAGTAGATTTGGACATCAATTCTATTTTTAATTGTCGTTCTCCAGTAGCCAGCAAGTTCAGATAACACTGGGGTTTATGAGAGAATCAAGTGCATAAACTGACATGAAATATGTTTTCATTAGTAAAGACTGTTTTGGGGTGGCTGAAAAATAGGAAAGAGAGGCAGACAAAAGGAGAAAGAGAGATGAGACAGAGAGACAGAGAAAGACACATACAAACAGAGAGAGAGAAAGAGTGAAAGAATATGCCTTGTGTATATGAAGCCAGAAAATAATTTGTATATCTAGAAGACAAGCTATAAATGACTGTCTGTAAATCCCACTAACTAAGAAAGTAACCTGGAGCCAATTGTGCTATTGAGACTTCATACCAATGTGAGACAGTAGACTTCCATTAGCAAATCCTTATCCAGGAAAATGTAGTTATGGTGGTCCAGAAAAAAAGGACAGCTTTGTCTCCTTTGTCTGCCTCTCATTACTCTGATCTCCCATGTCACAAGAGACTGAATGGTCTTCCACATACCCTGAAATTAGCTCACAAGGAATAGAAGCTATCTTCAATGGTGCTTCATCTGAGCCTACCCTTGGCTTGTGGAAGGTACTCAGGAAGCTAACTGACAGGTTACACTTTACCTAGCTTGGTGTCAAAGTTAAGACATGAGACCCCACTCTGAGATTGTCAACACTTCCATGTTTCCAATGGGAGGGCAGTGTCACAATGCCCTGATACTGTTTTGTCACGACTTTCATATGCTTCATGTGACCAAATTGAGAGCCTCCTTCAGCTTATTCACAGATCAACAGGATGCAACTTTGCTTCAGAGCCTTCATGTCTGGCCACAGAAGCCAAGAGAAAAATGTAACAGTTAACAGTGATATTGTAGCCATGCCATGGCATTTCCTCCAAGTTTTACTTTCAAGTGTACTATTTTATTGCAGATTATGCTACTCTTTCTAGAAGGTCAGGTTGTGGAAGAACATTTGGATGCTTCCCCATTTACAGTTTATAGATTTCTTACACAGTCTCCTTTCAGTGACAAGGTTTGTGTAAACTTGCATATAAACTTACCATTTAAGTACACAAACAGAAAGACACACACACACACACACACACACACACACACACACAGACACATACAGTGTAGGGATAATAGAGAAGAGCTTATGGAAGAAAAGTCAGATCAGTTCGTCTACAATATAAAATGTGAAGGGTTTCACTAAAATCTATTACCCTAGAATGGAGGAATGGGAAAATGGGAAAGAATTGTGAGTCGTGCTTTCCCCACAACTTGGCCACATGAACAATGAAGTATGAGACAATAAATCTGAATGATAATAGCCAAAGACCAGGAACATAAACAGTCAATTGAATGTGAATGCAGCTCATCTCTCTGATCTCTAATGGAAGATTTCCACGTTTCTCACACCTCTCCTGCATAATATTTCATTGCACTCCAATGCTAGCACACTGAAGGATATTCAAGAATATACCTGACTGGTGATCTTTTGACCTACCTTCATTAGAGACGAAGCAAGAGTGTCAGCATTCCCAAAGCTCTTTTGAGCAGGGGGTGCTGATTTCCTCTGGATCCCTTAGAAATGCTTCAGAAATCCAAGGAGTCAGTCTTCTCAGGCCAACTCACAGTTGCACATGGTGTATCTTGTCTTAACAACACCATCACCTGGAGTTACAGAAGCCAGGATAAAAACTGCAAACTCCACCAACCTACATTTTTTGACAGATGCCTAGAATCACTGATAGGTCTCTCTGTAACCACGACTATAGATAGGCATCCATTGTAGGGGATAGCATGGTTGTTTAGTTCCCCCAATTACTCAGAACAAGTAGGGAAGTCAGGGAGGAGCCAGTCTGTGTTCTAGTTTACTAACTGAAAGCTCTTCACTGTAGTAGAAAACTGCCTGCCAAAGGACACTGTTAGGACAAAACAGCAAGGAACAGATTTGGAAAAGGTCTATACCAATTCTCCATCTGATAGAGGGCTATTACAAATACATACAAAAAATGCAAAAACTTAGACTTCAGAGAAACAATTAACCCTATTAAAATTATGTTCCAGAACTAAACAAAGATTTCTTAACTGAGGAAAATCAAATATCTGAGAAGCATATAAAGAAATGTTCAACATACTTAGTCATCATGGAAATGTAAATGAAAACAACCCTGAGATTCCACTTCACACATGTAAGAATGGCTGAAATAAAAAAAATCAGGAGACAGCAGATGTTGATAAAGATGTCAAGGAAAAGGAATGATCCTTCTTCGTTGGTGGGATTACAAACTGGTTCAACCATTCTGGAAATGAGTCTGGAGATTCCTCAAAAAATTTGAAATTGCGCTACCTGAGGACCCAGATATACCTATCCTGGGCATATAACCAAAGGATGCTCCAACATGCAAAACAGACACATGCTCAGCAATGTTCATAGCAGCCTTATTCATGATACCAGGAGCTAGAAGGAAGCCTAATGGCACCAATCAGAGGAATGGAAACAGAAAATGTAGTACATCTACACAATGGTGTACTATTCGACTATCAAAAGCAAAGATTTCAAGAAATTCATAGACAAATGGATTGAACTAGAAAATATAATATTAACTGAGGTAACACAACCACAGAAAAACACACATGGTAAGAAATCACCAAAAATAGATATTCCCACAAAAGCTCAATATACCGAAGATGCAGACTACAGACCACTGGAAGCCCAAGGAAACACCCAAAATGTGCATGCTTCATTCCTTTTTGAAAAGGGGAACAAAAATATCTTTGAATTTAGAGTGGAAATTGAATGAATCGCAATCTGAGCATTACGTCCATATGGAAAAAATATATTAAATATGAATATATATATAATATATAAGAAAAATTATATACATGAATATATGTACATATTCATGGCATATATATACATACATATATACATATACATATACATATACATATACATATATATATATATATATATATATATATATATATATATATATGCAATGAAAACCAGATAAGATTGAAGAAGCTAAGAAGTGCACGCTGCCAGGTACCAGATATAGATCTTTCCTGTGAGACACAGCTAGACTCTGTCAAGTACAGCAGTGAATTATTGTGGCAGAGCAATGAACTGAAAATCGACCACTTGTTGGTAGATTTTGGGAAGAGTACAAGAGCTGAAGGGCTTTTCAACCCTATAAGAACAACAATGCCAATGAACCAGAGGCTGGTATGTAGCAGAGGATGGCCTTGTTGGGAAACAATGGAAGGAGAAGGTCCTGGTCCAACCTAGGTTTAACTCTCAGGTCAATGGAATATCAAGGTGCATTTATAAATATATAAATATTATATATTTATAGATGAATGTTAGGTGGAACTGTTAGAGCTCTTATGGGCAGGAAACTGTGAAAAAATAAAATTTGAAATGCAAATATAGTAATAACCAATTAAAAAAGCAATAAAATTTGCTAAAATTATTAAAAAATGAAAAAAAAATTAAAGAAAAGAAATCTGCCAGCTAATTACACATATTGACTAAGAAATCTAATGGCTCACTGTCAGGGAATGGTAATCAAAGTAATACTAGTGGAAAGACTGAGATGATGAAATCTCAACTAATATCACTGCTCTCTCCCAGATATCTGCGTCAGACACAAACTGCACTATAGGAATCCAAATCATGGAGGAGTTTACACTGAGCTGCGGACACAATACTTGTCTTTGCCTTCTTCCTTAGCACCTTTTTCTTCAGGGCAAAAATAATAAAAGCCATGAGCTTTCAGGAAAACAACTGTGCCCATCCCAAACCC
This sequence comes from Rattus norvegicus, assembly GCF_021556685.1. Taxonomy (NCBI): domain Eukaryota; kingdom Metazoa; phylum Chordata; class Mammalia; order Rodentia; family Muridae; genus Rattus; species Rattus norvegicus. The sequence goes on along the minus strand of NC_141555.1, from coordinate 56,509,428 downwards.
TGGTTTTTGGAATAAAGAAATTAATGATTTAAACTCTCTGACTTTTAGGATCCATTACAACAAGCAAAGTCCAGATGCTTCTAAGAGTATGACAGCCCCCAATTCCCATATGTGGAAGGCTCAGATCAAGGGTATCTCTTCAGTGGAACCACTCAACCCCTACCCAGTAATAACTGAGCTTTCCCAAGGACCACATATTTCTTCCTTTTTTTATACCAAGGCAGAACGCCAGCTGCCTTTTCCCCATCTCTGATATTTTCTTCCTCTTTATTTTCCCTCCCAAATGTCTCTTTACTCTGAATTAGAGGCCGGTTAGTAAGCCCTAGAGGTACTGAAGGAATATCTTAGAGGCAGTTGCAGTCACGACAACACATGTCACATCACAGAAGAAGATAGGGATCATCACGTTACTTGAGATTTTTCATGGAGGGCCTAATGATGATGTCACTGAGAACTGCCATGGCCTAACTCTAAACAGCTTTCCTTACATTGATCAGTTTCGAGAGTGCCTTTTCCATGTATGTCTCCTGTGACACAGGGGAGACCTTTACATACTCCATCTCTCTAAAGCTAGAGACATCTTTTTCCTTCATTAGTGGTTACATTCTCTGAATGGAGAAAGGTAGTCAGGGTCTTGGCATGGGTAGAATTGTTCTAGGAATGTGGAGTGGAGGAGATTATTCTGGATAATAATGTTATTCAATGGACCATTCCTGTAATATATGATTAAATTTCTTAGCTTTTCTCTGTTTCCCAAAGGCTAGTGTTTTCACTACAGACCTTTAATTGTGTGAGTATTTTATTACATTTTCTTATTGTACATTCCTTTATATGTGAATTTATGTATATTCCTGAATGTGTATTCAAGAATTCTGTTTTCCAATTCAAGTTTTTGCAATGATTTTGGCAAGATAGTGGGCTCAGCACATAGAATGAATATAACAGTGTATTTATTGTGTACCTCCTTCAAATGTTAAACTCCCAAATCCTTATTTTATCCAACAATTACCAGACATCAGTAAAGCAATGAACAAAATGGATTACAGAGTATGGTTCTGTAGTCCCATTAGATATCAGTTCTCTAATATATACCTTCCTGTGTTCCCATGCCAGATTTGAGGGTTTTAGATGTTTTACCATAATTCTTTCTTCAGGCCAAACATAAGATATAGGAGGAGGGTCAGGGTGAGGAATGGCTTCCAGAGAAACCTCAACGTCAATAGTTCCATCAGAAAAGGAGGAAGTCTATATGGCACTGTCATTTGTGGATTCTACATTCTTGACCTAGTTGCTCAGAATCCACATTAAATTCTACCTAAACTCCAAGCTGTAGGAGCCACCAAATGTATATACATACCTACCAAAACTACGTATGATTGATGAAGCTCAGAAATGCATCCTGCCCGGAACTTTATATAGATATTCCCTGAGAGACACAGCTAGAGCATGTCAAATACAGAAGAGAATGACAGTGGCAAACCAGTGACCTTTAAATGCATGTCTTGTTGGTAGATTTTGAGAAAGGATTACAAGAGCTGGGTAAGTGAGGGGACTGAAGGTACATGGAAGAGAATTGGGGACAAGCAACACGAAGAAGGACGCCAAGACAAGATTCTAAATCACGGGTCAATTTTCTTTTTCTGTGTGGCTGAATTTATACCATAATAGGGGTAACTGAGAAAGGGGGAGGTAAGAAACTTTTATGCAGGCCAAGTACACAATATTTGAGTGGTCAGAAAATCGGCCAATGTTGACAGGATGTGAGAAATTTCACCGATTTGTCATATTATTAGTAATCAGGACAACTTTATCATATTATTGTTTTTCTTGACCACCTTATTTGTAATGGCTCCTGCACCTGGGTGGGGATATTCCATGAACCCAGTCATACTTAATTCTAACCATAATAGTAACATCAACAAGGTAGGGCTTCAATGGCATCACTCTCGACATCTCCCCCTTCCTTATAGTCAAATGAATAGGAGTCAAATGGCCGAGCTTGTCCTAGAATGAACCCCTCGAGAACTTTGTCTGTCTTAGGTTGGAGTGATATTTGTCACATGGCCAAGAGAATCTTTTAGCCAGGGTCCGTCATTGAATAAGGCAGCAATTAATGATGCCAACCTGCCCCATGTTGTTGACCCTTTATTCGTGAATATACCACTCTCTTACCTGTCATTGACTGTCCAGCTTAGAACACAGGGTTGACAACTTCTCGATTTTTCAGCAAAGGCATCAGGACAATAGGCAGAAAAGAATCTTGGCCTCATTTAACTGAAGGACAAAAATATCCTCACCTGGACTGGAGGAGATGTGTAGGTGAGCTTGTCCCTCATCAAAGCCTATTCCATAGGTAGTCTATGATAATACACCTGAATAGAAAACTGTCACGTAATCATATCTATCGACTCAGAAATCTAAAGGGTAATTGTCAGGGAATGATAGTCAGAGCAGTACAAGAGAATATATTTGCACCACAAAACAAGATAAGATTGATGAAGCTAAGAAGTAGTGCATGCTGCCAGGAACCAGATAAAGATTTTTCCAGGCACACACAGCTAGAGCATGCCAAATACAGAATTGAATGCTAGTGGCAAAAAAGTTAACTGAAAATGGACCTTTTGTTGGTAGATTTGAGAAAGGTTTACAAGAGCTGATGGTGCAATCAACCCCATAAGAACAACAATGCCAGTGAACCAGAGCGTTCTGGTACTAAAACAATAATGATAGGATGTTCCTGGACAGATCTATGGCCCCAAATGCATATGTAGCAAAAGATGGCCTTGTTGGGCACCAATGGAAGGAGAAGCCCTTGGTCCTGTCTAGTTTTGACTGATAGTTCAAGGGAATGTCAAGGGACAGAAAGGGGGATTAGAGAAGAAGTTTAGGAGGACCAGTTAGGGATCTTATGGACAGAAAAATGGGAAAGGAAATAACCTTTGAAAGGTAAATAAAGAATTATCCAGCTAGGAGTTGGGGATTTAGCTCAGCGGTAGAGCGCTTGCCTAGGAAGCACAAGGTCCTGGGTTCGGTCCCCAGCTCCGAAAAAAAAAAAAAAAAGAAAGAAAGAAAAGAAATATGCAGTTAAAAAACAATAAATTGTTAAAAATTAAAAGAAAAATTAAAGAAAAAAAAAGAAAAGAGAGCTTCCAGCTAACCACATCTATGGGCTCAGAAATCTAAAGATTCACTATCAGGAAATGATACTCAGAGTAATACTAGTCAAAAGATTGAGATGATGAAGTCTTAACTTGTAGCACTTCTCTCACATAGATATCAGTGTTAGACAACAACTGCACTTTAGGAATCCAAAGAATGGAGGAGTTTACTCTGAGCTGAGTACAAAATACTTGTCTTTCTCTTTTTCCTCAGGAGGTTTTTTTTTTTTTTTTTGTATTAAAAGAGTAAAAGTCATGAGCTGTCAGGAAACAAATGTGCCAAGATGAAAACCTATCTTTTGGAATAAAAAAAATTAGTGATATAAACTCTCTGATTTCCAGGAACCATAACAAGCAAGGAAATACAGATACTTCTGAGAGGCTCCAATCTCCTTATTCTGTATGTGGAAGGATAAGGTCTAAGCTATCTCTTTAGTAATTCCACTCCAACCCTACACAGGATTCGCTGAGCTTTCCCAAGGACCACATATTTCTTTGTTTTTCTATACCAAGACAGAAACTCAGCTTCCTTCTCCCAATCTCTGATCTCTTCATCCTCTTTGTTCTCTCTCCCAAATGGCTGTTTACTCTGAATTAGAGGCCAATTACTGAACCCTAGAGGTACAGAAGGAATGCCTAAGAGGCACATGCTGACATGACAACACTTGTGACATTACAAAAGAAGATAAAGTTCTCCAGATTACAAGAGATTTTTCAGGAAGGGCCTAATGGTGATGTCACTGAGAACTGCCATGGCCTACCTGCTGAACAGCTTTCTTTACATTGACCAGATTTGAGGGTGCCCTTTCCATGAGTGTCCCTTGACACAGTGGAAACCTTTATGTACTCCATCTCTCTAAAATTAGAGACTTCTCTTTGTTTTATTAGTGGTTACATGCTCTGAATTAAACTGAAGGGCTTGGAATGGGTAGAAAAGATCTTGTAACATGGAGTGGAGGAGATTCTTCTGGATAACAATTTATTCCCAGGTACAGTCATGAAATACTGTTCAATATTGTAGGTTTTTATCTGTTTCCAAAGGCCAGTATTTTCCCTACAGACCTTCAATTGAATGAATATTGTATTTCACATTCTTATTGTGCATTCCTCCATATGGGACTTTATGAATATTGCTGAATGTGTACTCAAAAATTGCTTTCCAATTCCATTATCTGCAATGATTTTGGCAACAAATATGGCCCAGCTATAGAATAAGTATAACAACGTAAATATGGTGTACCTACTTGAAATGATAAGCTCGCCAATCCTTATTTCATACCAAAACGACCAGACATCAGCAAACCAAATGACAACATGGACTATGGAATTCACTGGTTCTCTAGTCCCTTTTGATGTAAATTCTGCATTATCTACCTTATTGTGTTCCAAGGAAGTGGCTTGAGGGTTTTGGATGTTGTACCATGATTCTTTCTTCAGGACAAATATAAGATACAGGCGGATGTGCAGGATGAGGAATTGCTTGAGGTCCAAAGATACCTCAGCTTCGTTAGGTTAATAAGACCTGGAGAGACTTTATTTGGCACTGTCATTTATGGATTCTACTTTGTTGACCTTGGTTGCCAGAACCCTTGTTAAAATTCCATCTAAGCTCCTAGCTATAGAATATATATATATATATATATATATATATATATATATATATATATATATATAATAGATATATACGTATATATATATATAATAGATATATACATATAGATATAGACAGATATTTCAGCCACCACAACTAGATAAGATTGATGAATCTTAGATTTGCATGATTAGAAGAAACATATAGATATTTCCTGAGAGACACAGCTAGAGCATGTCAAATACAGAAGTGAATGCTAGTGGCAAACCAGTGAACTGAAAAGGGACCTTTTTTGGTAGATTTTGAGAAAGGATTACAAGAGTTTAAGGTGTTTTCAACAGCATAAGAACAACATTGCCAATGAACCAGATCTTCCTGGTACTAGACCAATATTCAATGACTTTACATGGACAGACCAATTGCCCTAAATGAATATGTGGCAAAGGATGGCCTTGATGGGCACCAATGGAAGGAGAAGCCCTTGATCCAACCTAGGATTATCTTCTATTTCAAGGGATTGTCAAGGGGCAGAAAGTGTGGTTAAAGAAGTGATAGTGAACAGGTAGGGTATCATGGGAAGGAAAATGAAAAAGAAAATAATATTTTATTTGTAAATATAGAAAGATGCAGTTTAAAGAGCACTAAAATTTGCCAAAAATAAATAAAAGAAAGATATGAAAGTTAAGAAAACTGGGAACTAATCACACCTATTGACTCGGAAATCTAAAGTGGTAGTCAGAGTAATACTAGTGGAAAGACAGAGATAATGAAGTCTAAACTAGAAGCACTTCTCTCTCCCAAATATCAGTGTCAGACACAAACTGCACTATAGGGATCCAAAGAATGAAGGAGTTTACTGTGAGCTAGGGATGCAATACTTGTCTTTCCCTTCTTCCTTAGGACCTTTTTCTTTTGGGCAAAAGGAATAAAGGCCATGAGCTAACAGGAAAACAACTGTGCCATTCCCAACACTTGGCATTGGAGTAAAGAAATGAATGATATAAACTATCTGACTTCCAGGTACCATAAGATCATGGAAGTCCAGATGCTTCTGAGAGGCTCCCAGCTCCTGATTCCCATATGGGGAAGGTTAAGAGCAAGGCGATCTCTTAAGTTACTCCACTCAACAAATATGAAGTACTCACTTAGCATTCCCAAGGACCACATATATCTCTCTTATTTTTACACCAAGGCAGAAGGCCAGGTTTCTTCTCCCCATCCTTGGTGGGCACTATGGGAGTAGAAGCCTTTTTTCCTACCAAGGTTTGTCTCCAAGTTCAAGGGAAAGCCAATTGGCAGAAAAGGGTGTTTGAGAAGAAGGGGAAGGAAAGGGGTTTGGACCTTATGGGTAGGAAACTGGGAAAGGAAATAATATTTTAAATTTAAATATAGAAACATCCAGTTTATAAACAATAAAATTTGCTAAAGAATAAAAAAAAGAAAGATATAAAATGAAACTGACAACTAATCACATCTATTGACTCAAAAATCTGAGGTAGCATTCACAGTAAAACTAGTGGAAAGACTGACATGATGAAACCTCAACCAGAAGCACTTCTCTCCCCCAGATATCAGTGTCAGACACAAACTGCACTATAGGTATACAAAGCATGGTGGAGTTGACTCTGACCTGAGGACACAATACTTGTCCATTCTGTCTTCCTTAGGACACTTTCTTTTTGACAAAGAGAATAAAGGCGATGAGCTCTCAGAAAAACAACTGTGCCCTTCCCAACACTTGGCTTTTGAAATAAAGAAGTAAATGATATAAATTCTCTGACTTCCAAGACGCATAACAGCAGGGAAGTCCAGATGTTTTTGGGAGGCTCCCAGCTTCTGTTATCCTTATGTGGAAGGCTCAGATCTAGGATATCTCTTCAGCATTTCCACTCAATCTGTACCAACGACTCACTGGACTTTCCCAAGGACCATGTATTTCTTCCTTTTTTTTTAATACCAAGAAAGAAGGCCAGCTTTCTGCTCCCCATCTCTGAAATCTTCATCCTCTTTGTTTTCACTCACAAATGTCTGTTTACTCTGAATTAGAGTTCAAGTATTAAACACTAGAGGTACTGAAGGGATATCTGAGAGGGAGTTGTCATCACGACAACTCTTGTGACATCACGGAACCTAGGGGTTTCCAGGTTACAGTAGATGTTTGAGGGAGGGCCTAATGATTATGTCATTGAGATGTGCCATGGCCTACCTGTTAAACATCTTTCCTTACATTGACCAGATTCAAAGGTGACCATTCCACGTATGTCTCCTCTGACACAGTGGAAACATTTACATACTCCATCTGTCTAAAGCTAGACACTTCTCTTTTCTTTGTTAGTGGGTACATGATCTGGACGGGGGTCAATGCACCATTTGTTGTGGCTCAAGTTGAGGCTATTGCTAGGTAAGTGATTAGGCTCTTGAAACCTCACAGAGTCATACTGATCAGATTTGATAGAGGTATATCGACTGAAAAATTTATTCAGGAGAATCAAGAAAAAGATAAACATTTGTCTTGAGAACGGTATAGAGTGTCCCTACTTGGATTCCTGGTCTCAGGGAGATTTAGCAGGTGACAAGGTGCTTCTCTTAAAAGACCAGTATCAATCGGCCATCGGATCCTTGCACTTGTAGCTAAGATATGTGTAGTCACTACAATTTTGTTTTCTGATTGGTTTTAAATGTATAAATATTCTCCACATGCCTTGGTTATGGACTATTGGCTTTTAAGTTATTGGATATGGTTAAAAAATGTAACATTAGTAACAGAAAGTTGACATAAAACTGGTAAATTTGGATGGAGTCATTCTAGATGACATGTGGCATGAGCCAATCTAGGAAAACAGGTCTAAATTGGGATGGTATTTTTATGGAAATCTTATCCTAGAAATCAGGTTTCTAAAAGATTTTAAGGCAATGTCTCTTTGTTGTGGTATTGGAGATAGCACCATCCTGTGTTCATATATAGGAATTGGCAGTCAAACCTTGTAGCATGAAGGATAGACTTGGTGTTTTGGAGACCGGATTTTGGGATGATGAGACTGATTTTGAGGAAGAGGCTGCTCAGTGTGAGAGGGAAAGATATGATCCAGACTGGACACATGCTAGTGCACGTCGCAACAAGGCAGACAATTAGGCAAGAAAGCGGTTATACCAACAGCACCTCCATATAACCCTCAACCTAAAAGCATAGTGAAGCCTACAAAAGCTACTTCCTTTTGTCCAGAGGTGTGGAAAGTGATTAATAAGACCCTTGAATATTACCGTTCTGCTGTTGTACAGCTTCCTGTGTTAGGCATTAAATCTTGTATTCAGCATTTTGTTTATTACACAAGAAAATTATTATAGCGTATACACCAGCTCAGATAGAAACATTGTGTGCCTTGATACATGATCGGGCCATATTATGCTGTAGTTTTGATGGAGAGTTTGACAATCATTATCCTAAGGATCCTTTGCTACAATTTTTCTTGAACATCCAGTGATTTTTCCAAAGGTAACTGCATCAGAGCCTTTGTCTGGAGCGTTAGATATTTATACAGATGGCTATAAAACAGGTTTAGGTGCCTATATGGTTGATTCTCAAGAATCAGTATTAATTCAGTACAGTCCAGGCACCCCCCAAATTACAGAATGTAAAATTATATTGGAATTTTTTAAAAGATCTCTTGATTCTTTTAATTTAATTTCTTACTCTGCTTACATAGTTAATGCTGTGTGCTCACTTGAACTTGCAGGGTCAATTCGGTCGAGTATTACTGTATGTCAAATTCTACTAGAATTACAAAATTTGATTTGGGCCAGAGAAAATAACTTTTTCATATGACATATTCGAGCCCATACTAATTTGCCTGGTACCATGACCAGTAATAACACCGTAATGGCTGCTAGAACTCGTAGAGAGTTTATTTTTCATGCTGCTCTGGTTGATCTTGCTAGAGAATTTCATCAAAAGTTTCATGTTCCTGCCTTTACGCTTCAACCAAAGTTTAACATCTCTAGGGCTACAACATATGATGTGGTGTTAGTTGCTTGAATTGTGTTCAATTTCACTACCCTCTTCATGTGGGTATTAACCCTCATTGTCTGATCCTTCTAAAACTTTGGCAGATGGATGTCACACACATATCTCAATTTGGAAATTTAAAATATGCTCATTTTTCTATTGATACCTGTTCCGTTCTTTTATATGCTACTCTGATGAGTGGTGAAAAGACTCGTAATGCCATTGGTCATTGCTTAGAGGCGTGGGTGGCTTGGGGAAAGCCTGATAGTCTCAAGACAGACAATGGACCTACCGACACTGCAAAGTCCTTTCAGGAATTTTGCCAGACAATGCAGGTCAGTCATACTACAGGATTACCATACAATCCCCAGGGTCAAGGAATTGTGGAAAAGAGTGATCGTACCTTAAAAGAGCTTATATTAAAAAAAAAAAGAGGGAATTGCCAGTTGCCGAACACCAAAGGAACAACTTTAGCTCTTTTTACTCTAAATTTCTTAATTTTGGATGTGCATGGCTTCTCTGCTGCGGATCGCCATGCTGCTACTACACGTATAACTAATGCAGAAGTAAAGAGGAAGGATGTCTTAACTGATAAGTGGTGTGACCCAGATCCCATGATTTCAAGATCTAGGGATGCTGTTTGTGTTTTTCTGCAGAATCAAGAAAATCCAATTTGAGTAGCTGAGTGCTTGACTCGAAAATTGCCTTCTGCTCTTCCTGAAGAGGAGACTATGAACCTTACTATTACTGGGAATGGTAATCCTGTGTGATTCACTCATCTTGTGACCTATTGTCCGATCCTAGCCAGTACCCATGCCAGTTCATAACAATTCAACTGTTTTGTCAACCATTTTCTCTACCTTCTGTTTGTATGGTGTTCCCCGTAAGTGTCAAATGGAGATATGCCCCAATGGTATGTTGCCACTAATTTTTCTCTGTCTCATACCTTATGTTTTACTATTAAGAACTCTTCCCTTACCTGCCTTTGGTTGCGTAGAGCCACATTTCAATATTCAATATAATATAAGATCTAATGTGAGCAAGGTACCCATTTGGCATCTGGCCTCCTATCAGCCAATCAATGGATAGATTTAGTTCAAGAACAAATTGAAGCACTGTATCATGTGACACAGCTGTCCTGCGTTCCCTCCCTTAGAGGTTCATGCATTACTCCTTTGCAAGCTAACTTTTCTCAGCATTCTCAACAGAGCAAAGAAATCTCGAATTATCTGAAAGGGAACTGGTCCATGAAAGCAGATCAACTATCAAGACAATCGCAGATGTAGATTGCTGTTCTCAACAGCATTAGGTTGGACCCCAATACAGTTGAAGATTTTACCTAATGGATTAACAATGCTTTCTCCCTTTTTTAAGGAGTGGGCTGGCATGTTATCCTGGGGTGCTATTTTCCTCCTTTGATGCGGAGTATGTCTCTGGCTTATTGGCCATTTAAAAAGACAACATCCCAGACACAAAGCGGTTGTTTACCAGCCTATGATCGTCCTTGACAATGGTGCTTCTCCCAACATATGGCTGGCCTCTTTAAAAGATTAAGAGTTCGCCCTAGATCATTTTTGTCACTGTCATGTGGAGTCAATGTATCCAGAGATGGGCAACTTTCCTTGAGCTGGGTCCAACCTAAGACATGAGGCCCTGTGGTAGGTGAACCCAACGATAGGTAAGACTGAGTCATCATCAGGAATGATCTAAGACACGAGCAATGAAAAGAATGATGTGACACCCAGATCTAGACCAGTCATTTTATTAAACAAAAGAGGGGGAGAAGTTGGGAGCAGCATGGTAAAACAAAGATGGCGCCGACATCCAGGCCCATGTAGTAGTAAATGACTTATCGAGGATGCACAGGCTTGTCCACTTGCCAGGGCGGCCTTAGGGTAATGAGGTGATCCACAGCCCGCCTGTAGTGAACAATGGTATTGCGTAATGCGCATGCGCAGAATTTGCACCTGGCGTCATTTGGACGGGGCAGTAATGTGCTAATGAGGGATTCATGCTCTGTGCACCCATGAAGGACAAGTAGCAGGGGTGATAGGGGGGTGATTCGTGCTCCACCAGTCCCTGAAGGACATTAGGATAGCCACAGCATGTTGTGTGTATATGGCGAGCACCTTTGCCACTCGAGGTCCCCTTATCAGCAAAGAGGTGGTCACACAATAAAGACTGTTAAGAAGAATCCCACCGTGTTGCATATTCCTTGCTGGCCGAGGTGGAGGTGACACTTCAGAATAAAAGTCATAGAAATATCAGGAATTGAAGGCCCATTTCTAACCATATTGAAAGAAATATACAGTGAACCTCTAGATAACATCAAACTAAATGGAGAGTAGCTCGAAGCAATCTCACTAAAATCAGGGTGTAGACGAGGATGCACAACTTTCTCCCTACTTATTCAAAATAGGACTCCATGTCATAGTCAGAGAAACCAGACATCAAAAAGGCGGTCAAAGGGATACAAATTGGAAGGTAACAAATAAAAATATCACCATTTGCAGGTGATATGATAGTATATACTTAAGTGACCCCAAAAGTTCCACTAGATAACTACTTAGCCTGATAAATGACTTCAGCAAAGTGTCAGGGTATAAAATTTACTCAAACATAACAGTAGCCTTCCTCTCCTCAATGGATAAACAGGCTGAGAAAGAAAATAATGAAACGACACACTTCACAATAGTACCAAATAATATAAAATATCTTGTTGTAAGTTTAAACATGCAAGTGAATGATCTGTATGACAAGAAGTTCAAGTATCTGAAGAAAGAAATTGAGGACGATCTCAGAAGATAGAAAGAGATTCCATGCTCATGGAATGACAGGATTAATATAGTAAAGATGATTATTTTGCCAAAAGCAATGTACACATTCAATGCAATCTACACCAAAATTCCTACTCGCTTTTTTAATAGAGATAGAAAGAGCAATTTGCAAATTCATTTGGAATAAGAAAAAGCCAGGATAGCTAAAACTATACTCAACTATAAAATAAGTTCTTTGGGGAAGCATCTGCCCTGAACTCAAGCAGTATTACAGAGCAATAGTGATAAAAACTGCATGGTATTGGTACAGAGGTAGATGGATAAATCAGTGGAATAAAACTGAAGACCCAGAAATGAACCAACACACCTATCATTTGATATTTGGCAAAGGAGATAAAAATAGTACTGATTCAACTGGAAGTCGGCATGTAGATGAATGCAAATTATACCGTTTTTATGACCATGTACAAAGCTTAAGTACAAGTGAATCACGAAACTACACATCAAACCAGAAACACTGAAATGGATAGAAGAAAAGGAGTCTTGAACACATGGGCTCTGGAGAAAATTTCCTGAACAAAACACCAATGACTCATTCTCTAAGATCAAGAATTGAAAATAGGACCTCATAAAACAGCAAAGCTTCTGTAAGGCAAAAGACACCATAATTTGGAAAAACTGGAACAAACAGATTGGGAAAATATTTTTACCTATCCTATATCTGATAGTGGGTAATATCCAAAATATACAAAGAACTTAAGAAGTTAGACTCTAGAAAGCAAAAATACCCTATTAAAAATGGGGTACACTAAATTACAAACATTCTCAGCTGAAGGTTATCAAATGTGCAAAAAACAAGAAAATAAATGTTCAACATCCTTAGTCATCAACGAAATTCAAATCAAAACAAATCTGAGATTCCACCTCACATCAGTCAGAAAAGCTAAGATATAAATCTCAGGTGACAGCAAATGCTGGCGAGGATGTGGAGAAAGAGGAACACCCCTCCATTGTTGGTGGGATTGCAGACTTGAACATCCCTTCTGAAAATCAATCTGAAGGTCCCTCAGAAAATTGGACATTCCATGACCTGAGGACCCAGCTATACCTCTCTTGGGCGTATACCCAAAAGATGGTCCAACATACAACAGCTAAATATATTCAACTATGTTCATAGCAGCCTTATTTATATTAGCCAGAAGCTGGAAGAACACAGATGCCCTTCAGCAGAGGAATGAATACAGAAATGTGGTACATCTAAACTATAGAATATTACTCAGCTATCAAAAACAATGACTTCATGAAATTCAAAGGCAAATGGAATGAACTAGAAAATATCATCCTGAGTGAGGTTACTCAATCACAGAAAAACACACTTGGTATACATTCATTGAAAAGTAGATATTATCCAAAAAGCTTGAATTACCCATCATGCATTACACAGATCACATTAAACTCAAGAAGGATTACCAAAATGCAGATGTTTCACTCTTTCTTTAAAAGGGGAAACAAAATACCCATGGGAGGGTATAAGGATGCAAAGTTTATAACAGAGACTGAAGGAACTGCTGTTCAGAGCCTGGATCACATGTAGTCCATACATATACAGACACCAAAACTAGATAAGATGGATGAAGCTAAGAAGTCCAGGCTGACAATAACTGGATATTGATCCGTCCTGAGAGACATAGACAGAATATATCAAATAGAGAGGCAAAGGCCATCAGGAAAGCATTGAATCAAGAATCAGACCTCTGTTGGAGGAATTAGAGAAAGGAATGAAAGAGCTGAAGGGATTTTCAACCCCATAATAATAACAATGGCAACCAACCAGAGCTTCTAGGGATGAAACCACAACAGAAAGACTATACATGGACTGACCCATAGTTCCAACTGCGTGTAGCAAAAGATGGCCTTGCTGAGAAACAATAGAATGAGAAAATCTTGTTTCTGCCAAGGTAGGACCCCCTGAGTAAGGAATGTGGGGAGGTGAGGGGAGGCCGTGAGTGGAGATGTGAACTCCCTTATAGAAGGTTAGGGGGAAGGGTTAAGGGGCTTATGGACTGGAAATCTGGAACTGGAAATGTAAACAGGAAATATCCAACAAGCAGAGAAAGAGAGAGAGAGAGAGAGAGAGAGAGAGAGAGAGAGAGAGAGAGAGAGAGAGAGAGAGAAAGAAGAATTAGGAGGAGGAGGAGGAGGAGGAAGGGCAGGAGGAGGAGGGGGAGGAGGAGGAGGAGAAGAAGAAGAAAAAGAAGAAGAAGAAGAAGAAGAAGAAGAAGAAGAAGAAGAAGAAGAAGAAGAAGAAGAAGAAGAAGAAGAAGAAAAAGAAGAAGAAGAAGAAGAAGAAGAAGAAGAAGAAGAAGAAGAAGAAGAAGAAGAAGAAGAAGAAGAAGAAGAAGTAGTAGTCGAGGAAGAAGAAGGATTTGAAACAAAAAGAAAACTAAACTTCCATTCTTCCCCATTCCCTCTCTTCCTCAGCTGTTGTTTAGGCAGTCGTGTTAGTGAGAGGTTATAAGTGTAATTTCTTGGAATACTTTGAGAAACCATCTCATAGTAAACTTTAGTCTTTTACAATCTTCTCACACCCTCTTCTGTAATGTTCCTCAGCCTTGAATCAAGTGACATTTTGTAGATAGAACCATTGAGGCTGGACTTGAAATTTCTATCCTGAATTTTGAATAACTGGGAATTTTTCTGTGATGTTTTCTCCAGAGACTGTAATTAATTCTGTATATAAGGACCCAGGCTTTTATTATTGTTAGATAAGATACTGGCTTAAGTAAGTAAGGGGCTGTACATTCTCCCTCATAACCACGCTTCAATAGCCTTATATTTGTGGCTAAATTACCAGTACCATCCATGTTCATTGAACAGGACTTAAGCAATATTAGAGAGCTGTTGGCTATCACCAAGCTATATGCCACTGCACTGTCCTCATGGTTATCCTGCCATGTTGATCATTGTGTTTTACAGGCATGATGTGAACAATCACTTGAAACTGACAAGACTTATGATTGTAATTACATTTTATACCAGAAATATGACCTGTGCCTGGCACATCTTCCTATATAAGAATATTGATTTTCTGATAGGCAGGAGAATGGTAAATTAAATTTCGCTTTAACATATCAAAAGGAAATTAAATTTTTTCCTACTGTAGTACGTTAAATTAATTGAAGCAAAATAAAATCTATAAACTGGATTTTGGGGAAATATCATTTAACAATGTAATCCTAACTCCTCTTAAATGATTAAAAGTCACATGTAGTTGGTAGCTGTCACACAGTATAAAATTGTCGTCAGGATTGGGACAATGAAATATTCTCTATTTTATGCAAATGAATAGTAATAATTAACAAAATTATGTACTAAGCTTCATGCTGTAGGTAACTAATTACATATATTCAATTGTATATAAGATAATTTCATATTAGCTAGGTGTCAAGTTCATGACAATTATGATTAAATTATTAATTAAATATTAAAATAAGCATACCAGATTTAACAACTGGACATGGAAAATAAAATATATTAGAATAATCAAAAATATTTCTTAAAAGCAAAATGATGAAAACATTGTATATATAAAAGCAGGCTGGAGCTATATGTCACCTTAATGTTTTATATTGAGTTCCAGTAAGGTGGCTGAGCAGATACAATTTTATGCTATGAAAAACCAAGAACCTAAATTTGATAACTACACATATAGGTTTGGAAGACTTCCATATGCAATATATGACACGAACCCATGAAAGCTTACACAGACTATTAATAATGAGACTAATGAGAACAATAATAAGAAGAAAAAGAAAAACACAAAACTTTAGGAACATTTTAAAGAAATAATTGTATTGGCCTAAAAATGGGAAATTCAAAACATTTTCTTAGTAGATTAACTATTCAAAGGAAAATAAAATGCTTTTACTTCATTCTATATGAAAGCAAAAACACATGAGATGGATTGTGTAAAAAAAGAGAGAACTGCAAACTGAAAAAAATTAATATAGTCATTGGAGAGTAAAGAAACAGACACTAACCCAAGTTTCTGTAAGTAAACATTTGGAGGATTTATTGCTTAATATTAACATATTTAATCCAACACATCTTACTATGATAAAGGAAAGAAAGCTGGAAAAATTAATGCCTGAATGTAGTCTCAGAACGTAGAATGTGGCAAGATGTCTCAAGTTCAAAGATACCCCGAAATACATGAGAAAATTATAAATAGGTTGATTTTATTATGGAATTAGTATTGTAGTATTAGCTTAGTGGTTAAGAGCACCTACTTCTCTTTAGAGCAACCACGTTCAGTTTCCAACAACTATGAAGCCACTTGCTACCAGCTGTAAAAGCAGCTTCAGGGGATCTGACATTTTCTGGTCTCCCCAGGTGCCTGTGTCCATGTGCACAAATCTATACTTAGACGTTCACACATAACAGATCATTAAAATAAAAAGATTCATGAATGTATTTTCTGCACATATTATGAATACTAAGCATTCTACATATACAAACACAATTGATGCAAGTAATAAAAATGGAGAAAATTCGCAAATAGCCTAAAGAGTAAATTAAGAATTAATGCTTACACAGTTCAGTAAGCATAAACTGCAAAACTTCACAATTGAATTGCAATGTAGATGTTAAAAAGAAACGAGCATTTGAATTTATGAGTAAAAATAATATAAAAATTATTTTATTTATTTACATTCCTGCCAGTATTCCCTCTCCAGGTCCCCTCCCACAGTTCCTCATCCCATTCCACTGGTCACTAATCAGGCTAATCACACTATAAAAACAAATTCAAAGAAAAAAAAACCAAGCAATCATATCATTAAATGCCCAGAAAGAATTTTTCTTATCTTACCCCTTCATGTTAAAAGTCTTGGAAATAGAAGAAATACAAGGACCATACTGAAGCACAGTAAAAGCAATATACAGAAAATCATTTAGCTAACCTCAAACTAAATGGAGAGAAACTTAGTGCAATCCCACTAAAATCGGGAACTAGTCAAAGATATCCCCCTCCATAACTTTTCAATATAGTATTCAAAATCCTAGACAGAGTAATTAGAAAACAAATGTAGATAAAGGCATACATATTGCAAATGAAGTATTCAAAATGTCACTATATGCAGATGATGTGGTCTTATATTTAAGTGACCCCACAAATTCCAAAAGTGACCTTCTAAGCCTGATAAACAACTTTAGCAGATTGGCAGAGTATAAAATTGATTCAAACAAATCGGTAGCCTTCCTCTACACAAAACAGAAATAGGATGAGAAAGAAATTACATAAGTGACAACCTTGACAATAGTCGAAATGCATATAAAATACCTCAGTGTGACGCTAACCAAGCAAGTGAAACATACCCATGACAAGAACACATGTCTCTGAAGAAATAAATTGAAGATCTCAGAAATTAGAAAGATCTCCCATGTTCGTGTATTGGAAGGAATAATATTGTATAAATGGCCATTTTGCAAAAGCAACTTACAGATTCAATGCAATCCCCATCAAAATTCCAACTCAATTCTTCAAAGACATAGAAATGGCAGTTTGCAAATTTATATGGAATACAAGAAATCCCAGGATAGAGAAAAATATTCTGAAAAATAATAGCATTCTGGGGTTATCACCATCCCTGAGCTCAAGTTATATTACAGAGCAGTGGTGATGAAAAATTGTATTGTATTGGTATTGCGACAGGCAGGTAGAACAATGGAATAGAATTGAAGACGCAGAAATGAACCCACACAGCTATGGCCACTAGAAAATTGACAAAGGATCTTAAACCATCCAGTGGAAAAAAAGATAGCATTTTTTTAAAAATGTGCTGTTTCAACTGAAGGCCGAATGTAGAAGAATGCCAATCAATCCATTCTTATCTCCTTATACAAAGCTCAAGTAAAAGTGGATTAAAGACTGACACATAAAACCAGATAAACTGAAACTAACTGATGTAAAAGCAGGGAAAAGCCTTAAACACATTGGGACTGGGGAAAATTTCCTGAATAGAACACCAAAGGCTTTTGTTCTAAGATCAAAAATTGAAAAACGGAACTTCATAAAATTTCAAAGTTTCTGTAAGGCAAAGGACACTGTCATTACCTCTATACAGCAACTAAGAGATTGGGAAACGATCTTTACCAATCCTATATCCAATGGAGCGCTAATATCCAATATATCCAAAATACTCAACAATCTATCCTCCAGAGAATCAAATAACACTATTTAATAGTTGGCTACAGTTCTAAACAAAAATTCTCAACTGATGAATATTGAATGGCTTAGAAGCATCTAAAGAAATATTCAACATCCTTACTCGTTGGGGAAAAGCAAATCAAAACATTGCTGAGATTCTACCTCAAACCAGTCAGAATGGCTAAGATAAAAAAGTCAGGTGACAAAAGACTCTGGCAAAGGCGTGGAGAGAAAGGAACACTCTGTCACTGTTGAAATTGCAAGCTCTTAAAACCACTCTGGAAACCAGGCTGAGGTTCCTCAGAAATTGAACATAGTATCCTTTCCTTTCCACTACCTCTGGTGGGTGGTGGACTGGAGGAAGGTTAAAGGGTTTCAGAACTCTTCCTAAAGTAGGTCTTGAAAGATCTAAGCCTGCAGGAGAGAACCCCTCCTCCAATAAATGTTGATTGCTAAGGGAGAGGAGGGTCTTTATGGCCTCTCCCTTCTGTAATGAAGTGTCAAGGGGCCCAGTCTTGTGCCCATGACCATAGCCGCCATCAATTTAAGAGTTCAATGACTAGATCCAATCTAAAAGATATCCTTTTGCTGTCCACTTCCCCATCTTCTGGTTCTTATATTCCTTCTACCCACTCTTTCATGATGTTCTCTGAGCTGTGGAGGAGAAGACTTAGCTGTCCTATTTCCACCTGAACAGTTCAACACCACTGATTCCCAGCACTTTGTCCAGCTGTGAGTCTCTGTCCATGGTAGTCAGAGGCTTCTTGTCTGATGAGAGCTGAGTGCAATGCTGATCTATAGATACAATTATGGACGTTTGGAAGGAAGTTTGACAATGTATTTAGAATTAGGTTCTTTCATAGGGCCTATATCACCCTAACCATAGGTTCTTGACAAGGTTACAGAACCTGGTGGGTATTCCTTCGTGTGGAATATGCCTTGTATCTAATTGGAAAGCCACTGGTTCTCCCATGACTGCGATGCCACCCACACATTAAGGGCACATCTTGCCTGATATTTTAGATTGAATGGTTCACCCCCGAGTAAGGTTGTAGTTGATTTTCTCCCCTGGAAGCCTACATAGCACTTTCTTGAACCAGGAAGGCTAGCCATTATAGACGAGGCTTTCACCTCAACTTCAGATTGACCCTTCTGTGACCTGTTACCAAAAGGAATCAGTATCCTCAGAAATAGGGTCTTACCATCAAGTTCTGGAGGGCTACGAAGAACAATGGCAAACAACCTGTAAAGTTGTGAGGGCTTTTGTAATATCGCTGGTCAGCAACTTTCAGGAAAACATCCCACGTCTGGCACTGTGATTTTTGTTTAATTTTGGTTTTTTGTTACTCTGTTAAATACACTCACCAAAGCCAGCTTGGGAAGGTCAAATTTTATTACATCTTTTCTGTTCCAGCCCATCATCAAGGAAAACCAAGACAGGATTGTGAAACAGAAACTACAAAGACTGCTCAATTGCTTGCTTCTAAGCTCACATTCAAATACGTTTACAGATTCCAGACCCACCTGCATAGGGCGGTGCTGCCCACAGTAGAGCAGGCTTTCCAACATCAGTTAACAGTCAAGGAAAGGCCACTTAGACAGAGTCAAGGCCAATCTGATGGAGGAAGCTCCTCAACAGAGTTTCTTTCTTCCAAGAGTAGTCATCACAAGAAATGAATGAAAATAAAAAAATGAAAAGAAATCAATAACTTCAGGGGGATCATGGCTTATCCATGGAGGGTTCCTCCTTGTGATCTCAACAGTTGGTCTTGTAGATATATTCTGTAACCCAACGTTTTATAACTCCTCTCACAAACCCTGTTCTAACCTAATCACCTAAGGGGAGATGGAGTGGAAAGTAAGTTTTAAAAAAATAATTAGAGCAGAAAGAAATGCTTCATGGAAATAAAGCCAAAAAAGGAAGAATTTCTGCTTCCTAGATGCTTTCCTCGCATCACCTGTGCAAAGATAATGAAAACCGTTATGTTCCAGGTACAATAATTTCCAATGTTATAAATCATATAGATAATACTGCTTATCATTCATAAAACACATTGGCACTAATGTTTTGATTTGTTTTTCTAACTCACTCCTAGTGTAGAACTGATGAACTGGAATTGTTCGTCTGCTCATTTATACATGAGGGAAGTGAGGTTTAAATGTTGAGCCAATTTCCCAATACTCAAAGCTAATAAATGGCAGAGTAAGACAACCACACTTTCTCTGGCTTCATGGCATGGCCTCATGAGATATGCAAGTCAGGGTACCTTGTCAGGGAAATCCAAGAATCAGTATATGGGAGCTGAATGTTGTCTTGGATGAAAGACTGGGAGTAAGACACAAGTCAGCCGATCCACAGCTCAGGATTCCAGAAACAGAACACCAGAATATGTTAGAGAGCGAGGAGACTAAACTAAACATCTGGGAGTCCTCAGCAGATTGTACAGATCCAGGGCTGAGTGTTCATAAGTATATTGGTCTTTGTGGGGGTGGAAAGGAACACTTATTTAGATCCCCACCTCCTACTATGTGCTACTACCGTGGAGGCAATGCCTTAAGTCCAAGGTTTTTTGTTTTGTGCCTGTTTGTGTGTGTGTGTGTGTGTGTGTGTTTGTGTGTGTATGTGTGTATGTGTGTGTGTGTGTGTGTGTGTGTGTATGTGTGTACATACATGTACGTGCTATGTATAATGTAGGGAGTAATCCATTTTATTCTACCGTATTCATTGAAGCAGCATTTCTCAGTCAAACCCAGAGTTCACCAATATGACTAGTCTTGACAGCTATCTCGCTCTGGTGATCTGCCCTATCTCTACCTCCCTGGACTGGGATTCTGTGTGGGCCACAAATCCTACCCTTCATTTACATGAGTCCTGTGAGCCATCTCCTCAAGTGCTAAGGTTCAAGTCCCGGTGTTGGACCCATCTCCTTTACTTTTGTTTTCTTATTCTTTTTTTTATTAATTTTTTCCCTCTTGGTCATAATATCAGAACCAGGTAAAGGTATGGCTGGCTCACTCAAACAATCACTCAAATCCCTCCACACAACTGTGTTCTAATAAGGAGGAAGACCCTGCTGACTCTCTGTCCTGTAAAGTCTTACCTTAACAGATGAGTTAAAGGATGGGATTATCTTAGTGGGTCATTGTGGATGCTGTTGTTTATGTTGAGGGAGTCTGGCAAGTGAGGGGCCACAGCTGAGTCACTTATAATAACAGAGACAAAGCTGAGTGTGGTAGTGCATACCTATATTATCAATACTCACGAAGATCACAAGTTCAAATCCAGGCTGGGCTACATAGTAAGTCCAAAGACAGCCTGGGGTACATCGGAAATCCAAAAACAGCCTGGGCTACAGAGTAAGTTCATGGCCAGCTTGGGGTACATAGTAAGTCTAAGGCCAACCCGGGCTACATAGAAAGTCCAAGGTCAGCTTGGCCTACTTACATGACTCACCTCCAAACAACAACAGGTTGTATTTTTTTTCCTTTTTCATTTCTGTCTCTCCTATTTCCTCTACACTGATACCAGTGCTGTAGTTTGGGGTGTCTGGGGGAGAACTTTCGTCATGTCTGATGGTCCAGGATTTCCCAAGCAGCATGGCAAACCAACAGTGCAGAAAAAGAAGTCTGTTTCGATTTTTGCAGAAAAATATGACACAGCTGCAGTGGTGTCTGAAGAAATGGCTCTAAGATGAGACAATTCCTCGGGAGACTGGACTTGGATCTTGTGCTTGTTTCATCGTGATAAAACAATGATGTTCTCAACCAGAGTCTGTATTGGGAATACAATGCTGTGCTTCCATTTCAACACTGCACAATCTCCATATGGCAACCCTGGAAAACTTGTCTGATATTAAACAGAAAATAGGAGAGACAAATTGAGTATATACACTGTCTTTAAAAGAGTATAAACGATGAATAATTTTTTTTTTAATTTTTTTTGTTTGTGGTAACAGGTTCAGTGTTCTGCATAAACTCTATAACGCGACAATTTCTTTTTTTTTCCATCGCCAAACAGAATGGACCTTATATTTTTCTATCGAGACGAAAAAATACCATTCTTTGCTTTAAAAAAGAAAACTGTGTTTCATTGGCTTTTTTTTTTGTTAATTCCTTATTTCTATTGTTTTGGGGTTAATTTTAACAATTATTTTTTCATTGAATTAATTATTTTCTTATTTTCTGGTGTAGAAAAAATTTAGGTTGCTGGTTTTTGTTTCTAATCTAAGAATTAGTGTTGAAAAGAAATTTTCCTCTTGGCACCTTCACAGTTATGTCTCTCACATTTTCATAGTATGTTTCCTATCTTCTTTTTTTCTAACTGTTAAAGAGTTTCCTTATATCTTGATATATGTATTACTTGTGAATGTGTAATTTAATGTTTCTGGACTGGGATACCCCTGTTGTTTCTCATTGAAGACTTCTATTTTAGTTTTTTTGTATTAGCAGGACACATCACGAGGGGCTGGAGATGCAGCACAGTGGACAGAGTGCTCACTTGGCTCTCACACAGCTCTGGGCTCCACCTACAGTACCTCATTAGCCTGGTGTGGTGGTACATGCCCATAGTCCCATTACCAGGAGGACAACCAGGAGTTCAAAATCATCCTTGGGTGCATAGTGTGTTTGAGCCAGCCTGGGCTACAGGAAACCTATATAAACAAATTTGTCCCACAAGACATCTTTTCTTAGGCATTTGCCAAACTTTGTTCTGTGATTTCTGAGTGTCTGAAAATTCCAGGGGTACTTGAAGGAAAAGAAAATCCTGGTGCTACTAGGGACTGTCAGTCAGAGATATTAGCTGGTGAAGGCATCTCATACTAGCTGGTTTTCTGCCTGCTTCTGTTACTGATGGGCTGATCCGGGTCCACAGCTTTACTCATAATCGCCCTGCTTCCTTTTAGCTGTACCCATTCTTGTTCAAGCTCAGGCTGTAATGGTGTAGTGACAGAAAGAATTGGGGTCTCCTTTCAGCCCACTGATTCGCTCAACAATAAGTTCTTTCTCTGTAGAAATAGTTTCTCTGTTGTCTACATTATAAGAAATAAATATAACACTCCTTTCTGTTTTATTTTGACACTGGGTTTTATTATGTAGGTAGGGCTGGCCTGAAACTCACTGTATAAACCAGGTAGGCATTGAACTAAGAGAGATCCGCTTGTTTCTGAGTGCTGGGATTAAAGGGCCATGCCTGGCTCCTTCTTTTTTTAATTTTATTTTTAAGTTTATCTCTATGGTGCGTGCACGCGCGCGCGCGTGTGTGTGTGTCTGTGTGTGTGTGTGTGTGTGTGTGTGTGTGTGTGTGTGTGTGTGTGTGCGTTTTGACCAAAGAGTCCATCAGATCATCTGAACCCTGGTCCTTTGCAAAAGCAATCAGTGTTCCTAAGCAGTGAGCCATCTCCCCATGCCCTTCTGCCTGCTCTAAACACCACTTCATTGTTCATCTTGCCCAGACATGTCTTTAATTCCTACTCTTAGTATTTGTTTTAATTCAGTGGATTCCTATTCGATTTTATCTTGTTACTTCTATTACCTCATGAAAATTATGGTTATCCTTTTGTTTTGGAAGTTTCTCATTGACAATGCTTGAATCCTGGCCTTAAAATCCTTGCTGACAATTCTGACAATGGTTTTCTCTTGGTGCCACCACCAGGCAACTAGTTTTTTTCATTTACTTTTCATTTAGGGGAATGGTCATGTTGTGACATGATTTCGATTTTGACATCATTTGTCTAAGAAGTCAGCAGTCCTGACTCTGTGGGTGCAGTGGCTGTTTATCCGTCATAACCTTTTGGTGGTGTTTTGGTTTTTCTGGATTTGCCTGATTGAATAAAAGGGATTATACCTCCAGTCCATACCTACAGGCATATCTTAGAGGGGTCAGGATGAGTGGTTCTTAACATTCCTAATGTAACTGTTGCAGTTTATTGCAGTTTCCTCTCCAACCAGTATCAGCCAGTACAAAGAAAACGCAACTCAATTAGTATGAAAACGATCTAGATTCTAGATTGGGCAAATCCAGCCTACACTGTCATATTCCTAGCTCCCAAATCCCTCTTCCCTTGGACATTTCATTTGCCTGGTCTCCAGCTTCTCCTTCTTCCATGACAACTCTCTCCTGGCTTCTTTCCTATATTTTCCCTGACTCCTCCCCCTCCTGAATCCCCCCTCCTGACTCCTCCCCTCTCCTGACTCCCCCGACCTGTCTCCTCCCCACTACAGATTAACCCCCTCTCTCTCCCGACTCCTCCCTCTGCCCATATCTTGAGCTATTGCCTTTATTTTACTAATTCAGAGAGAACTCCAAGGCAAATCAGAACATTTCTCCCTTTTTGTCCAGTTAAAATACCTTTTCCCTATACACATGTGAACTAAATATTATTACCATTCTGCAACTTAAAAAAACAACAATACGCTCATCACCCAGTCCGTCAATTTTGTTCATTAACCTTGTCATCTATACTAAAAACTAAACTTGACTATATCCTGGTTCTAGATTCTATGCCACCTGAAAACTACCCTAACAGATTTATCATCTTTCTCAATACTAAACCGCTTGGGTTGTCTATGAGACTACCAGTCTCCAACCACATCAGAAATCCAAGAATGATTAATATTACCTGAAAATATTGGAGGCACAAAACATGACTTCCAAGCTTAGCCAATTTATAGAGACTGCTGATCACCTGGAAAGTCCCCCTATTCCTTAATATGTCGGAGAAACAGTCTTCAGCCTTCTGGCCCAGGATCATCTGACAGACCTTTGTAATGCAGATTTTGAAGGTCTGATAACCCTGCCTTGGCAGAGATTATCAGTCGACTATTCTGCATAATTTGTCCTTTTCTGGACAGTGTTTTGTCTGTAGATGAATTGAAGCAATTTGCTCAGTGGCTGTGTCACCACGATTTGAGCAATACCATTGATGCTCAATTTCTTCTTTGAGTCTAAGGGGTCCTGTCAGGGGCAGACAAGACTCTAGTCAAATGATCTAGGGAAAGAAATGTCCACAAATGGGTTATTCTGTGGACTTCTGATGCCCTTGAAGATTTCCTATCTACATGGGTGTTTCTGAACTGTTAAGCATAGACTAATGTTGGCCCTCTCTAATCGAAGTATTTCCAAAACCCATCTAAACTGACTCAGAACCATGATTTTGCAACCTCATCTTTAGCTGGTACTGGTTAGTCAACTAAAAATAATGTATAATAGCAGTTATAGGACTGAGTCTAAGACTTGTATTCTTAGATACATAGCGGAGGCAAAATGCTTATTTTAAAGTAGCAATATTAATCTCAATTATAAATCAATAAGAAAGTATACCAATGAAAATCTCGCATTTGTGTAAAATGCATTCTATACCAATGAAAAGATTGCAGCTTCAACTTTGTATCAATTACAAACATTTCTATCAATGTAAAATATCGCTGTAAAATTTTGTTTAAGAGTAAGTTTGCTAATCTATCCCTGTTTGTCTATTTCTCTAACTTCTATGTATTACTATATCACCACCCTTTTTTTTAAACAAAGAAGGATAAAAAAAAGGAAAGGAAAGATAGCAATCCCTGAGTTTAAATTCTCTAGTTCCCAATGCCCAAAGCTACATTTGTATTGTATCCCTTAAAAGAAAACATATCCATTGTTCTTAGAATAACCAGAACCATCCACCCCAACATAAGGAACTGGAACGATGATCTTCCTTGTCTGCTTCCAGCTGAATTGGGGTGAATAATTCCCTTCTGGGGCCCAAGGGGAATTAGGAAAATTTGGCTTAGTTGAAGTAGAGCTAGCCGGGATTTGCCTGCCAATCACTCTGTGCTGAGAAAGTTCATTTCTTAGCTGACATCTTGACTAAGATATTCTGAAGGGCTGGATAAGTAAGCTGGCCATTCTGGAAAAGTTCTGAAAGCAGGCATTTAAATGAAGCAGCTTCAGTGTAATTGAGGGAGAATCAAACACAAAGTTGGACTGGAAGGTCCCGGAAATTCAGCATCCCAGAATGTGGATCATTTCAGGACTGTCTTTCTCTTCTTTCATCCTGCAGCACACAAAGTTTTAGAAGCATCACATAATTCTGTAAGCGCATTCACATGGAGTAAGCAGGGTGCACATTTTAGTTAATAAAGATAAACAAAGAAAGGTGACTGCCTTTCTTCAGGATAGTTTGATCGTATAATCAAACCATAACATAATTTTGTAATACATGCCATTTTACAGGATGCATGTAATAACAAGTTATGAGAAATTCGTACTCAAAATGTTACTGGTTGTTTATAGACATTTTAGTCTCAACCAGTTCATACACAGAGACCTAAACATCCCCATATATACATCACCTATTTGTTGATTGTCTTAGTCTCCCTTTTATCTGTGTTGCCAAGTACTTCAGGAGGTCTCCCCTTGTCATGTCTGATCTTTATCAGCTTGGAAGGAACCCACAGCTTTTTTTCTCGTGAAGAAACCTAGGCATAACCCTTTCCCCACAGTGGCACATTTCCCATTTTCCATTCTGACGTCAGAATATCCTTAATATAAGCAGGCTGGTTTAGTTCAGTAGTCTTTTCCACAATAAAATGACTTTCAGCACCTGTGCTGTTTTGTTCATCAGCATTTAAAAAATTTAAGGTTAATAAAGTACTATGTAGCCTATCTCTTGGAGTTTTTTTTTTTTTTTTTTTTTTTTTTTGGAGCTGGGGACTGAACTCAGGGCCTTGCGATTCCTAGACAAATGCTCTACCACTGAGCTAAATCCCCAACCCCTCTCTTGGAGTTTTTATTGCCCCTTTTTGCCTGTTAAGCATCTCCTTTAGAATTCGATTAGATGTCTCCACAATCGCTTGTCATGTAGGATTGTGTGCTATACCTGTAACATGTTTTATATTATAATATTCAAAGAAGCGATTAATCTTGTTAGAGATATATGCTGGACCATTGTCCGTTTTAATTTGTATGGGTATCCCCATTATAGACATAACTTCTAACACATGTGTAATTACAGAATCGGCCTTTTCTGGCACTAAGGCAGTTGCCCATTGAAATCCTGAATATTTATCTATAGTATGGTGTATGTATTTCAGCTTACCAAACTCTGTAAAATGGAGAACATCCCTTTGCCAAATTTAATTTCTTTGGGTGCCTTTAGGGTTAGTTCCTGTAGGCAATGGAGTTTGATTATATAACGAGCAAGTAGGATATTGCCACACAATATCCTTGGCTTGTTGCCAAGTGATAGAGAATTCTTTCTTAAAGCCTTTGCTCTTAACATGGTGTTTTTTGTGGAATTCGGAAGCCTCTAGTACACTTCCTACCAGGAGCTGGTTAATTTCATTATTACCTTGTGCCAGAGGGCCTGGAAGACCTGTATGGGATCTTATGTAGGTTATATATAGTGGGTATCTCCTATTTCTGGTCTTTTGTTGTAGCTGAATAAATACTGATGACAATTCAGAATGATGTTGAATTATTTCAGCACTCTCTTGTGTAAAACAACCCTTTCTGCATATTGAGAGTCAGTTACTATATTAAGACGCTCTTGAAAATCTGACAACAACATGAGTATTGCACACAATTCAGATTTTTGAACAGACTTATAGGAACTATCAGTCATCTTGCTTACCTTATCTGATTTTTTTTTTCGGAGCTGGGGATCGAACCCAGGGCCTTGTGTTTCCTAGGCAAGCGATCTACCACTGAGCTAAATACCCCCTTTTCTGATTTATATCCTCCATTTCCTGACTTACCAGCATCAGTGTAAAATGTAGGGGCTCCAGATATTGGAATTCCCTTTATTATATGAGGGAGGATCCTTTTAGTTCCTTTTATGAACAGAAGTCACTTGCTTTTAGGGTATCTGTGGTTAATCTCTCCCAAGTAGTTACTGCATTGCCTTTTCCAATGTTCATATTGTACCCACAAAGAGGCAATTTGTGCATTAGTAAAAGGTACCACAATTTCAGCCATATCCATTCCAACTAATTGTCGAAGTCTCAATTTTTTTGAAGTATCAATTGAGAGACCTTCTCAATGTAGGTTTTCAGTTTCTTACTCTGTTTATGTGCTAAAAATATCCATTCTAAGATATAATCTTCCCTCTGCATGAGAATTCCTGTAGGGGAATGAGTAGAGGATAAGATGACTAATATGCAGGCCATCTTTCAGTAAATACAATCTAGATGTGTGTCCTGCAATTTCCTTTCTACCAAAGCTAGCACTTTCTCAGCCTCAGCTGATAGTTTCCTTGGGCTATTTAAGTCTTTATCGCCTTGTAATGTTTGAAATAAATTGCTCAACTCTTGAGTGGTCAAGTCAATCACAGGCCTCAACCAGTTAGTACATCCCAGTAGTTTCTGAAAATCATTAAGTATCCTTAATTGCTTTCTTTTGATTTGCACCTTTTGTGGCGTAATCCTTTGTAGATTTATTTTATACCCTAAATAATTAATAGAATCCCCCCTTTTTATCTTCTCAGGGGCGATTCATAATCCCTAGCAAGCAAGGTAAGGTTTTTTTCACTTCATCAAACATTCTTTCCAGGATATTTATATCTGAATCAGACAATAAAATGTCATCAATGTAATGATAAATAATTGATTGGGGAAATTGTTTGTGAATCATCTCTAATGGGCTGTACAAAATATTGACACAATGTAGGGCTATTCAATATTCCTTATGGCAGGACTTTCCATTGATATCTTTTTATGGGGCGACCTCTATTGAGGGTAGGCACTGAAAAGGCAAACTTTCCTTATCGCCTTCATGTAGAGGAATAGTTAAAAAACAATCTTTTAAGTCAATCAGTATAATAGGCCATTCCTTAGGCAACAAAGAAGTCAGTGGGATCCCAGGCTGCAGGGAACCCATCAGCTGAATAATCTTATTAATTGCTCTGAGATCTGTCAACACCCTCCATTTGCCAGACCTTTTTTTAGTGACAAATACTGGAGAATTCCAAGGGCTGGTGGACTCCTCTATTTGTTTAGCCTCCAGCTGCTCTTGGACTAGCTCTTCTAATGTCTGTAGTTTTTCTTCTGTCATAGACCGCTGATCAATCCAAATGGGTTGGTCAATCAGCCAACTTAGTGAAAAGCTGTTGTTGTCTTAACAGCAGTGGTTCCTTGTGGTAGCACTAAATATTCAGCCTCTGCTGTATCTTGCTTATGGACAGCTTGGACCGTCTCTAACTGTATTTGATAACATTCCCTGATGATTTAATGTTTTTATTAGGAGCCTGATGAATTTCAGGTCCAGACCCTGAAACTGACGGGAAATTAATTTGAGTTTTCCACTGCTGTAGTAGGTCTCTTCCCCATAAGTTAAAGGCTATATCATCCACGTATGGCCTTAATTTTCCTACCTGGCCTTCTGGTCCTATACATTTAAGCCACTTGGTGCTTTGTTTTATTTGGGATAAAGTGCCAACACCTTGAAGCTGCATATCCACTCCTTGAAGTGGCCAACTAGTGGGCCAAGATTTTGGAGAGATGAAGGTAACATCTGCTCCAGTATCAACCATTCCTTGAATTTTAATTTTGTTTACCAGTATTTTTAGTTTTGGCCTTTGATCGTCCTTAGACGTTGGCCAAAATATTCATTTTTCGCTCCTTTTGAGGCTTTTGGAACTGTCCATAGGACTTCCCTCAGCCTCCTCTGGCCCAGAACATCTATTTTTGAAGTCATGGCATTTAACTGTTCTGAGTAAGAGAACTCTCCCTGCCTGGCATTGGAGCCTGCAAGAGGCCCCCTGGGAGTTTTTTGGCAGGATGTGCCAACATCTGTCTGTTATTGCTCTACATTGCTTAGTCGAATGTCCACCTCAGCCACATTTTTGACACATTCCAGGACGCATAGTCCCCCTTTTGGTATTACTTTGGTTTTTCTTGCAGTAATATCAGAGATGACACTGCTCACCACAATTAAAACATTTGAAATCTTGGGTCTTCTCTAGCTGCCCAGTGGCAGCTTGTCCTATCACAGTCGTATCAGGAGAACAAGATCCAACAATAGCTGTATATCTAATCCACTCATCTATTGGTGGGGATCTCGCCTTCAGTGGTCTGATTACTTACCTGCATTCGGTATTTGCATTTTCAAAGGCTATAGACTCAATTATCGCCTTTTTGCTGCTGAATCTGATACACTCCTTTCCACAGCTGAGGTAAGCCTTTGTAAAACGTCAGGGAAGGTTTCTTTAGGACCTTGTATTACTTGAGTAAATGTTTAAAGTCTTTTCCCTTATTCTGCAACTTTGTCCCATGTCTTTAAGGCTGACGATCAACACTATGCCAGAGTTTCTTCATCATATACAGCCTGCACCTCTTCTTCAGCAAAGAGGCCTTCACCAAGCAGTTGATCTGTGGAAATCTCTCTGTCCCTAGCGCTATTTTGTCGTGCTATTTCCCTCACTACTTCTCTCCACCACGAAATCCATTGTAAATTTTCAGCAGGCTCTAGAATTGCTCTTACCATATCTTTCCAGTCTTGGGGAATTACTCTATTTCTAATAGCCCAAGACATTTGCTCATCTGTGACATAGACTAGGGGAACTGATAATTGGAGGATTTTTTTTTTTTGATCTGTGACATACTGTAATTCTGACTCTTGCCAGAGTATGTCCTGTGCCATGGGAATCTCTCTCACTTATTTTTCTTCATTTCAGGAAGTCAGTTGCCCTACGATATTTAGACATAGCACCTCCTCTGATGTGTGATGTGAAGTGAACCATTTCCAAAGAATGTCACTGAGATGGGGTTGACAAGCAATCACCTTCTGCTACAGTAAACCATTCCTCGTCTTGCATGTCCCCTCGGCTCTTCCAATGCACTTCCGAATGTGGAATTTGTTTTTATACAAATGGCTAGCACTGTAACTACATTTCAGTGCTTTCTTTATTCTGTCATTAGACTCGGGACAAGATTTTCAATTTATAAGGTATGTTTTAGTCTAGGTCTCAGAAAGTTTTTTATGTCAACTATAACATCAGAAACTTCCAAATCTACCCCTAAAACATGAATTGGGTTAAGGAACCCAATGAACCTTTTATTATTTTGATCATTCTTACAAAAAATTTCTCTTCCATCTAACTAATACAGACATTAATTGCACTGTTATTGTGTTGCCACAGTGTCCCCTACTGCATTGTACATGGACAGAGTTTTCACAATAGTCCTGCTCTGTAGCAATTCACAATGTTGCATTTCCAAATACAAAAGAATCCCCATCCCCTCTCCTTGAGTTTCTCACTATCAAACATTCTGTTCTATTCTTCAAATCAAAATTTATTATAGACCACATATTTACTGAAATCATCTTGAACATTTCAGCATTTTAAAATATAAACTTTATAGCAAAGAAACAGAAGGGCACGGGATGTTAACATTTGGTAACTAAAAAAACAACAAACTTAAAAATATACATAATGAAAAATGGGACAAAACTATTTCTAACCATGCAACTTAGCACTGATATATACTGAAATAATCACCACTATTTTTATATCAAATATTAATTTTTATTTATCTTTCAATATTTATGCCGTTTTAATTTCTGATTATGTGGAATCAGAAAAAGAATGTATTATTCTTTAACTCCAAGGAAATAAAATAACTTTCCTTCTGATACATAACCATGAATATTCTACATTCCCATGAGGAATAAAATAGCGTATACGTAAAATTATTGTGTCTGTATGTAGATTAGAAATTAAGTCTGTTATAAATGTAAAGTTGAGACAAGAACTTACCTTACTGTGAAAGGTGAACTAAGCTTGAGTATCTCCTCTGAACAAAGATGCATCATCATCCTTTCTCATGTGTAGGTAAGATTTATAGACACCATTGCTAAATTTTTCTTGTAGGAACATGAAAAAAGTGAAATTAGTGTCTCAAATTATTATCTTATTTCAATATAAACTATGTAGACATCCTGGAAAAATATACTGATACATTTAAACTTCACATCATTCCTTTTGTGGTAAATAAGTTTGCTTTTAAAAGAAAAGTTGAAAGGGAGTTCAAAATGGATTTAAGATAAGAGTAACTGGTGTGCAAGTTTCACGACATCATGGGGTCCATTACTCGATGCTGGAAAGTTGGATTCTAGTTACCCATCTGTGAAGTGTGACATATGCATGTGCACACTTATATGCAAATAAACATAGAGATGCACACAAATTCATCCATGAAGGCACATGCACTACAAAAAAACATATACTTTCAAAGGTGGTTTGTTTTGTTTTGTTTTATTTGCTTTGCTTTCATTTACTAGTAATGACTAATGCCTTTAATTATACCATAAAATCTGAGAAGGGGCTGACAAGTAGGAGGCCAGAGCTTCATATGTGAGAGCTTCAGAGTAGTTAGTACAAGGCTAACGTGGAAAACATGAGAAGTTTTCTCAAAATCCTAAGAGCTTGAAATATAGATCAAGGCCTCCCTGGCACAGAGTAGGTTATGGGTTTGCTCTTCACAACTGAGTTTTTTCATTCAAATTTCAGATACTTCTCTATTGAATGATTTTCAAATAACCAAATTGTGATTAATTTTTGAAATAGTTTTGTGTTCAAATGTACATCTTTTAAACTCTAATCTTTATCTCTGACTTTCTAAATCAGAAAAAGCATAGGAACATTCAATTATCTTGCCTTATATGTTGTATATTTTCTTTTTAAATGTTTTTTTATATATAGCATTATAGTGTTCCTGGGATTTGCAGATTCTCTACTTGGAATATTAGGGGATACAGACTTGAACCTTTGGGTCAGACCTTTACTGGTTCTTTCAAACAATTTACTATTCCTCTTTCAGTAGACATAAGGACCTGTTGCTGATCTGTGGCTAAGACTGGGTGTGGATTACAATAGTGTCGATATCCTTCTCCAATGTGAACCCATACATGTCCCTTAAACACATTCTTGAAAGATTGTTTCTAGTTCATGGAATTTTCATTAGATAGCTACATTCTTTCATTTTTGGACGATGTTTTTTAAGAGTATTCTGGCATTTATGTCAATTTCTATCCTCAAGGGAAATTTCTGTTTCTTCTCTGGATACTTCTAGGAACTGTGTTTCTGCTGTAAGCCGTGTTCAGTTTGGTCACCTGGGTTCAGATATTTTTTTATTTATCATGTCTGACATTTGTTTGGTTCAATATTTTATTGTTCTCATTTTACAATTCCTTCATTGTTATGCCTGCATACTTTTCTCTTCCTATTTTGACTTTTCCTCCTTTTAGTCTTCAGTAGATCCATGGATCTTCCACCTGCATGGAGCCTGGGTATTGCTCATCACTGTTTCTCGTGTATGCGCCGTTCTATAGAGTTAATAGTTTTCAATGTCTAAGAGTATAGATTCTAGTTTTTGGTATTTATGAAAATTGCAGCGATCATAAGTTCTAGAATAACATGATATCCTTACCTATTCATTTTTTTAGTTTTTCTGGAATGATTAAATAAACAATTTATAGAGAGTAACAAGCATTAGAAAAATGAATATTGTGAACATATTTCTGCAAGAGGTCTCATGTATTGATGCAGCTGCAATAACGAGATATGCCATTCTCTGTGACTGCCCCCACATCTCCCTTCTCCTTTCCCAACAGTGATAGTATTTACTCATTTACTTTCCTTCTCCCCTTACATTTGTTCATTCATTAGTTGTGTGCTCAAATGCTACAGTATTCTAGTTAGTTGAGAGGACAATTTTCAGAAGTGACTTATTAGCTTCTGCCATGTGGGTCACAGGGATTGATCTCAGCAGTTCAAGCTCAGATTGGCAAACAACCACCCTTAGCAAGGGAACCTTTATGCAATCCCCAAATTTAATTTTCTAATAATATCTGAGAGCATTTCTATGACTTCAGAATTAGTACCTTCATTATTTTAATGGAAAGTGATTATGTGGGAATTGATTTTGTACATTATAACCACAGTGCTATAGTGCTACCCATTCTTCTATTTTATGCACTACTCAATACATTTGTATAGGTGTTTTAAAAAACCTGCTTAGCCAACAAGCACAACCTCTGCTGATAATATTACATAGCTTCCTTATGTTGATGGCTATGTCTCTGCATCATTTTATGCTCACTGTTTTTGCATACTGCTTTCTCTTTAATTTATATTTATGATGCACATCATGGAGACCCTTTTGTTATGGCTGTTTGGTTGATAGTGATTTTCTTGTTATTATTTCATTGGGGACACAAACACTTACCAAACATTCACATATTTATATTTCTACTGTATATTTTTCTCTGGTGATTTGACTATACTATTTATGGTGCAGCGGAGAGTAATCTCTAGTGAAGTAAAAGTCAAACAGTGTTTAAAAAACTGACTACCTGTATTCTTTTTATCTATCACTTATTTTCATAGTAAGATAAAAAGAAGCCTCTCTCATCCTAGTATTTGCACTTACTTACATAAAAAATAATTAGCAAATTAATTAAAATTATTTTAGTACAGTATTTTTCTATGCTTATAATACCTACATATAATACTTTAGCCATGTGCTTTCTTAACTCTCATGCATACTATAGAGTAAATATATTTAGTGTGCTTGAGAACTCCATATAAGAGGCTACAAATATACCTCAGCTGTTAAAGGCTTGTGACCCAAACTAAATGTCAAAGAAACTGAAATTAGTCACTATGTATTAGGTGTTTGTATTGAAATAGTCAGATATTAGCACTTTGTAATTCTCTACATCATATCAGGTCTAATTATAATGATAGTGAATCCATCCAATTACAAAATTCACTATTATATCTAATACCTTATTTGAATTATTTAACATGTGTTTTGGTTTCATCTTCATATTCTATACCAAAGGAAGCACAGTTAGGAAGCTCTCCTATAATCAAATAGAAACATCTTCTGTGGTATTCTGGTATATTAGTATATTATCAAAATTGGTTTCTTTGGTTCATTTACTTTGGAGAGATCTTATCTCAGCAGAAATGCTGAAATGAAATATAAATTAAATAAATTCACTGAATAAAATATAAATCTTTATAAAACATAAATGATATAGTAAAATGTTATAAAACACAGAAATAAATCACAAAATTCAAACTCAGATTACCCACACCAAACACCCAGCT
This sequence comes from Rattus norvegicus, assembly GCF_021556685.1. Classification (NCBI taxonomy): domain Eukaryota; kingdom Metazoa; phylum Chordata; class Mammalia; order Rodentia; family Muridae; genus Rattus; species Rattus norvegicus. The sequence goes on along the minus strand of NC_141555.1, from coordinate 56,474,595 downwards.
CACTGAAAATAAAGACCATGGACCCATTCTATATGTAAGTACCTGTGAGCACATGCTTGACAAGACTCTAAGTTCTTTCTCTCCCTTTACATTAAGGGAGCAGAGGTAATGGTTTCCCCTAAGTTCTCATACTTATCCATGGTTCTGGTTAAGATGCAACGAAAAATCTAGAATGCCTGTTTATTGAAGATTAGGTTTTTTTTTCTTATTTGCATCCTTAATGTATCATAATCAATGAAATTCTAGATGCTTAGAGAAGATGTATTATATAAATAAATGAAGATTCAATTTAAAATTATATTATGATTATTAGAAGAATTTTCCACTCAATTTCAGAAGCAATTTAATATAATACAGACTCTGCCATTCTTCTCCAAAGATTCCAGTCAGGATGTGTCTTAATACACCACACTTATTCAAGTGTATTTTGTATCTATTTGTATCTACCTCCCCATGACAGCCACCTCAATATATATTTCATATACAGGATATGCCTATCCTGATATTTTCATTTATTTGGATGATACTATTAAAAAGATACAAGCTCCCTGTTTCTGGCTGCGCCCACAGATGACATAGTACAACAGCTGACTGTACACAAATTTGGTGGGGGAGAAAGCTGGACTCCCAGTATCATGGACAATTCTGAGAACTTAGGGGAAAACATTTCCTCTGCTCACGTTCCTGTGCTGAGAGGGAGCTGCCTAGAGCCCTATGGATAGAGGAACCTAGGTAGAGTAAGGGAGGCGATCCTTCCAGTATCTTCCTGTGTCCAGAGATGAAAGCCAGTGGCCAGGAATAGTAACACAACTGAGAACACAGGTTTGACCAAACTTTCTGCTCCAAGCCTTCAGGCTGGAGGCCTCAGGACACAGAAAACAAGAGTAGTCTGGGACAGGACACTTCCTGTTTCTGCCTGCACCCATTGCTGATCTGGTTCTACATATCTCTGTACCCACATCTTGGTGGGTGAAAAGAAGTTTATAGGAACAGTGACAAAGAGATTTACAGGATGGTCAAGCCATTGTCAGTGACAGCAAGACCACGAAACACCAAAGAAATCCTGATGACAAGAGTCAAGCACAGGAACGTAAGCAACAGAAACCAAAACTACTTGGCATCATCAGAGCTCCCTTAACCCAAGAAAGCAAATATTGGATATCCCAACAAACTGAAAAAGCAAGATGTGGATTCAAAATTATTTTTCATGATGATGATTGAGGACATTGAGTAGGGTCAAATAAAACTCTTCAAGAAATACAGGAAACATGGGTAAAAAATAGAAGCCCTTAAAGGGGAAACAATAAATTCCTTCAAGAATTACACGAAAACACACTCAAACAGATGAAAGAATTTGAAAATATCTAGGATCAATAAGGTGGGAATAGAAGCAATAAAGAAAGCACAAAGAGAGACAACCCTGGAGGTGGAAAACCTAGGGAAGAAATCAGAAGTCATAGACAGAAGCATCAGAAAGAGAATACAAGAGATAAAAGATAAAAATCTCAGAGGCAGAAGATACTGTAGAAAACATTTACACAACCATCAAAGAAAATGTAAATCTCCAAAAGCTCCTGATGGAAAACAACCAGGAAATCCAGGACACAATGAGAAGATCAAACCAAAGGAAAATGGGTATAAAAGAAAGCAATTATTCCCATATAAAAGGTCCAGTAAATATCATCAAAAAATATAGGAGAAAACTTCCCTAACCTAAGGGGAGAAATGCCTATAATACTAAAAAAATCATACATTTCTCCAAAAAGCTTGGACCAAAATGATATTTCTCCCTTCACATAATAGTCAAACAACAAATGCACAAAACAAAGAAAGAGTATTAAAGGCAGTAAGCAAAACAGTCAGGTAACATATATAGGCATACCTATATGTATTACACCAGAATTCTCACGAGAGACTATGAAAGTCAGATCCAGAGTGGATATTATAAAACACTAAGAGAAAATAAATGACAGCCCAGGATACTATACCCTGAAAAACTTTCAATCAATGCAACTGGAGAAACCAAGATATTTTATGATAAACTAAATTTACACAGTATATTTTCACAAATCCTGCCCTACAAAAGATAATAGATGGGAAATTCCAACATAAGGAGGGAAATTACACCCTATAAAAAGCACGAAAGTAATCCTCTTTCAACAAACCCAAAAGAAGAGAGTCACAGAAACATAATTCTACTTCTACCAAAAAATAATTACAGAAAACCACAATAACTATTCCTCAATATCTCTTAACATCAATGCTCAATTCTCCAGTAAAAAAGACATAGACAAACAGACTGCATACATAAAGAAGAACTAGAATTTTGTTGCATAATGGAAACACAGCTCAGTGACAAAATCAGATAGTATCTCTGAATAAAAGCCTGGAAAACAATTTTCCAAGAAAATGGTCTGAAGAAACATCCTGGAGCATACATTCCATTATCTAACTCAACCAAAAGTTATCAAAAAAAAGATAAGGAAGGACACTTCATTTTCATCAAAGAAAAAAAATTCCACCAGGGTCACTTCTCTATCATGAATATCTATACGCTACATCCAACGGCACCTAAATTATAAAGGAAACCGTACTACAGATCAGGCTAACAAAATAGTAGTGGGAGACTTCAACATCCCACACTCTGCAATGGCCAGATCATGGAATAGGAAACAGAAGACACAGCGAAATTAACAGATTTTGAACCAACTGGATTTAAGAAATTTCTATATAATATTTCATCCTTGAACAGAAGAATATACCTTATTCTCAGGAACTCATGGCACATTTTCCAAAACTGCTCATACAGTCGGTCATAAAATAGGCATCAACAGATACAAAAGAGTGAAATAATCGCATGCATTTTCTCACACTACCATGACCTAAGGCTGGACTTCAATAACAACAAAAATGTCAGAAAGCCCAAATACACATGGACGTTGAACAATATTTTACTCAGTGATAATTTGGTAGAGGAAGAACTAAATAAAAAAATTAAAAATGTTTTAGAATTTAAGGAAAAGGAAGGCACAAGCAACTCATAGTTATGCGACACAATGATAGTATAGCTAAGAGGAAAACTCAAAGCTCTGAGAGTATCCAAAGTGAAACTGGAGAGAGCATACATTATTAGCTTGACAACAAATATAAAAGCTTAATAACAAAAAAAGGAGATACACCAAAGAGGAGCAGAAGGCAGGAAATAATCAAACTCAGGTCTGAAATCAACTAAGGAGAAACAAAAAGAAGTCTACAAAGAATCAATTAAACCAGGACCTGGATCCAAGGGTAAATCAACATGATAGATAAACCTGAGCTAGAGTGACAGAAGGGCACAGAGAAAGTATCCAAATAACAAAATCAGAAATGAGAGGAAAACAAAACAACAGGATCTGCAGATATTCAAAACATCATCATACCGTATTACTGAAATTAATATTCAAGAAAAGTAGAAATTCTGGATCAAATGATCCATTTTCCATACAGGGAGCAGTTACCAAAATTAAGTTAGGGTCAGATAAAATATCTAAACAGTACAACGTATCCTAAAAAATTAGAAACAATTATTAAAAGGCGCCAATTGGGAAAAGATCACAGGACCAGATGATTTTAGTGGAAATTCTACCAGGACTTCCTAGAACCAAATACCACTATTGTCCAAATATTCCACAAGATACAAAAGGATGAAGACAACCCAATTCCATCGATGAAGCCACAGTTATGCTTATACCTAAAGCACACAAAGGCCCAATAAAGAAAGTGAACTTCATATCAATTTCCCTTTTGAACATTGACAAAAATAGTCAATCAAATCATTGCAAAACATATCCATGAACACATCAAAATGATCATCCATCACTATGAAGGAGCCTTCATAACAGGAATGCAAGGATAGTTCCATATGGAATTCCATCCACATAATCCACTAGATAATCAAACTGAAAGATAAAATTACATTTTCATCTCACTAGATGCTGAAAAAGCATTTGACAAAATAAAACACCCCTTCACAGCCAAAGTCTTACAATCATAGGAATTCAAGGCCCATACTCAACAACAGTAAGGTAATGTACTGCAAACCAGTAGCCAAAAGTCAAACTAAATGAAGAGAAATTTGAAAGTTTCCCTCTAAAATCAGGGACTAGACAAATCTACTCATTCTCTCCCTACTTATTCAATATAGTACTCAATATGCTAGCCTGACCAATTAGACAACAAAAGGAGGTCAAAGGGATACAAATATTAAATTAAGCGGTCAATATATCACTATTTGCTGGTGATATGTTAGTTTACTTGAGTGACTCCATAATTTCCACCAGAGAACTGCTGCAGTGAAAAATAACTTCAGCAAAGTCCTGGGCAAAGAATTAACTCAAACATATCAGTAACCTTTCATGAATATACAGACCAAGAAATTAATTAGGTCAATGACACTCTTCACAATAATCACAAATAACAAAAAATACCTCCGTATAACTCAAACCAGGCAAGGGAAAGTGCCGTATGAAAAGAACTTAATTTCTCTCAAAGAAGAAAATCTCAGAAGATGGAAAGACTTTTCATGTTCACGGGTTGGCAGTATTGATATAGCAAAAATGGCCAATTGCCAAATTCAATCTACAGATTTAATGCAATCCCCAAGAAAATTTCATCAAAATTCTTCATACAGTTAGAAAGAGAAATATACAAGTTCCTTTAGAATAAGGAAAAAACAAGGAAGTGGAAACTATTCTCAAAATAAAAGAAAAACTGTGGAAATAAACATTCCTAACCTCATGTTGAATATCCAGCAATAGTGATAAAAATTATATGGTATTGGTACAGAGACAGGCATGTAGTACACCTGTGTTGGTCCATCTAGATGTCAGTATGTAAATTAATGTAAATCCATCCATTCTTAACACGCTGTACAATGCTGAAGTCCAAGTGGATTAAGGGCATCCAGAAAAAAGAGATATACACAAAGCAGTAGAAGAAAAAGTGGGGAAAAGCTTGAACACATGATAACAATGGAAAATTTCTTGAACAGAACTCCAAACCACTGGCTTATGCTTAATGATGAAGAGTTGACCGATTGGACCTTGTAAAAATGCAAAGTGTCTGTAAGGCAAGGAACATGGTCATTTTGACAAAATGGCAACTAATATCTTGAAAAAAGATCTTTGTCATCCTATATCTGAAAGAGAACTAATATTCAATATGTACAAAGAACTCAAGAAGTTATACTCCAGAAAGTCAAATAACCCTATTATAAATGGGGTACAGAACTAAACAAATAATTTTCAGCAGAAGAATTTTGAATGCCCGAGAAATACAAAAAGAAATGTTCCACGTCATTATTCATCACGGTGATGCAAATCAAAAGATACACCAGGCAGAATGACTAAGATCAAAAATTCAGTGAACAGCAGATGCTGGTCACAATGTGGAGAAAGAGGAAGACTCGTCCATTATTGGTGGGATTGAAATGAGGTATAATATTCCGTAAATTACTCTGGGCTTTCCTCAGAAAATTGGATAAGTAATGCTGAGTACTTAGCTCTTCCACTCCTGGAGAGAGCTCCTCATATTCCCAAATGATGCCCCAACATATAACTGGGACACATGTTATACTATGTTTATAGCAGCTGTATTCATGATAGCCAGAAGCTAGGAAGGACCCAGATGATTTGACCACTTAAATGATTACAGAAAATGTGATTCATCTACATAATTGAGTGCAACTCAGTAATCAAATACAATAACATCATGAAATTCATTAGCAAATGAATGAAACTATAAAATACCATCCTGAATTAAGCAACCAAATCATACACACATGCAAAAAAAAAAACAAAAATAAAACACACACACAGACACAAACACACACACACGCACAAACACACACACACACACACACACACACACACACACACACTACCCCAAAACCTTGAATTACCCAACACACAATTCACATACCGCTTTAAGTTCAAGTAGAAGGATGAACCAAGTAAGGATGGTCTGTCTTAAAAGGGGAAACAAAAATATTCTAGGACATGATATGGAGCATAAGTTGAGAGCAGAGATTGAAGGAATAGCCATTCTGAGCCCATACCCCCTGGGGATCCAACCCACATATGTACAGTCCCCAAACTTAAACAATATTGCTGATGCCAACAAGTGCCTGCTTACCGGAGTCTGATATAGCTGTCTCCTGAGAGGCTCTTCGAGATCATGACAAATACCGAGGCTGATGTTTCCAGCCAACCATTGAACTGAGAACAGGGTCCTCTTTGGAGAAGATAGAGAAGGCATTAAAGGCGCTGTAGTGCCTTGCAACCCAGTAAGGACAACAGTGGTCACAAACCAGATCTCCGTGGGACTAAAGCACTTCCTAAAGACTGCACATGGACAGACTGGTGGCTCTAGCTGCATATGTAGCAAAGCATGACCATGTTCTATACCAATGGGAGAAGCCCTTGGTCATGCCAAGGCTGGACATTCCAGTAAATAGAATGTCATGCTGGGGAGGCAGCAAGGGATGTTTTTGCGGAGGGGAAACACATTTGAAGAAAACACGGCAGCGGAAGTAGATAGGGATAGGGCACTTATGGATGGAGGCCACACACAAACAGCCTTTACACTTTTCTATGCCTTTAACAGCTCAATGAAAAGGCCACTTCCTAACCTCCGACTGGCTAAACTATTCCCCACTTATATTCCCACGTTATTACTTGCTAAAATCTATATCCCATCTTTCTTGCCCTGGACATCATTGGGCAGATCTCCTGGGTCTGCTTATTCTCATGCTCTTCTATGTCAGCTGCTTCTCTGTCCTGAAAGTCTGTCCTGGAGAATATCCATGCCTTCGTGCTCTCTGGACCTTTGTCCAAGCATCCTGAAACTCCTGCTCTGTCTGCCCTGCCTAGACACTTGCTATCAATATATCTATTTTCCAATCAGAACCAATTGAGACAGGGTCCCTGATTCATAAGTTCAGGACACTATGAGAAGCATGAGAATAAAATCACCTACATTAACTATTTGTATGTGATTTTCTGGGAACAATATTATCCAAATCAGAAAGAGATACTTCTTAAAGTACTAGAATCATAGAAAATATCAAGTAGACACATAATAATTATAATAATGATAATAATAAATATTAACAATAATATATAATATAATAATAAAAGTGATAATAAAAATAATAATTACAATAATTATAATAAATAATAATAATAAAATCATCATCATAATCATCATCATCATCAAAGCCTAACGGAACAGAGAAATAAAAATACAAAATCTGTGAAGGAAAAAGACTACGTCACGTAAAGTTGAGCACATGAGACTAACAACTGAATTTTCAATGGATATTCTAAAATATAAATGGGCTTGGATCACCTTTCAACACGTTTTTCAAAGAATACAGATACTAGCCTAGAATATATTACTGAGCAAATGTATCATCCACATCAACACAATAGGAGAAACTTTACATAGCATAATCACCAGGAAGTCATGTCTCTTCAGGAATCTTAGTCTAAAAATGGAAAAACGCAATCTGAAAATAAGGGATATTATCAAGAGGACAGAAATGGTAAATAACCCTGTAGTAATTCATCGGATGAGAAAAAAAGTATGTGGCAATAACAAAATAAAAATGACCCATAAATACTCCTCATTAATAACGCTAAGCATAGGGGTTGGGGATTTAGCTCAGTGGTAGAGTGCTTTTCTAGCAAGTGCAAGGCCCTGGGTTGGTCCCTAGCTCCAAAAAACAACAACAAAAAATAAAAAGAAATAATGCTAAACATTAACTGTCCCACACCAATAATATACAGGCTATCAGTTTGTATAAGAAAACAGGTTTATTTCTCCTGCATACAAAAAGTACATTTGTTTTAGGTACAATTGCATATTCGTGTTTAGAATGCAATTGCCCATATTTCTTTTTTTTTTTCTTTTTTTCGTAAGTATATTTATTGTTCATTAGTTTTTTATAAAAATCTAGAAGATTTTCTGATTAATTTTAATAATAGAATTTTCATTTAAATGTATTTTTTTTCTTTTTTTGGGGGTGGGTGTTCCCCTCCCCTAATCTCCCGCCATTACCACCCTCCCCCCAACAATCACGTTCACTGAGGGTTCAGTCTTAGCAGGACCAACGGCTTCCCCTTCCACTGCTTCTCTTACTAGGCTATTCCTTGCTACCTATGAGGTTGGAGCTCAGGGTCAGTCCATGTATAGTCTTTGGGTAGTGGCTTAGTCCCTGGAAGCTCTGGTTGGTTGGCTTTGTTGTTCATATGGGGTCTCGAGCCCCTTCAAGCTCTTCCAGTCCTTTTCTTATTCCTTCAACGGGCGTCCTGTTCTCAGTTCAGTGGTTTGCTGCTGGAATTTGCCAATGTATTTCCTGTATTCTGGCTGTGTCTCTCAGGAGAGATCTACATCCGGCTCCTGTAGGCCTGCACTTCTTTGCGTCATCCATCTTGTCGAATTGGGTCGCTGTATATGTATGGGTCACATTTGCAGCAGACTCTGAATGGGTGTTCCTTCTGCCTCTGTTTTAATCTTTGCCTCCCAATTCCCTGCCAAGGGTATTCTTGTTCCCCTTTTAAAGAAAGAATGAAGAATTCACATTTTGATCACCGGTCTTGAGTTCCATGTGTTCTATGCATCTACGGTAATTCAATCATTTACTCTAATAGCCACTTATCAATTATTGAAAAGGATGTGTGTTTTCTGTGGTAGTGTTACCTCACTCAGGATGATTCCAGTTCCCTCCATTTGCCTATAAATTACATAAAGTCATTGTTTTTGATAGCTGAATAGTATTCCTATTTGTAGATTTTCCACATATCATGAGGCAATATTTATTTGCTAGAAAGCATACTGTTGGGAGAACATTATTTTGTAAATTTAATTCATCTTTTTTCATTAGTTTTATCTGAATGAATATTATTTGGTAATATGTTTAAATTTTTAGGTAACTGTGTGAGTGTGTGTGTGTGTGTGTGTGTGTTTGATAATTCAACTCTAATATTACCAGGAAATTGCTTGAGTGAAAATGACACTGAGAATTTTTGTATATATTTTATATATAAACTTTATATATACATATATACATATTTAAGTATTTATATATCATATAGTGTATATATACTTATATATATGAAAATATGTTCTGTATATTTTTTCATAGCATTGTTTAGATATGTGTACTAGATTAAGCTTTCTAATTGCATTTTTAGCCTTTTCCAACACTAATTTTATCTTATTAGGTGTCTAGAAAGAAATACATGGAAGCATGAATCATCTCAACTTCAAATGTCGGTACACTCAATGTTATATCTTCCTTTTAAACATGATTGTTCATCTTTGGTCCATAATATATATATATTTAATTTACTCTTTTTATATTAGAAATGTGTGCTACATTGCATATATGTATTTGTTGATAACTTTCTCCTGTGAACAAATTTTAAGAATAAATGACTTATGTTCATTAGTATAAAATCTAAGATCATTGAGTTTTTCCCGAAATCAAATGCCATAATGCATAAATATAAGAAGCATTTTCTGACTGTGGCTATTAACAAAAAATATTTGATATACAAATCCTATAAACATATTTTGATATTATCCATTAAAGTTTCTTCAAGGTGTTGTCCAAATTTTAATAAAGGAGGTCACCAATTATGTCAATAAATTTTTCATTCTATATTCCTTTAAATTGTAAAATATATTTTTATTTAAATAAGTCATAAGAAAAAGGAAAATGTTATATAGACAGCAAAAGAGACCAAAAAAATTAGTGCCAAACTCTAATATTTGTTTCAATATCAGATATTGCAAATGATAATTACTGTATTATTAATTTAATAAGATAAGATATAATTTTTTAATAATTTTTCCTGAATATTTTATGTATTTACATTTCAAATGTTATTTCCTTTCCTTTTTCTCCTGTAACATCCCTGCCCGTCTTCTGTGAGGATGTGCCAATTCCCACCAATCAACTTCAACCTCAATTCTCTGGCATTACCCTACATCGGGGATACAAGCCTTCACAAGATTAAGGGCTTTTCCTTCCAATGATGTTAGACAGAGCAATCCTCTACCACATATGTGGCTGGAGACATGGGTCCCTCAATTTGTACTCACTAGTGGGTGGTTTAATCCCTCGGAATTCTTGTGGGTCTGGCTGGTTGATATTTTTGTTCTTCCTGCGATTTTGCAAACCCCTTCAGCTCATTAAGTATACTCTCTAACAATTTCATTGAATACCCCTTGTTCAATCCAATGTTTAGCTACAATCATCTTCACCAGTGTCAGTAGGGTTCTGCCAGAGTCTCTCAGGAGACATCCTTATCTGACTCCAGTCAACAAGGACTTGTTGGCATCAGAAAAAGTGACTGGTTTGTGTGACTGCATATGGGATAGATCCACAATGGGGCAGTCTCTGCTTGACACTTTCTTCAGTCCCTGCTTAACTCTTTATACTTGAATTTCCTCCCATGAATATTTTTTATCCCTTCTAAGAACGAATGTAACATCTGCATTTTGGTCTTCTTCCTGCTTGGGCTTCACATGACCTGTGAATGATTTCTTATGTATTCCACACTTTTGGGCTGATACACACTTACAATAAATGTATACCATTTGTGTTCTTTTGTGACTGGGTTAACTCACACAGAATGATAATTTCTAGTCTATCCTAAGAACTTTATGCAAGCATTGTTTTTGATAGGTTAGAAGAACACAGGTGTGTAAATGTACTATATTTCATTTATCCATTACTATGTTGAGGGAAATCTGGTTTCTTTTCAGCTTCTGGCTATCATAAAAAAGAAAGGTTGCTGTCAACCTGTAGCACCATTTGTCCTTTTTATATGTTGGGGCATCTTTTGGGTATATATCAAAGAAATGGGATTGTGGTATCCTCAGGTAGTCCTATATCCAACTTTGTGTGAAAATTCCAGACTTATTTCCAGAATGGTTATGCCAGCTTGCAATCTGACCAAAAATGGAGGAGTATTCTTCTTTTTCCACCTCCTTGCCAGAATCTGTTGTGAATTTCTTATCTTAGCCATTCTGAGTGGTGTGCTGTTTAACCTCAGAATTTGTTGATTTGCATTTACCTGATGGCTAAGGATGTTGATATTGCTCAGTAGAGAATTATTTCTTTAATGCTATTCACCATTTTTGAAAGGACTATTTGAGATTCTGGAGTCTAACTCCTTGAGTCTTTGTATAGTTTGATTTTAGCCCTCTATCAGAAGGAAGATTGGTAAAGATCTTTTCTTAACCTATTGATTTTTACCATTTTTCAAATACCAGTGCCCTATGACTTAAAAAAGCTTTATGAAGTCCCATTTGTCAATTCTCCATCTTGGAGCAAAGCCATTGGCATTCTGTTCAATAAATTTCCCAACTTTTTCTTCTATTAGTTTAAGATTATATGTTACTTGTGGAGAGACTTGATCCACTTCGACTTGAGCTTTGTACAGGCTGATAAGAATTGATTGATTTCCATTCTTCTACATGCTAACCTCCAGTCGAATGAGAACCATTTGTGGAAAATGTTATCATTCCATTGGATGGTTTCGGTTCATTGTCAAATATCAAGTGGCCATAGGTATATATCTTCATTTCTGGGCCTTCAATTATATTCCATTGATATACCTGACTGTCTCTTTACCATTCCCATTCAATTTTTATTATTATTGTTCTGTAATACAGTTTAAAGTCATCGATAGTGATTGCCCTAGAAGTTCTTATATTGTTGATGAACTTTTTCATTATCATGGGGTTCTCATTATTACAAATGAATTTTCAAATTGCTGTTTCTGACTCTGTGAAGAATTGAGTTGGAATTTTGATGGTGATTGCCTTGAATCTGTTGATTGCTTTTGGCAAGATTGCCATTTTTACAATGTTAACCCTGCACATGCATGAGCATGGGAAATTATTCCATCTTCTGAGATCTTTTTCAACATTTTTCTTCAGAGACTTGAAATTCCTGTCATACAGAACTTTCACTTGCTTGTTTAGAGTCAACCTGAGGTATTTTTTATTATTTGTGACTATTTTGAAGGCTGTCATTTCCTTAATTTCTCCTCTAAGTCTTTATCCTTGAAGTATAATTCTACTGATTTGTTTGAGATAAATTCTTTATCAGCTGAAGGAGTATTCTGGTGGAAATTTGGGGTTCACTAAAATATACTATCACATCATCTAAAAATTGTGATATTTTAACTTCTTGCTTTCTTTTTTTTTCCCGTTTTGCCTCGTATTTTTGTTTAATTTTTGTGTATAAGACTTCCAGTACTATATTGATGGGGTAAGTAGAGTATAGGCAACCTTTTCTGGTTCGTGATTTTTGTGGTATTGCTTCAAGTTTCTCTCCAGTAAGTTTGATGTAGGCAATTGTTTTTTTTTTTTTTTTTTTTTTTTTTTTTGGTTTTTTGTTTTTTGTTATTTTGTTTTTTTTTTTTTTGTAATGTTGCTTTTACTATGTTTAAGTATATGTGTTGAATTCCTAATATTTTCCAAGACTTCTAACATGAAGAAATATTGATTTTTTTAAATTTTTTTATCAGCATCTAAAAAGATGATCATTTGTTTCCCCCCCTCGGGAGTTTTTTTACATAATTTATTCTTCTATATGCAGACATGCAGAGGAACTATAATTTCTTGAAAATTCTGTCATTTTCCCATTTCATGGTTTTAGCATCTTTGTCAAAGAAAAAGTGACCATAGGTGTGTGCATTCATTTCTGGGTCTTCAGGCTAGGATATCTGGTAAAATTTTTAATTACCATGGATAGAGAAACCAAGACATTCCATGACAAAGCCAAATGTACACAATATCTTTCCACAAATCCAACCCTACAAATGATAGTAGATGGAAATTTCCAACACAAGGAGGGAAACTACACCTTAGCAAAAAGTAGGAAATTAATCTTTCAACAAACCCAAAAATGATAGCCACACAATTGTAATTACATTTCTAACAACAAAAACAACAGGAAGCCATAGCCCATTTCATTTATTATCTCGTATCATCAATGGACACAATTCCCCAAATAAAAAGATATAAACTAAGAGTCTGAATAAGTAAAGAGGATCCAAGATTTTGCTGCATACAGGAAATACACCTTAGAGACAAAGACAGAGTATCTCAGGGTAAAAGGATGGAGAAAAATTCTAAGCATATGTTCCCAAGAAACAAGCTGGAGTAGCCTTTCTAATATTGAACATCATTGACTTTCAACAAAATGTTATCAAAAATGACAAGGAAGGGAACCATACTTGTCAAAGAAAAAATAATACTAAGATGAACTTTCAATTCTGAACAATTACGTTTCAGATGCAAGGACACCTAAATTCATAAAAGAAACATAACTATAGTTCAAAGCAAATATTGCACCACACACAATAAATTGTTGGAGACTTCAATTCTCCACTCTCATCAACGGAATATTTATGGAAACTGTAACTAAACAGATATAGTCAAAATAACAGATGTTATTTTAATAACTTAAAAAATCCAGATGGATTTAACAGGTATTTAGGTAACATTTAATCCTAAATCAGAAGAATATACCTTTTCCTTTGCACTTCATTGTAACTTCTCCCAATTTGAACATATACTCATTCACATAACAGGCCTCAAATGATACTAGAATATTGAAGTAATCCTAAGCATCCTATCTGATCACCATAGAGTAGGGCTGCTCTTCTATATTTTATTATTTTTTGTATTTGTTTATATTATCGATGATTTATTTACGTGGTATTTTTGAAATATCATCTTTCTTGATAGTTTGTCACTATGCATTAAAGACTGGGTTAAACCTAGTGGCAGTTCTTACATTTTTGCCTCTACAGTAGCAAGAGTGAGCTCTCCATTACAATGTTGGTTTATGTACTACATTTTGAGTTAACTCTTTGTGCATACATTGCATTTAATGTTTTCTGTTTGTTTGAATATATATTTGTATTATCTAACCTAACAAATTCGTAATTTTATAATGAAATTTTTAATTTCATAACTTCAAACTCTAACTTTTGATCTCATTTTGCTTATATTTTTTCTCCATTTTAAATGCATTTTTTCTTGGTAAATACTTTTCCCTCCATATGCATGTTTGTGCCTTTATGGGATTTTGTTATTGTTCATCAATGGAAAAATTCAATTTATTCACTGCAGCAGCCATATATGAAGAATACAATAATTAATTAGCTATTTCAATAGGATGGATTACTTATTAAAAATAAGAATCTCTGAAACAAAGAACAGTGATGAATTTCACACGGCCCTACCCCAATGATCCCAACATGAAATAATGCCAGGTAGTGTGCTGTGTTCATGTGGTGGTTGGAAATAATTTATGGAAGAATAAAACCACATACCACAGAAAATTTAAAATTCCCTTTCCCCCTACTCACAGATATATATGGGATTATAGGGTGGTCAATACAATTAATTGAAGCAGAAGTAAACAATTATGTTGCTACAAGAAAGTGATGGCAAGGAAGAATTTTAAACTGTGGTCAACAATATAATTGTGAATATTTGTTCCCAAAATTGAGGGTTTTTCCCAGGACAATAATAGCTGGACTGAACCCAGCTTTTATCTATACAGTGTGGGGAACCATGGCCCTAATGGGATGATGAAGACAAAAAAAAACAATAGCAAAAGGGTATATTAATAGAAGAAAACCATTAATGCAAACTACCACAAACAACTTTACATTCTAACCAGAAAAGGCACCAAAACTTAAGTCACATTTGAGCACCCTATGTGAAGACAAAAGAGAGTGGGCCATGGAATTTGTGCCCTTCATGTTTTTAAGTACTTTACAGAAACAGGAAACTCAGACTGCTTTTCCCTGATTTATTAAAGGTTTTTAGAGCCCTCATGTATTAAAATACCATTTGAAAGTATTGATAGCTGCTGTCTAGGTTTTGTCCAAATTCACAAACTTCTTGGACTAAAGTTCCAAAACGTAATTAGGCCCAACCCTGAGCTGTATATCTATGACAAGGCAATAATAACAGATATTTTTAAGTCCCAAGCACTAAAGAACTACACTATTCAGTACAGTGATCCAGTTTAATTCAAATACCTCAAGAGAGTAGGATGATACATCTAAAAAAGGGTTAGAAAAGTGTAGAAAAATCAACTCCTTCCTCGTGTATGAAAGCATTTACGGTTCTGCAGTAAGACCTAAGAGGCAGTACTCAAGTAGCAATGGGAAGAAAGAATTCAGGCAAGACAGTGAGGTAAACTAGCATGGTGAGTTTATGTAAAGAAATACTTAGAAATGAAAATGTCTTGTAAACTAAAAAAAGTTTTTTTTCATTATTTTCTCATTTGAATCAAAAGAGACATCCATGAATAATTCCCCTCTAAGTCTTCCATAAAACAGGTTAAAAAATTAATATAAACATTTATATGTTTGAAAATGAAACAAAAAAAACAAAAAACAAAAACTTGCGTATGTTTCAGAGCAGGATCACAGGGAAATGTAATGAATCTGTTCAACATGAAACCTAGAGTGGAAAGCAGAATCTAGAATTAAGAATCCCATGAGAAAGGGAGTGGAGTAGTGACAGGAACATGGCCAGGCCTGACAGATAAGGCTGGGCCCTTTACAGGGACAAGAATGAGGTAAGAAAATATTTCAAATAAAGCAGAAACTTTCCTTTCTTCTCACCTCAAGTATCTCATCCCTGCAAAAAAACATTTTGATATTAATACAGAAGAGTTATGGTATGTCACTCATTCCCGTTTCCTTTTAACCTTCTCTCCGTAAGTCAGGAAATATGAACATTTTGAATTTCCAAGAAGAAAAATTCATCGGCAGGTATATGCATGTCCTGTGGACCTTGTGACAAACTGAAATATGTGAGGGCAGAGGAGGTGGAGACTGTCTCATTCCACAGAACAGAAATGTGACTGCTCAAGAAAAGAAGGGATTAAGGCAACCATAACCGGTAAACTAGTTCTCATAACATTAAGCTTATTTACATTATTCTTAACTATATTTAGTTCAAATCACTTTCCAGCTCAATCTTCATTTTGAATGATGCTGATCTATCCTGCAATGTGTCTGTACCATCTTTTCTTCCTAGTATTGGCTTTCTTCATGGGGATAATATATTATTGTGGCTGCATAGGTGATGTTTTTATTTCTATATATCACTCCCTTTACGTACTATATGTGTAGTATCATTTAAGGAGTTTCATTTGGAAAAGGAATGAATGATTGACCTAAAATAATTGTTTAAAAACTCTATTGAGATTATTTAGATGATATCAGGTATCCATTCTCTACATATAATTGCTTCTCTCCTATGATAAACAAACAAAAAAAATTATTCTAGCCAAAATAATCTCTATAATTTTAATATCTGAAAAAACAGAAGAACATTAAGATATTGTGGAATATTAGATCAGCTGAACTGCATGTTCATTTATTAAAGAATAACCAGAATCATTGAGACGTTTCTGGAACATAATATAGGAACAAAAAAACAAAGCATTGAACAAATAGTGGCAGAAGAACACGGTCATTTTGTTAAATGTAGCTTACCTTCAGATCCACTGTTTTCTTTTATTTAGTAAAAATTTAATTTAAATACTCTTTTTCAGTGTTTTTCATCCTGTCATTGACTCTATTTTAAAGCTCTATCCATAAGTAGCATGATTATGAAACTTAAAACCAAGAAATTTGCGTGTGTCAATCACTTTCTGCATTTCCTTAGTTGTGGTTATTCTGTTCCCAATGGTCATGTTGTGTTGAATTCAGGAAGAATTTCTGTCTCATTTGATGAAAATTTTCTGAAAGCATATATTATTCATATTTGTAAAATGCTATGCATATGTTTAATAGTACTGGATATTATAGTTAAAAATCATTTGGATAAGGAATTTTTGCATGAATATTATAACACGCTAAAATACTAAAGAGAAAACGTAGAAGAGCAAGATATTTATTAAATATTTTTACACTTCAAGAGTTTGTAACTTTACAAAATATGAGCAAATCACTTCTTTCTGTTAAATTCAAATTAATGGGCTATTACATTCTAATCAAACAGCTGTGTCAGCTCCCATAAAGTTGGAAAAATGCTATTTGCAATCCAAAATGTTTGCAGTAAGTAAATGGGCAAATTATATATCCGCATGTACTCAACAAGCATCTAATGTAAGCATAGGCTTGCTCTTAATGAAATAATTACTACCAGATATAATGTGAAAAAATACATCTATTTAAGTATTTTTTTTGTTTTATAACAGCTATTAATTCATGGTCTGAGTAATGGGTTAAATCACCAAACCTTGAACAGTAAATAGGAATTTCTAGTGAGTTAGAGGTTCTCTCAAGCATCTCCAAGTAAATCGATCTAAAATATATTTCTTTAAAATTCTCCTAAATACACTTATCATGAAATATTCCACATCTCAGTAAATATCTCCAAAATATTTTCATTTCCCCAAAACAAGACATTGTCTTTCTTTCTTCCGACCCTCGCGATAATCAGTCTACTACCAAACAATATAATTTACAACATAGCTTTCTGATATGAATCTTTTTCTTTATCACTGACACTTCTTCCAGATTGACCTCAAAAACATCCTTCAAATCATTCTGTGTATCATTTTATAATACATAAGTAACCAGAGTCCCTTACTTGGTACATAGAGAGTTAAACAAACTTATTTCAAACTATTCCATGATTTCTTAGACATTTTCCATTAATAAAAATTCATATCTCTCATATTGTTTCTGTAAGCCCATATGTGATATCTAAGCTTCAGCTTTATTTGGTCCTCTCTTCCATCACTTAATCTATACAAATTCTTTTTACACTTACTTTTTGTATATGTCAAGCTCTTTTCCTTTTGTTGACCTCATATTTATAGCAATATTGCACGAAATATAGTTAATTATTTTTCATCTAATTTAACTTAGCTGTCACTTCCTTAGGACAATCTCCATGACCTTATTTCTAAGATAGATTCTTCAGTTATTTGCATACAATCAACTCCAACACACTAATTTATGCATTCATTTTTTTCTTTTTTTATATCATAATGCAATTTTTATAAGAGAAAGCTCATAATACATTTTATTCATTCCTAATCTACACCACTATTAAGGAGCCTGGTACATTAATGGAGACTGTTATTTATTACATGATTCATTAAGTTGTAAAAATAAACTTTATACTATTCTTCGTTTTAATGAATATGGATTCCATGCATTGGTTAAACCATCATGAAGTATTTATGTGAGTTCTTCAATATATTGCAATTCAATGACCTGGATGACATTACCTAAACATTTTTATTTGTCAACGATAGTCTATTTCATATTCAACAGCAATGCTTTGTTGACTGAGCAATTATCGCAGCTAGGAATACTTTTGACATGAAAGAAAAAGATAACTAATTTTAATTGATAGCACCATGTAAAAATGCCAGCTGCGAATCATTTGTGGTCCCGTCTCTGAAAATACAAAGAAATGATCATTCCTAGGAACTTCCTGGTCACGGAGTCAAAGTTCTTTTGTGAGCTGTTTCAGTGAAAGATTAAAAACCAAGAGGACCCAAAGCTGTGTTTATAGAGTTGAACCTGTACCTCATCTCTCTCTCCCCAGATCCCACCAGGAAATGGCTGGACATCCAGGAGTGCTGACACACTGAGGATCACAGGAGAGACTACCACTTTTTAAGGGGAACTGCCAGGAGCCCTCAGAACCCATGAACAGAGGTGCAGTCTGTTACAGGATACTTCTGGTTTCTATCTATTCTATGTCGCTGAACCTGATCCACAGCTCTTGGTACACAAGATCTTTCAGGAGAGAGGTAGTGTCCCTGGAGTCCTGATACATAGGCTCACAGGAGGATCAATCCATTGTCAGAGACAGTAAAACCAGCTAACCCCAGAGATAACGAGATGGAAAGAGGGAAGTATAATAGCCTAAGCTACATAAACCAAGGTTATATGACATCATCAGAACTCAGTTCTCACACCAACATAAGGCTGGATACCCTCAACACAACAGAAATTAAAAAGAAATGTTTTCACTTCAAATCACTTAACATGATGATGTTAAAGGATTTTAATTAGGAAATAAAGAATTCCATCAAAGAAATACAGGACAACAGATATAAAGAGAATGAAGCCCTTACAGAGGATACACAAAAATTCCTTAAACAATTACAGGAGACCTTAAAGAGACCATAGGCAAATGGATGAAACTAGAAAATATCATCCTGATGCAAGTAACACAAACACAAATAAATGCACATAGAATGCACTCACTTGTAAGTGGAAATTAGCCTAAGAGCTCAGAATATCCATAAAAAACTCATATATTCTCTGCAGCTCAACAAGAAAGGACGGAGAGGGACTGCTTCAATCCCAATTAGAAGGGGAAGAAAATTATCATGGGAGGCACATGGAGGAAGGACCCTGTGAGGGAGAAGGGAGTTAAATGGAAAAACGGGAGAGCAGGATAAGATGTGGGAAGAGACAGGAGAGAAGCACAGAGGACCAGAAGAATGAGTATAGAAAGAAGGAACATTGGAGGATGGGGGTAACCTCTAGAATGTCCCAGATACTGAGGATGCAACAGGTTCTCTGGAGTCAACATTGATGACATTAGCCAACATCAACAACAGTGAAATTGAACCTGAAGACACCACCTGCAGTAGATAGACATTACCACAGTGTAAGGATGAGACCACTCACTCATCACTTATTAAATCAGAGTTATCAGTGTCTATTGAAAGGCAGGAGTAAATATGGAGCAGAGCTTGTAAGAAAGGCCATCCAGAGATCTGCAGACACCAAAATGGACACTATTGCTGATGCCGAGATTTGCTTGCAAACAGGAGTCTGGTATGTCTGTCCTCTGAGAGGCTCTGGCAGCACCTGACTGATACAGATGCAGATATACACAGCCAACCATTGAAATGAGTCTACAGATTTCAATGGAAAATATAGGGGAAGGGATGATGGAGCAGAAGGAGACTGTAATTAACAACAATATCATATAACCAGTCCCCTCAGGGCTCCCGTGGACCTAAGCACCAACCATAGATTATACATGGTCTGGTACCCTACGTATTTAGTAGAGGACTACCTCGTCTCACATCAGTGGATAGAGAAGCACTTGGTCCTTTGGATGCTTGATGTCCCAAGGAAGAGTGATTATAGAGGGGTAAGGAAAAAATGAATGGGGCTTGTGGAGTCACCCTCTTAGAGACAAAGTGGAGGAATATGTGGAGGTGGGGTTTATGGAAAGGGGGTAATATGTGCAATATAAACAAATACAAGGTTAATAAAACTACTAATAAAGAAGTGGTTTTTTCCATACATTACTTTACTGCACAGGTTAGCTTGGAACATTTATTGTTGCCTAGATGCATATTTCTTCCTACAGTACCTGATATCTTGTTTCTCTGAGGAGTGTAGCCTTAGATCTTCCTCTTCATTCAAAGAAGGGATAACACTTAACTCTTTTCTCCAAGCAAAGGTGATTGTAGATATGTCTGTAAAAGGCAGGAGGCATTTGTACAATCTAATTGGGGTCAACAAAAGAATTATTTACAACCAAAGCTAGTAACGCAAACAGTTTGTGTTCAATCAACTTATCAGTATTGAAAGCATCCCAGGTCTTCTGGCCAGGCAACATGTGTATTCATGAAGACAAGAGACAGGAGCAGGGCACAGAACTGAACAAGAGTAATCAATAGTTGTGAGCCACCATGTTGGAGCCAGGGTCTGAACTCACGTGGTCTGCAAGAGCAGTAACGGTTCTCAACTACCAAGACACTTCTCAAGTCACACACAATCAATGTTTATACAACCCCCCAAACACAGCACCACTTGATGTGTATAAATACACATACTAGAATTGCGGTGTGATGTATTTTTGTGAATGTTCAGTCAGTGTGATACAAACGATCTTGTATTCATAAATTTTGTCTTAGCCATTTTCACTTGGAGGTTTTCTTCATTCTCAACTTTGGTGTTTACATTTATCTTCAAGAGACGAACTGCCCTGAAAGCCTACCCCCTCTAACTCCCCATTGGCTATGCCTGCCTTTCTTCACTAAGTTAAACACCACCTCAGACTCTACTCTTTCATTTTGTTCAGTGTAGTAGACTCTCCAAATCCATAAAATGGAATCCCAGATGCAGAGGGAAGAAGTTTTTCTGTTTGTTACTTTGTTTGCTCTTAGTTGCTTTTTCCCACTTCCACTTGTTTGAACTTGTGTCCCATTCAATAGAAGGTACTTAATTCAGCCAGCATTTTGAGAAGGGCTGTGGGTGGAGTGTGAAAAAAGGAAAATTACAGGAGAGAACTCACTGGGATTTTTATGATAGCTACAAAGTGTTTATTGACTTGATTTTTCAGTTACACAGAACCCTGGACAGCACTGACTGGAACTAAAACTTCACATCAGACAATTTGTTCGAAGGAAAAAAAAAAGCCTTAAAGACAAAATTGATCCAACAATATAAGCCCTAAGTTGTAATGATTGACCCTCTATAAAGAGAAACATTAAACTTTTTTTTAGAAAGACGATTTTGATGTTTTTGTATAACAATTTTAGTCATTTCCTTTCTGTATTTCCCTTCCCAATTCCCCTCCCTCATCCTCCTCCCTCATTCTGTCATCATCTCCTACAGTTCTCCCTTGCTTCCTTCCTCATCATCCTCCGTCATCCCTTCAGTCAACACCTTCTCTCACGCCATTCCCTCTCCAATTGGGACCGAAATTCTGAATAAGTCCCCCCTCCTATATAATGTCCCCTTTCTGCATGTAATCCCTAAGTTTAATTAATTACATGAGTACAATGGAATTAGACTGAACAACTTATCTACAGGTACAGGAATAAAGAAGGTAGTGAAGCAGAAATTTCTAGTTTCTTTGGAGACTCAACTGTGTCATGGATGTTGTTCTGGAAATTCTTAGGAAAGGATGTTTTGCTGAGAACAAACACATGGTATTTTTGGTAGCTGCGTGGGAAAAGGGCTTGTGATGTTTAGAAAGGGTACAAGTATAACCCTGGACAACAGTGGGCAACACCATGGAATTGGCTTGTCGTGCCCCTCTTCGCTGATGCTCAACGGACTTTGATGACACTGTGGAATTGGTTAACCTTTCCTTCTCCACTGACCATTGTTTGTCATGACTTTGTAGAGAGAAAAGCACCAGAGAAATTCTTGTGTTGACATTGTGGTGGCTTCTTGCTTCCTCCTCGAACCCAGGCCAATTGGAAGAGCTCAACAATTTCTTCTGGGTTGAACTGTTCCTGGTGATTCTTGAATGGTTTTTGCAAGTAGATCGACATACCTCTGCTGATTCGAGACAACTGAACTGATATCCTGATGATGAAGATTGAAATCGTCCCAGAGAACTATTTCTATGCAGGTCCACAGGGTCCTTTGTTTGCCCTATTATCCTTTCCTTTCCACTACCTCTGGTGATTGGTGGACTAGAGGAAGAATAAAGGGTTTAAGAACTTTTACTAAAGTAGGTCTTGAAAGATCTAAGCCTGGAGGATAGAACCACTCCTCCAATTAATTTTGATTGCTAAGGGAGGGGAGGGTATTTATGGACTCTCCCATCTGTAATGAAGTGTCGAGGGGTCCAGTCTTGTGCCCATGACCATAGCCGCCATCAGTTTAGGAATTCAATGACTAGGTCCAATCTAAAAGATATCCTTTTGCTGTCTACTTCACCATCTTCTGGTTCTTTTATTCCTTCTACCCACTCTTTCATGATGTTCTCTGAACTGTGGTGGAGAAGGCTTAGCTGTCCTATTTCCACCTGAACAGTTCAACACCACTGATTCCCAGCACTTTGTCCAGTTGTACGTCTCTGCCCATGGTAGTCAGAGGCTTCTCTGATGAGAGCTGAGTGCAATGCTGATCTATAGATATATATTGGACGTTTGGAAGGAAGTTTGAAAATGTATTTAGAATTACGTTCTTTCATAGGGCCTATATCACCCTAACCCTAGGTTCTTGAACCGTTTACAGAACCTGGTTTGTATGCCTTGTATCCAATTGGAAAGCCACTGGTTACTCCCATGACAGTGATGCCACTAACACACATCTTGCCTGACAGTTTAGCTTGAATGGTTCAACCCCGAGTAAGGTCGTTGGTGATTTTCACCCATGGAAACCTACATAGCACTTTCTTGAACCAGGAAGGCAAGCCATTATAGAGGAGGCATCCACCTCAACTTCAGATTGACCCTACTGTGACCTGTGACCAAAAGGATTCAGTATCCTCAGAAATAAGGTCTTACCATCAAGTTCGGGAGAGCTATGAAGATCAATGGCAAAAACCTGTAAAGTTGTGAGGGCTTTGTGATCTCGCTGGTGAGCAACTTTCAGAAGATATCCCACATCTGGCACTGTGATTTTTGCTTAATTTTGGTTTTCTGTTGCTCTGATGAATACCCTCACCAAGGCCAGCTTGGGAAAGGAAATCTTTATTTCATCTTATCTGTTCCAGCCCATCATCAAGGAAAACCAAGACAGGATTGTGAAATTGAAAATACAGAGATTGCTCACTGGCTTGCTTCTAAGCTCACTTTCAAATACATTTACAGAGTATAGATCCACTGGCATAAGCGGTGCTGCCCAGAGTAGACCAGGCCCACAGTAGACCAGGCACTCCAACATCAGTTACATTCAAGAAATGCCACCTTGATATTGTCAAGGCCAATCTGTTGGAGGAAGCTCCTCAACAGAGTTTCTTTCTTCCAAGAGTAGTCATCACAAGAAATCAATGAAAATAAAAAAAAAGAAAAGAAATCAATAGCTTCAGGGATATCATGGCTTATCCATGGAGGGTGCCTCCATTTGAACTCAACAGTTGATCTTGTAGATATATTCGGTAACACAACGTTTTATAACTCCTCTCACCAAACCCTGTTCTAACCTAATCACCTAAGGGGAGATAGAATGGAAAGTAAGTTTTAAAAAAATAATTGGAGCAGAAAGAAATGCTTCTTGGAAATAAAGCAATAAAGTAAGCATTTCTGCATCTTAGACCCTTTCCTCGCATCATCTGTGCAAAGATAATGAAAAGTGTTACGTTCCAGGTACAATAATTTCCAATGTTTCAAATCATATTAATAATACTGCTTATCATTCATAAAAAACATTGGCACTAATCGTTTTGATGTGTTTTTCTAACTCACTCCTAGTATAGAACTGATGAACTGGAATTGTTGGTCATTTATACATGAGGGAACTGAGGTTTAAAGATCGAGCCAATTTCCAATACTCTAAGCTAATAAATGGCAGAGTAAGACAGCCGCACTTTCTCTGGCTTCATGGCATGGCCTCATGAGATATGCAAGTCAGGGTCCTTGGCAGGGAATTCCCAGGATCAGTAGAGGGCAGCTGAAAGTTGTCTTGGATGCAAGACTGTGAGTAAGACACAAGTCAGCCGAGCCCCAGCTCAGAATTTCTGAAACAGAACACCAGAATATGTTAGAGAGCGAGGAGACTAAACTAAACATCTGGGAGTCCTCAGCAGATTGTACAGATCCAGGGCTGAGGGTTCATAAGTATGTTTATCTTTGTGGGGGTGGAAAGGAACAATTATTTAGATCCCCACTTCCTACTATGTGCTACTAGAGTGGAGGCAGTGACTTATGTACAAGGTTTTTTCTTTTGTTCCGGTTTGTGTGTGTGTGTGTGTGTGTGTGTGTGTGTGTGTGTGCATACAAGCACGTGCAGTGTATAATATAGGGAGTAATCCATTTTCTCTTCTACCTTATTCATTGTAGCAGCATTTCTCATCAAACTCATAGTTCACCAATATGACTAGTCTTGACAGCTATCTTCCTCTGGGGATCAGTCGTATCTCCCCCTCCCTGGACTGGGATTCTGTGTGGGTCACAAAGCCTACCCATCATTTACTTGAGACCTGTGAGCCATCTATTCAACTGCTAAGGTTCAGGTCCTGGTGTTGGACCCATCTCCTTTACTTTTTATTTCTTATGCTTTTTTTTTTGTCTTGGTCATAATATCAGAACCAGGATAAGGTATGACTGGCTCACTCAAACATTCACTCAAATCCCTCCACACACATGTGTTCTAATAAGGAGGAGGACCCTGCTGACTCTCTGTCCTTTAAAATCTTACCTTAACAGATGAGTTAAAGAATGGGATTACCTTAGTGGCTGATTGGGGATGCTGTTGGTGATGTTGAGGGAGACTGGCAAATGAGGGGCCACAGCTGAGTCACTTAAAATAACAGAGACAAATCTGAGTGTGGTAGTGGATACATATATTCTCAATACTCGTGAAGATCACAAGTTGATATCCTGCCTGGGCTACATAGTAAGTTCAAAGGAAGATTGGGATACATTGTAAATCCAAGACCAGCCTGGGCTACAGAGTAATTCCATGGCCAGCCTGGGGTACATAGTAAGTCCAAGGCCAACCTAGGCTACGTATAAAGTCAAAGGTCTGCTTGGCCTACTTACATGACTCTTCTCCAAACAACAACAGTTTTTTTTTCCTTTTTTGTTTCTATATCTCCTATTTAATCTACAACGATACCAGTGCTGTAGTTTGTGGGTGTGAGGGAGAACTTTCTTCATGTCTGATGGTCCAAGATCGCTCAAGCAGCATAGAAAACCAAACAGGGCAGCAAACATGTCTGTTTTTATTTTTTCAGAAAAATATGACACAGTTCAATTGCAGTCTGAAGAAATGGTTCTAAGATGGGACAATGCCTCGGGTGACAGGGCTTGGATCTTGTGATAGTTACCTTGTGATAAAAACAATGATATTCTCAACCAGAGTCTGTGTTGGGAAAACAATGCAGTGCTTCCATTTCAACACTGCATAATCTCCATATGGCAACCCTGGAAATCTTGTCTGATATTAAACAGATTATAGGAGAGAGAAGTAGAGTATAAACACTGTCATTAAAAAGGGGTTGAATGATTACTTTTTTAAATTTTGTCTGTGGTACCAGGTTCAGTGTTCTGCATAAACTCTAAAACACGGCAATTTCTTTTTTTTTTTTAAATCGCCAAACAGAATGTACCTTATATTTTTCTATCTAGGTCTAATTGAGACGATGAAATACCATTCTTTGCTTTAAAAAAGAAAATTAATTGTGTTTCTTTTTTTTTGTTAATTTCTTATTTTTACTGTTTTGGGGTTCATTTTAACAATTATTTTTTCATTGAATAAATTATTTTCTTATTTTCTAGTGTAGATAAAAATTTAGGTTGCTGGTTTTTGTTTCTAATCTAAGAATTAGTGGTGTAAATAAAGTTTCGTCTTAGGAACTTCATAGTTATGTCTCACACATTTTTATAGTATGTTTCCTAGCTTCTTTTTTTTTTTACTGTTACATAGTTTCATTATTTCTTGACATATGTATTACTTGTGAATGTGTACTTTAATGTTCTGGACTGGGAGACTCCTATTGTCTCTCATTGAAGACTTCTATTTTAGATTTGTTGTATTAGCAGAACACATCCCGAGGGGCTGGAGATGCAGCTCAGTGGACAGAGTGCTCACATGTCTCTCACACAGCTCTGGGCTCCACCTACAGTACCTCATAAGCCTGATGTGCTATTACTTGCCCATAGTCCCATTACCAGGAAGACAACCAGGAGTTCAAAATCTTCCTTGGGTGTTTGAGGCCAGCCTGGGATACATGAAACCTGTATAAACAAATATGTCCCACAGGAAATCTTTTCTTAGGTATTTGCCACACTTTGTTCTTTGGTTTCTGAGTTTCTGAAAATTCCAGGGGTACTTGAAGGAAAAGAACATCCTGGTGCTACTAGGGACTGTCAGTCAAAGAAATTGGCTGGTGAAGCCATCTCATCCTAGCTGGTTTTCTGCCTGTTTCTGTTGCTGATGGGCTGATCCGTGTCCACAGCTTTACTCATAACCGACCTGCTTCCTTTTAGCTGTACCCATTCTTTCATCAGGCTGAGGCTGTAATGGAGTAGTAACACAAAGAATTGGGGTCTCCTTCCAGCCCACTGATTCGCTCAACATTAAGTTCTTTCTCTGTAGAAATAGTTTCTCTGTTGCACATTATAAGAAATAAATATGACACTCTTTTCTGTTTTATTTTGACACTGGGTTTCATTATGTAGGTAGGGCTGGCCTGAAACTCACTGTATAAACCAGGTAGGCATTGAACTCAGAGAGATCAGCTTGTCTCTGAGTGCTGGGATTAAAGGGGCATGCCTGGCTCCTTCTTTTTTTAATTTTATTTTTAAGTTTATCTCTATGGTGTGTATGTGTGTGTGTTTGTGTGTGTGTGTGTCTGTCTGTCTGTCTGTGTGTGTGTGTGTGTATGTTTGTGTGTGTGCATTATGACCAAAGAGTCCATCAGATCATCTGAACCCTGGTCTTCTGCAAGAACAACCAGTGTTCCTAAGCAGTGAGCCATCTCCCCATGCCCTTCTCCCTGCTCTAAACTCCACTTCATTGTTCATCTTGCCCAGACATGTCTTTAATTCCTACTCTTAGTGCTCTTAGTACTCTTAGTTTTCCTTTTAATTCAGTGAGTTCCTATTCGATTTTCTCTTGTTTCTTCTATTACCTCACCAAGATTAGGTGTATCCTTTTGTTTTGGAAGTTTCTCATTGACAACGCTTTAATCCTGGCCTTAATATCATTGCTGACAATTCTGACAATGATTTTCTCTTGGTGCCACCACCAGTGAACTGGTTTTTCTCCTCTGCTTTTCATTTAGGGGAATGGTCATGGTGTGACATGATTTCCATTTTGACATCATTTGTCTAAGAAGTCAGAAGTCCTGACACTGTGGGTACAGTGGCTGTTTATCCTTCATATCCTTTTGGTGGTGTTTTGGTTTTTCTGGATTTGCCTGATTGAGTAAAAGGGATTATATCTCCAGTCCATACCTACAGGCATATCTTAGAGGGGTCAGGAAGAGTGGTTCTCAACCTTCCTAATGTAACTGTTGCAGTTTCTTGCAGTTTTCCTCTCCAAACAGAATGGGCCAGTACAAAGAAAATGCAACACAATTAATATGAAAACAATCTAGCATCTAGTTTGGGCAGATCCACCCTACACTGTCATATTCCTAGCTCCCAAATCCCTCTTCCCTTGCACCTTTCATTTGCCTCGTCTCCAGCTTCTCCTTCTCCCATGACAACTCTCACCTTGCTTCTTTCCTATTTTTCCCTCACTACTCCCCCTCCTGACTTCCCCCTCCTGACTCCTCCCCTCTCATGACTTCCCCACTCCTGACTCCTCCCCTCTCTTGTCTCCTCCCCTCTTGCTCCCGACTCCTCCCTCTGCCCAAATCTCGAGCTATTGCCTTTATTTTACTAATTCAGAGAGAACTCCAAGGCAAATCACAACATTTCCCCCTTTTTGTCCAGTTAAGAAATCTTTTCCCTATACATATGTGAACTAAATATTATTACCATTCTGCAATTTATAAAAACAACAATACACTCATCACCCAGTGCATCAATTTTGTTCATTAACCATGTCATCTACACTAAAAACTATACTTGACTATATCCTGGTTCTAGATCCTATGCCACCTGAAAACTACCCTAACAGATTTATCATCTTTCTCAATACTAAACCGCTTGGGTTGTCTATGAGACTACCAGTCTCAAACCACATCAAAAGTCCAAGAATAATTAATATTACCTGAAAATATTGGAAGCACACAACATGACTTCCAAGCTTAGCCAATTTATAGAGACTGCTGTTCACCTGGACAGTCTCCCTATTCCTTAATATGTCGGAGAAACAGTCTTCAGCCCCTGGCCCAGGATCATCTGACAGACCTTTTTAATGCAGATTTGGAAGGGCTGATAACCCTACCTTGGTAAAGATTATCAGTCGACTATTCTGCATAATTTGTCCTTTTCTGGACAGTGTCTTGTTTGTAGATGAATTGAAGCAATTTGCTCAGTGGCTGTGTCACCACGATTTGAGCAACTCCACTGATGCTCAATTTCTTCTTTGAGTCTAAGGGGTCCAGTCAGGGGCAGACAAGTCTCTAGTCAAATGATCTAGAGAAAGAAATGTCCATAAATGGGTTATTTGGTGGACTTCTGATGCCCTTGAAGATTTCCTATCTACAAAGAAAGGTGACTGCCTTTCTTCAGGTTAGTGTGATCATATAATCAAACCATAACATAATTTTGTAATACTTGCCATTCTCAGGATGCACGTAATAACAAGTAATGAGAAATTCGTACTCAAAATGTTACTGGCTGTTTATAGACATTTTAGTCTCAGCCAGTTCATACATGGAGACCTAAACATCCCCATATATACATCACCTATTTGTTGATTGTCCTAGTCTCCCTTTTGTTCTGTGTTGCCAAGTACTTCAGGAGGTCTCCCTTTGTCATGTCTGATCTTTATCAGCTTGGAAGGAACACCACAGCTTTTCTTCTCCTGTAGAAACATAGGAATAACCCCTTCCCCAGCGTAACACATTTCCCATTTACCATTCTGACGTCAGAATATCCTTAATATAAGCAGGCTGGTTAAGTTCATTAGTCTTTTCCACAATCCAATGTCTTTCAGCACCTGTGCTGTTTTGTTCATAAGCATTTAAAAAATTTAAGGTTAATAAAGCACTATGTAGCCTATCTCTTGGATTTTGTGTTGCCCCTTTTTTCTGTTAAGTATCTCCTTTGACTTCGATTAGATCTCTCCACAATCGCTTGTCCTGGAGGAATATATGGTATACCTGTAACGTGTTTTATATTATAATATTCAAAGAAGCGCTTAATCTTGTTAGAGATATATGCTTGACCATTGTTCGTTTTAATTTTTATAGGTATTCCAATTAAGGCCATAACTTCTAACAAATTTGTAATTACAGAATCGGCCTTTTCTGACGCTAAGGCAGTTGCCCATTGAAATCCTGAATATGAATCTATATTATGGTGTATGTATTTCAGCTTACCAAACTCTGTAAAATGGAGAACATCCATTTGCCAAATTTCATTTCTTTGGGTGCCGTTAGGGTTCGTTCTTGTAGGCAATGGACTTTGATTATATAACAAGCAA
Organism: Rattus norvegicus; assembly: GCF_021556685.1. NCBI lineage: Eukaryota > Metazoa > Chordata > Mammalia > Rodentia > Muridae > Rattus > Rattus norvegicus. The sequence continues at coordinate 56,444,509 of NC_141555.1, read as the reverse complement.
GTAAGACATTGACTCACAATCTCCTTGGCTTTTTGCCAAGTGTTAAATATTTTTTTTCTTTAAGCCTTTGTTGTTAACATGGTGTTTTTTATGGAATTCTGAAGCTTCTAGTACACTTCCGATCAGTAGCTGGTCTATTTCATTATTACCTTGCACCATAGGGCCTGGAAGACCTCTATGGGATCTTATGTGTGTTATATGTAGTGGGTATCTCCTATTTCTAATCTTCTATTGTAGCTGAATAAATCATGATGTCAATTCAGAATAATCTTGCATAATTTCAAAAGTCTCTATTGAAAAACAACCCTTTCTGCATATTGAGAGTCAGTTATTATATTAAGAGGTTCTTGAAAATCTGACAACACCATGAGTATTGAACACAATTCAGATTTTTGAATTGACTTATAGGGACTCCAAGTCACCTTGCTTACATTTTCTGATTTATATCCTGCCTTCCTGATTACTGGCATCACTGTAAAATGTAGGGGCTCCAGATATTGGAATTCCCTTCATTATACGAGGGAGTATCCAGTTAGTTCCTTTTATGAACTAAAGTCACTTGCTTTTAGGGTATCTGTGGTTAATCTCTCCCTAGAAGTTAATGCATGCTCTTTGCCAATCTTCATTTTGTACCCACAAAGAGGAAATTTCTGCATTAGTAAAAGGTACCACAATTTCAGCCGGATCCATTCCAAATATTTGTTGAAGTCTCCATTTTCCTTTAAGTATCAATTCAGAGACCTACTCAATGTAGGTTTTCAGTTTCTTACTCTGTTTATGTGCTAAAAATATCCATTCTAAGATATAATCTTCCCTCTGCATGAGAATTCCTGTAGGGGAATGAGTAGAGGATAAGATGACTAATATGCAGGCCATCTTTTGATAAATACGATCTAGATGTGTGTCCTGCAATTTCCTTTCTACCAAAGCTAGCACTTTCTCAGACTCAGCTGATAGTTTCCTTGGGCTATTTAAATCTTTATTGCCTTGTAACGTTTGAAATAAATTGCTCAACTCTTGAGTGGTCAAGTCAATCACAGGCCTCAACCAGTTAATATCTCCCAGTAGTTTTTGAAAAACATTAAATGTCCTTAATTGCTTTCTTTTGATTTGCACCTTTTGTGGCCTAATCCTTTGTAGACTTATTTTATACCCTAGATAATTAATAGAATCCCCTCTTTATATTTTCTCATTGGCGATTTGTAATCCCCAGCTAGATAAGGTTTTTTTTCACTTCATCAAATATTCTTTCCAGGATATTTATATCTGAATCAGAAAATAAAATGTCATCCATGTAATGATAAATAATAGATTGGGGAAATTGTTTACGAATCATCTCCAATGACTGTTGTACAATATATTGACGCAAGGTAGGGCTATTCAACATTCCTTGTGGCAGGACTTTCCATTGATATCTTTTTATGGGGCGACCTCTATTGAAGGTAGGCACTGAAAAGGCAAAACATTCCTTATCGCCTTCATGTAGAGGAATAGTGAAAAAAAAAAAAAAACAAACTTTTAAGTCAATCACTATAATAGGCCATTCCTTAGGCAACAAAGAAGACAGTGGGATTCCAGGCTGCAGGAAACCCATCAGCAAAATAATCTTTTTAATTGCTCTGAGATCTGCCAATACCCTCCATTTTCCAGACCTTTTTTTAATGACAAATACAGGAGAATTCCAAGGGGTGGTGGACTCCTCTATATGGTTAGCCTCCAGCTGCTCCTGGACTAGCTCTTCTAATGTCTGTAGTTTTTCTTATGTCATAGATCGCTGATCAATCCAAATGGGTTGGTCAGTCAGCCAACTTAGTGAAAAGCTGTTGTTGTCTTAACAGCAGTGGTTCCTTGTGGTAGCACTAAATTTTCAACCTCTTCTGTATCTTTCTTATGGACAGCTTGGACCATCTCTAAATGTCCTTGATAACATTCCCTGACTGATTTAAAATTTGTATTAGGAGCCTGATGAATTACAGGTCCAGACCCTGAAACTGAAGGGAAATTAATTTGAGTTTACCACTGCTGTAGTAGGTCTCTTCCCCATAAGTTAAAGGCTATATCAGCCACACATGGCCTTAATTTTCCTACCTGAACTTCTGGTCCTATACATTTAAGCCACTTGGTGCTTTGTTTTATATGGGATAAAGTGCAAACACACCTTGATGCTGCATATCCACTCCCTGAAGTGGCCAACTAGTGGGCCAAAATTTTGGCCAGATGATGGAAACATCTGCTCCAGTGTCAACCATTCCTTTAATTTCAATATTGTTTACCAGTATTTGTAGTTTTTGCCTTTGGTCCTCTATAGATGTTTTCCAAAATATTCGTTTTTCGCTCTTTTTAAGGCTTTTGGAATTTTCCATTGGACTTCCCTCAGCCTCCTCTGGTCCCATAACATCTATTTTTGAAGTCATACCATTTAATTGTTCTGAGGAAGAGAACTCTCCCTGCCTGGCACTGGGGCCTGCAAGAGGCCCCCTGGGAGTTTTTTTGGCAGGATGGGCCCCGATCTGTCTGTTATTGCTCTACATTGCTTAGTTGAATGTCCACCTCTGCCACATTTTTGACACATTCCAGGAGGAATAGTCCCCCTTTTGGTATTACTTTGGTTTTTCTTGTAGTAATATCAGAGATGACCCTGCTTACCACAATTAAAACATTTGAAATCTTGGGTCATCTCTAGCTTCCCAGTGGCAACTTCTCCTATCACAGTCGTATCAGGAGAACAAGATCCAAAAATAGCTGTATATCTAATCCACTCATCAGTGGTCTGATTACTTACCTGCATTCGGTATTTGCATTTTCAAAGGCTAAAGACTCAATTATCGCCTTTCTTGCCACTAATCTGATACACTCCTTTCCACAGCTGAGGTAAGCCTTTGTAAAACGTCAGGGAAGGTTTCTTTAGGACCTTGTATTACTTGAGTAAATGTTTAAAGTCTTTTCCCTCATTCTGCGACTTTGTCCCAGGCCTTTAAGGATGACAATCGACACCATGCCAGAGTTTCTTCATCATATACAGCCTGCACCTCTTCTTCAGCAAAGAGGCCTTCAACAAGCAGTTGATCTGTGGAAATCTCTCTGCCCCTAGCTCTATTTTGTCGTGCTATCTCCCTCACTTCTTCTCTCCACCACGAAATCCATTGTAAGTGTTCAGCAGGTTCTAGAATTGCTCTTACCATATCTTTCCAGTTTTGGGGGATTACTCTATTTTTAATAGCACAAGAAATCACGATTTGTTTTACAAATGGTGAATGCATTCCAAAATTAGTTACGCTTTCTTTAAATTTCCTCAATTCTAACACATCCATTGGTTGCCATTCAAATCTTCATATCCCTGTGGATGTTCACCATCTGGAGGCCTTTGTTGTACAGTAACTGGATAGACTAAAGTTTTTTTCCTAATAACCTTAGGTTGGCTTTCCCTAATTTTATCTTCTGTCTCTCCCTGAGTTTTTTCATTAGTTGTAATTTTAAATTCCTCTCTTCAAATCTGTACCCATGCTTCATATCTCTCCTGTCTTTCCCCCTGTCCCTTGATTTCCTGAATTCTCTGTTCAAGGCTTTGCTTCCAAACTTTGAATTTTTCTTTATATTGTACTTCTAATAATCTGCTATCCATTAACTTTTGATTGATTAATTTTAAAAAGTTATTCTCCAAGTCTTGCTTCCAATCCTCATTACTTTCTCTCTACTGTTCAGTATGACTTGTGAGCTGTTGTATGTTCTCTTCTAACATCCTTTCTAGTTCCTATCTACCACCTTCATTTTCATCATTCTGTCTCTTATTCTGATGTAAATAATTTCCTGTGTCTTCAATTATAGTGTTCCTTCTAGGCTAGATTGCCAAGAGTTAATTTTCTCTTTCTGTTGTTCATGTTGTTCCATAATTACCTATATCTTCTGTTCAAAGCCCTGCTTCCATAATTTTAGCTTCTCTTTATGTTGTAATTCTAATATTGCAGCCTATGCCTTATTTTGAGTTGCTAGTTTTAATAAATTATCCTCTAGACTTTGTTTCCAGATTCTATCTCTATTTTCCTGCTGTTCAATTTGAACTTTGGGTTGTCAAATTCTTTTTTCTAGCGTCTCTTCTAGCTCCTGTTGCCAAAACTTAAGCTTATCTCTCTGTTGTTCAGAGTCATCTATATATCTCAGAAATTTCTGTTCTAGCATTACTTGTAATTTCTTTTCTAATGCTAGAAATTTGCTATCTAGGGCCCTGTCTTTTGAGAAGATATAGTAAATCAGAAGAATGAATATTGCAATACTGGTAAATTATAAAGTATCTATTTCCTCAAAATTCATAACTGTTAGACCATTCAAAATATCATTCCATAAGGCCCAAAAGATATCCATTGTGTATCTCATCTTTAAGTATCAAAAGGTTATACATATCTCTTACATCAAAGTAGTACCTGATCCGTAGCCCTTTATACCTTTTTCTCCCTCCGCCTCGGAACACATGCAATCCTCTCGATTCTTTGTTCTCAGGGAGGGGCCTCTTTGGGTTCTCTCCTGCTTTGCTTGGTCCTGTGGTGATCTAAGGAATCCTCTTCAATGTGCCGGAAAGAAAACTCCCTCACAGGCAGTTGTGCTCTAGGTTTTCCTATCCATTTCCTTGATTATAGATGATGCCATCGGCTGTAGTTCTCTGTCTGAGCTTTGGGGCAGGGAGCCTCTCTGCAGTTTTCTGTAGACCCCCTCAGACCCAGTCAACTCCCAATCCACCAGTACTCCTGCCTAGATGTCTATCAGAGCCCTATTCTGGGGGTGAGAGGGAAGTAAACTTTTATCTCAGGTTAGTTGAGTTCTAATGGATAAGTTGTGCGCCAGTTGTTGCAGTTGCCTCTCCAACACAAATCGGCCCATACAAAGAAAACACAACTCAATTAATGTGAAAACAATCCAGCGTCTAGATTGGGCAGATCTACCATACACTGTCCTATTCCTAGCTCCCAATTCCCTCATCCCTTGCACTTTTTATTTGCCAAGTCATCAGCTTTTCCTTCTCCCACGATGACTCTCTCCTTGCTTCTTTTCTTTCTCCTCCCCTGACTCCTCTTTTTCTCAGTTCCCCATCATGTCTCTAAACTCTCCCTCTGCCACCTATCTTCATTCCTCCTCTCCCAACTCTCTCAAATGTCCAATCCTCTCCCCTCTCCTCAGGTTCCAATGGCTCAACTGTCGCCAACTGTCTTCTCTCACACTATTCTTTGAACCTCTTCCCCTCTCGCTCCCGACTCCTCCATCTGCCCAAATCTCTTGCTTTTGCGTTTATTTTACAAATTCAGAGAGAACTCCAAGGCAAACCACAACAGAACAGTATTCATTTTACCCTCTAGGACCAATTAAAACTAAGTTTATTTGCCAAATAAGAGCAATCCACTTTGCAAAACACTACCTTTGTGTTTATCTTCAAAGTCAACTTCTTACAAACTTTTTTCCTCTTGGAACAAACAGATTTTGACAAAGAATGTTCGTTTCAGAATGGGAATGCATGTTTTGTCCATATACAAAAGTCTGCTTTTTACCTTCTAGAATCACTTAAAACTAAGCTTATTTGACAAGTAACTGCAATTCACATTGAAAATCACTAGCTGTGTTTTTTTATCTTCAAAGTCAACTTCCTACAAGGTTTTCCCACTTGGAACAAACAGAGTTCTTGAAGGAATGTGCGATTCAGATTGGGAAACATATGTTTTCTCCGTATACAAGTCTGCTTTTTACCTTCTAGAATCACTTAAAACTAAGCTTATTCGACAAGTAACTGCAATTCACATTGCAAATCACTAGCTGTGTTATCATCTTCAAAATAAACTTCCTGCAACCTTAATCCGTTTTGAACAAACAGAACTCGCCAAAGAATGTTCGATCTAGAATGGGAAATGCATGTTTTGTCTATATAGAAAAATATGCTTTTTACCATCTAGAACCACTTAAAACTAAGCTTATTTGCCAAGTAACAGCATGTCATTTTTGAAACACAAGCTGTGTGTTATCTTCAAAGTCAACTTCCTAAAAACTTTTCCAGCTATGAACGAACAGAATTCGCCAAAGAATGTGAGGTTCAGACTGGGAAACACATGTTTTGTCTATATAGAAAAAAATGCATTTTACCATCTATAACCAGTTAAAACTAAGCTTATTTGACAAATAGCAGAATTTTAATTTGGGAAACACTAGCTGTGTGTTTATCTTTAAGGTAAACTTCCTTTAAGCTTTTCCCAGTTGAACCAAACAAATTCGCCAAAGAATGTGCTATTCAGAGAGGGAAATGCAGGTTATGTCTACAGAGAAAAGTGTGCTTTTTACAGCCTAGAACCACTTATAATTAAGCTTTTTCGCCAAATAAGAGCAATTCATTTTGCAAAACACTAGCTGTGTGTTTATCTTCAAAGTAAACCTCCCACCAGCTTTTCCCGCTTGGAACAAACAGAATTAGACAAAGAATGTTCCATTCAGAATGGGAAGTGCACATTTTTTCTATATAGAAAAGTCTGCTTTTACTGTCCAGAACCACTTAAATGAAGCTTATTTTCCAAGTGACAGCAAATCACTTTGCAAAACACTACCTGTGTGTTTATATTCAAAGTAAACTTCCTACAAACTTCTCCCTCTTGTAACAAACAGAATTCACAAAGAATGTGAGATACACACTGGGAAATGAATCTTTTGTCTATCTAGAAAAGTCTGACTTTTACCGTATAGAACCACTTAAAACTAAGCTTATTGGACAAGTAACAGCAATTCACGTTGCTAAACACTAGCTGCGTGTTTATCTTCAAAGTCAACTTCCTACAAGCTTTTCCCACTTGAGACAACAGAATTGGCCAAAGAAGGAGAGATTTGGACTGGTTAAAGCATGTTTAGTCTATATAGAGAAGTATACTTTTTACCATCTAGAAACACTTAAAACTAAGCTTATTCGCCAAGAAACAGCAATTCATTTTGTAAACACTAGCTGTGTGTTTATCTCAAAGTCAATTCCTACAAACTTTTCCTGATTGGAATGAACAGAATTCGCCAAAGAATATTCGATTAAGAATGGGAAATGCATGTTTTGTCTATATAGAAAAATCTGCCTATTAATGTCCCGAACCACTGACTTCTAAACTTATTTTCCAAGTAACAGCAATCCACTTTGCAAAACACTAGCTTGTGTTTATCTTCAATGTCAACTTCCTACAAGTTTTTACCACTTGGAACAAACAGAATTTGCCAAAGAATGAGAGATTCAGTCTGGGAAAAGCATGTTTTGTCTATATAGAAAAGTCTGCTTTTACTGTCCAGAACCACTTACAACTAAGCTTATTGTCCAAGTAACAGCAGTTCACTTTAGAAAACACTAACTGTGTGTTTATCTTCAAAGTAAACTTCCTACAAACTTTTCCCGCTTTTAACAAACAGAAATCTCCAAATAATGAGATAATCAGTCTGGGAAAAGCATGTTTTGTCTCTATAGAAAAATATGTTTTTTTTTTCCGTCTAGAACCACTTAAATCTAAGCTTATTGGCCAAGTAACAGCAATTCACTTTGTAAAACACTAGCTGTGTGTTTATCTTCAAAGCCAACTTCCTACAAACTTTTCCCGCTTGTAATGAACAGAATTCGCCAAAGAAGGGTCCATTCGGAATCGGAATCCCATGTGTAGTCTATATAGAAAAGTATGCATTTCACTGTCTAGAACCACTTAAAACTAAGCTTATTCGTCAAGTAAGAGCAATTCATTTTGCAAAACACTAGCTGTGTACTTATCTTCAAAGTAAACCTCCGACCAGCTATTCCTGCTTGGAATGAACAGAATTTGTAAAAGAATGTTTGGTATAATGGGAAATGCATGTTTTGTCTATATAGAAATTCTGCTTTTTACCATCTAGAACCACTTAAAACAAAGCATATTCGCATAGTAACTTCAATTAATTTTTCAAAACACAAGCTATGTGTTTATCTTCAAAGTCAAGTTCCTACAAACTTTTCCTGCTTGTAATGATCAGAATTCACAAAGAATGTTCGATTCAGAATGGCAAACACATGTATTGTCTATATAGAAATGTCTATCTTTTATCATCCAGGATCACTTAAAACTAACCTAATTTGCCATGTAACAGCAATTCACTTTGCAAAACAGTAGCTGTGTGTTTATCTTCAAAGTAAACTTCCTACAAACTTCTCCCTCTTGGAACGAACAGAATTCACCAAAGAATGTGAGATTCAGACTGGGAAAGGCATGTTTTGTCTATGTAGAAAAGTCTGCCTTTTACAGTCTAGAGCCACTTAAAATAAGCTTATTCTCCAAGTAACAGCAATTAACTTTGAAAAACACTAGCTGTGTGTTTACCTTCAAAGTAAACTTCCTACAAACTTTACCCGCTTGTAACAAACAGAATTCTCCAAATAATGAGAGATTCAGTCTGGGAAAAGCATGTTTTGTCTGTAAGAAAATTATGTTTTTTTTTTCCGTCTAGAACCACTTAAATCTAAGCTTATTCGCCAAGTCTCAGCAATTTACTTTGTAACCAGTAGCTGTGTGTTATCTCAAAGTCAACTTCCTACAATCTTTTCCCCCTTGGAACGAACAGAATTCGCCAAAGAATATTCAATTCAAAATGGGAAACACATATTTTGTCTATATAGGTAAATCTGCCTATTAACGTCCAGAACCACTTACAACTAAGAATATTTTCCAAGTAACAACAATCCACTTTGCAAAACACTAGGTGTGTGTGTATCTTCAAAGTAAACATTTGACCAGCTTTTCCCGCTTGGAACAAACAAAATTCGCCAAAGAATGTTCGATTCAGAATGGGAAATGCATGTTTTGTCTATATAGACAAGTCTCCTTTTACCGTCCAGAACCACGTAAAACTAAGCTTATTAGCCAAGTAACAGAATTCACTTTGCAAAACACTAGCTGTTTGTCTATCTTCAATGTCAACTTCCTACAAGCTTTTCACGCTTGGAAAGAACAAATTTGTCAAAGAATGTGCAATTCAGATTGGGAAATACAGGATATGTCTATAGAGAAAAGTATGCTTTTTACAGTCTAGAACCACTTATAACTAAGCTTATTCGCCGAATAAGAGTAATTCATTTTACAAAACACTAGCTGTGTGTTTATCTTCAAAGTAAACCTCCCACCAGCTTTTCCTGCTTGGAATAAACAGAATTTGCCAAAAATGTTCGATTCAGAATGGGAAATGTAGGTTTTGTCTATATAGAAAAGTCTGCTTTTACTGTACAGAACCACTTAAAACTAAGCTTATTTTCCAAGTAACAGCAATTCACTTTGTAAAATACTACCTGTGTGTTTATCTTCAAAATCAACTTCCTCCAAGCTTTTCCTGCTTGGATCGAACAGAATTTGCCATAGAATTTGCGATTAAGACTGGGAAACGCATGTTTTGTCTATATAGAAAAGTATGCCTTTTACCGTCCAGAACCAAATAAAACTAATTATTTGCCAAGTAACAGCAATTCACTTTGCAAAACACTAGATGTGTGTATATCTTCAATGTCCATTTCCTACAAGCTTTTCCCGCATGGAACGAACAGAATTCGACAAAGAATGTGCTATTCAGATTGGGAAATGCATGTTAAGTCTACAGAATAAAGTATGATTTTCACAGTCTAGAACTACTTAAAGCTAAGCTTCTTTGCCAAATAAGAGCAATTCATTTTGCAACACACTAGCTGTGTGTTTATCTTCAAAGTAAACCTCAGACCAGCTTTTCCTACTTGGAACAAACAAAATTTGCAAAAGACTGGTAGAATGGGAAATGCATGTTTTGTCTATATAGAAAAGTCTGCCTTTTACCTTCGAGAACCACTTAAAACTAAGCTTATTTGCAAAATAACAGCAATTCATTTTGCAAAACACTAGCTGTGTGTTTATCTTCAAAGTAAACTTCCTACTAACTTTTCCCGCTTGGAACGAACAGAATTCGCCAAAGAATGTTACATTCAGAATGGGAAACGCATGTTTTGTCCATATACAAAAGTATGCTTTTTACTGTCCAAAATCACTTAAAACTAAGCTTATTTGCCAAGTAACATAAATTCACATTGCAAATTACTACCTGTGTTTTTATCTTCAAAATAAACTTCCTACAACCTTAACGCACTTTGAAAGAACAGATGTCGCCAAAGAATGTGAGATTCAGATTGGGAAAGGCATGATTTGTCTATATAGAAAAAATCTGCTTTTTACCGTCTAGAACCACTTAAAACTAAGCTTACTTTCCAAGTAACAGCAATTGATGTTGCAAAACACTAGCTGTGTGTTTATCTTCAAAGTCAACTTCTTACAAGTTTTCCTGCTTTGAACAAACAGAATTTGCCAAAGAATGAGAGATTCAGACTGGGAAAAGCATGTTTAGTCTACATAGAGAAGTATGTTTTTTACCATCTAGAACCACTTAAACTAAGCATATTGCCAAGTAACAGCAATTCACTTTGTAAACACTAGCAGTGTGTTCATCTAAAGTCAACTTCCTACAAGCTTTTCCCGCTTTTAAGGAACAGAATTCGCCACAGAATGTGCTATTCAGATTGGGAAATGCATGTTATGTATATAGAGAAGAGTGTGCTTTTCATAGTCTAGAACCACTTAAAGCTAAGCTTCTTCACCAAATAAGAGCAATTCATTTTTCAAAACACTAGCTGTGTGTTTATCTTCAAAGTAAACTTCCTACAACCTTCTCCCTCTTGGAACGAACAGAATACACCAAAGAATGTGAGATTCAGACTGGGAAACACATGTTTTGTGTACATAGAAAAGTCTGTCTTTAACTGTTTGGAACCACTTAAAACTAAGCTTATTGGCCAAGTAAGAGCAATTCACTTTGCAAAACACTTGCTGTGTCTTTTTCATCAAAGTCAACCTCCTACAATCCTTTCTCACTTTGATTCAACATAATTTGCCAAAGAATGAGAGATTCAGACTGGGAAAAGCACTTTTAATCAATACAGAAGAGTCTCCCTTTTACTGTTGAGAAACACTTAAAACTAAAGTTATTCGCCAAGTAACAGCAATTCACTTTGTAAACGCTAGCTGTGTTTTTATCTCAAAGTCAATTTTCTACAAACTTTTCCCGTTTGGAACGAACAGAATTCGCCAAAGAATATTCGATTCAGAATGGGAAACGCATGTTTTGTCTATATGAAAAGTCTGCCTATTAAATTCCGGAACCATTTACAACTAAGCTTATTTTCCAAGTAACAGCAATCCACTTTGCAAAACACTAGCTTGTGTGTATCTTCAATGTCAACTTCCTACAAGCTTTTACCACTTGCAACAAACAGAATTTGCCAAAGAATGAGAGATTCAGTCTGGAAAAAGCATGTTTTGTCTATATAGAAATGTCTGCATTTACTGTCCAGAACAACTTACAACTAAGCTTATTGGCCAAGTAACAGCAGTTCACTTTACAAAACACTAGCTGTGTGTTTATCTTCAAAGTAAACTTCCTACAAACTTTTCCCGCTTGTAACAAACAGAAATCTCCAAATAATGAGATATTCAGTCTGGGAAAAGCATGTTTAGTCTATATAGAGAAGTATACTTTTTACCCTCTAGAACCACTTAAATCTAAGCTTATTGGCCAAGTAACAGCAATTCACTTTGTAAAACACTAGCTGTGTGTTTATCTTCAAAGTCAACTTCCTTCAAACTTTTCCCGCTTGTTATGAACAGAATTCGCCAAAGAAGGTTCCATTCAGAATAGGAATCACATGTTTTTTCTATATAGAAAAGTATGCATTTCACTGTCTAGAACCACTTAAAACTAAGCTTATTTGCCAAATAAGAGCAATTCATTTTGCAAAACACTAGCTGTGTATTTATCTTCAAAGTAAACTTCGACCAGCTTTTCCTGCTTGGAATGAACAGAATTTGCAAAAGGATGTTTGGTAGAATGGGAAATGCATGTTTTGTCTATATAGAAATTCTGCTTTTTACCATCTAGAACCACTTAAAACAAAGCATATTTGCATATTAACTTCAATTAATTTTTCAAAACACAAGCTATGTGTTTATCTTCAAAGTCAAGTTCCTACAAACAGAATTCACAAAGAATGTTCGATTCAGAATGGCAAACACATGTTTTGTCTATATAGAAATGTATGCCTTTTACCATCTAGAATCACATACAACTAAGCTTATTGGCCAATTAACAGCAGTTCACTTTTAAAACACAAGCTGTGTGCTTATCTTCAATGTCATCTTCTTAAAGCTTTTCCTGCTTGGAAGGAACAGAATTCTCCAAAAAATGTTTGATTAAGACTGGGAAATGCATGATTTGTCTATATAGAAAAGTCTGCCTTTTACAATCCAGAACCACTTAAAATAAGCTTATTCTAAAAGTAACAGCAATTACTTTGCAAAACACTAGCTGTGTTTTTATCTTCAAAGTAAACTTCCTAAAAACTTTTCCCACTTGTAACAAGCAGAATTCTCCAAATAATGAGAGATTCAGTCTGGGAAAAGTGTGCTTTGTCTATATAGAAAATTATAGTTTTTTTCCGTTTAGAACCTTTTAAATCTAAACTTATTCACCATGTACCAGAAATTCACTTCGTAAGACACCAGCTGTGTGTTTATCTTCAAAGTCAACTTCCTACAAACTTTTCCCGCTTGGAACGAACAGTATTCCCCAAAGAGGTTCAATTCAGAATGGGAAACGCATGTTTTGTCCATATAGAAAAGTGTCATTTTTACCTTCTAGAACCACTTAAAACTAAGCTTATTCACCATGTAACAGCAATTCACTTTTGGAAACACATGCTGTGTGTTTATCTTCAAAGTTAATTTCCTACAGGATTTTCCTGCTTCGAAGGAGCAGAATTCGCCAAAGAATGTTTGATTCAGACTGGGAAAACCATGTTTTGTTCATATAGAAAAGTCTGTTTTGGGGTTGGGGATTTAGCTCAGTGGTAGAGCGCTTTCCTAGCAAGCGCAAGGCCCTGAGTTCGGTCCCCAACTCCAAAGAAAAAGAAAAAAAAAAAAAGAAAAAGAAAAAAAGAAAGAAAAAAAAAGAAAGAAAAAAAAAGAAAAAAAAGAAAAGTCTGCTTTTTACCCTCTAGAGCAACTTAAAACTAAGCTTATTCGCCATATAACAGCAATTCACTTTGCAAAACACTAGTTGTGTGTTTATCTTCAATGTTAACTTCCTACAAACTTTTCCCACTTGGAAGGAACAGAATTCGCCAAAGAATGAGAGATTCAGACCTGGAAATAGATGTTTTGTCTATATAGAAAAGTAGGCTTTTTACCCTCTTGATCCACTTAAAACTAAGCTTATTTGCCAAGTCACAGCAATTCACTTTGTAAAATACTAGCTGTGTGTTAATCTTCAAAGTCAACTTCCTGCAAACTTTTCCTGCTAGTAACGAACAGAATTTGCCAAAGAAGGGTGGATTCAAATTGGAAACGCATGTTTTGTCCATATAGAAGAGTGTGCTTTTTAACGTGTAGAACCACTTAAAACTAAGCTTATTCACCATGTAACAGCAATTCACTTTTTGAAACACATGCTGGGTGTTTATCCTCAATGTCAACTTCCTACAAGCTTTTCCCACTTGGAATGTACACATTTGCCAAAGAATGTGCTATTCAGATAGGGAAATACATGTTATGTCTGTAGAGAAAAGTATGCTTTTCACAGTCTAGAACCACTTAAAACTAAGCTTATTCGTCAAATAAGAGCAATTCATTTTGCAAAACACTAGCTGTGTGATTATCTTCAATGTAAACCTCGGACCAGCTTTTCCCGCTTGGATCGAACAGAATTTACAATAGAATGTTTGCTAGCATGGGAAATGCATGTTTTGTCTATATAGAGAAGTCTGCTTTTTACCGTCTAGAACCATTTAAAACCAAGCTTATTCGCCTAGTAACTTCAATTATCGCTTCAAAGTCAACTCCCTACAATCTTTTCCCGTTTGGAACGAACAGAATTCACAAAGAATGTTCGATTCAGAATGGGAAACACATGTTTTGTTCACACAGAAAAGTCTGCTTTTTACCATCTAGAGCCACTTAAAACTAAGCTTATTCGCCCAATAACAGCAGTTCACTTTGCAAAACAATAGCTGTGTGTTTATCTTCAAAGTAAACGTCCTACAAACTTTTCCTGCTTGTAACAAACAGAATTCTCCAAATAATGCGAGATTCAGACTGGGAAATGCATGTTTTTTCTATATAGAAAAGTATGCTTTTTAACCTCTAGAACCACTTAAAACTAAGCTTATTAGCCAAGTAACAGCAATTCACTTTGCAAAACACTAGCTGTGTGTTTAATCTTCAAAGGCAACTTCCTGCAAACTTTTCCCACTTGTAATGAACAGAATTCGCCAAAGAATGGTCCATTCAGAATGGTAAATGCATGTTTTGTCATACAGAAAAGTGTGATTTTTACTGTCTAGAACCACTTAAAACTAAGCTTATTCACCATGTAATAGCAATTCACTTTTTGAAACACATGCTGTGTGTTTATCTTCAAAGTCAACTTCCTAAAAGTTTTTCCCGTTCGGAATGAACAGAATTCGCCAAAGAATGTGAGATTCAGACTGGGAAACACATCCTTTGTCTATATAGACAAGTATGTGTTTTACTCTCTATAACTACTTAAAACTAAGCTTATTTGACAAGTAATAACAATTTAATATGTGAAACATTAGCTGTGTTTTTATCTCAAGGTCCTTTGTATTACTGTATATGTAGAAAGATATTATGTAAATTTGGGTTGTCATGGAATATCTCAGTTTCTCCATTTATGTTAATTGAGAGTTTTCCTGCATCCTGGGCTGGCGTTTGTGTTCTCTTTTGGTCTGTATGACATCTGTCCAGGATCTTCTGACTTTCATAGTCTCTGGTGAGAATATTGGTATTATTCTGATAGGTTCGCCATTATATGCTATGTACCTTTTTCCTTACTGCTTTTAATATTTTTATTTGTTTTGTTCATTTGGTTTTTGACTATTATGTGATGGGAGGATTTCCTTTTCAGGTCCAATCTATTTGGAGTTCTGGAGGCTTTGTGTATGCTTATGGGCATCTCTTTCTTTAGATTAGGGAGGTTTTATTATATAATTTTGTTGAAGATATTACTGTCCCTTTATGTTCACACTCTACTATACCTGTAATCCTTAGGTTAGATCTTCTCATTGTGTCCTGGATTTCCTTTATGTTTTGCACTAGTGCTTTTCCATTTTACATTATCTTTGACAGTTGTGTCAATGATTTCTATGGAATCTTCTGGTCCTTAGATTATGTCTTCTATCTCTTTTATCATGTTGGTGATTATAGCATCTGTGACTCCAGGACTCTTTCCTAGGTTTTCAATTTACAGGCTTGTCATCCTTGTGCTTTCTTTATCATTTCTATTTTCATTGTTAACTCCTGGATGGTTTTGTTTATTTCCTTCTCCTGTATTGCTGTTTTTCCAGTAGTACTTTAAGGTAGTTTTGGGTTCCCTCTTTCTTGGATTCTATTTGTTTACCTCTGTATTTTCTGTTGTCCTGTATTTTCTTAAGGGGGTTATTTATGACCTTCTTAACATCCTCCATCGTCATGACACAATGTGAATTTAAAGCTAGATCTTGCTTTTCTGGTGTGTTTAGATATCCAGTGTTTGTTTGATGGGAGAATTGGGTTCTAATGAACCCAAGTAGTCTTGATTTCTGTTGCTTGTGTTCCTGACTAGCCATCAGTTTCTCTCTGGAGTTAGCTTGTCTTGCTCTTCCTGACAGTGGCTTGAACGTCCTGTGTGTCAGGACTACTGTAGACCTGTTTTCTGTCTTCTTTTACCCAGTTATGGGAACAGAGTATTTTGCTCTCAGGCATGTAGTTTCTCCTGTTCATGGGCTTTCTGCTGTCCCTGTGGGCGGGAACCAGAAAGAAAATTCCCATACTTCTCCTAGGTCCTTCTGGTGGGGGAGGGGGCACAGAAGGCTCAAGGTGTTTACCTCTTGAGTGAGGAATCTTGGCAGAGAGTAGTTTTCTCTGGTTTCCCAGGAGTGTCTGCTCCTCTGAAGGTCTAGTTCTCCCACCCTCAGGATTTGGGTACATGGAGCTGTTTGACCAGTTCAGTTCAGATCCAGGACCAGTCTGGAACATGGTGCTCCTGTAGTTTACTCCTCCTATATTCCTGTGTCCAGAGGCACTATACAGTTTTGTCTTGGGCCAGAGATGTGGGCAATGGTGTGCAGAAGTGGCAATCGCTGTGCCTTTTATGCTCGGTATTACCCACACTCCGGGGTGATCAGCCCTCTCTCCCACAGCGTCTAGGAGAAGGGAGCTCTAGGTCTAGAATAGGGAGGTTCAGGAGCCAGCTAGAAACTGATAGTGCTTGGTCCCAGAGGAGTTCTGCCTTTCCACCCTTGCGTGTTCTGAGTCCTCCAGTCAGGTCACATCCAGCAGAAAAGTTGTATTCACCTCTTTCTCAGGCCTGAAGTCGCTTGTTGGGCTGACTTTCACCTTTCCATGAGAGCTGCAAGCAGTAATGTCCTGACCCTACTGCTCGTAGGTTCCTATGCACAGGAGGCCCAGGTGGAGCTAGTAATATTTTTTTTTCTTGAATCAGGAACGTGAGCAGACTTCTCAGGGATTTCTGCCCCTCTGATGGTATGAGACATCCCCACCCACACGAGATTTGAGTGTAGAATACTGTTTGAACCATTTCAGATACAGGTGCAGTTTGGACTTCAGGGCACCTTCAGCTTGACTGCTCCTATATCCATGTGTCCAGAGGCACTATGCAGTTTCCTCTTGGGCTAGGGATGTGGACACAGGTGGGCAAAAGTGGCAGTCTCTCCTTCCCTGACATCCCAGTATTGCCCACTCTTCTGAGTGTTCAGCACTTTGGCCCACAGAGTTTTTAAATGAGTTTCAAATGTTCATTCCCTATCCTACAGGTCTCAAGTCTTTCCAATTCTCCTCCAGATCGTTGGTGAAGACCCCTCTGGTAAAGGGGATGTACAGCAGGCCCCATCAGACAAAGAGGGCTGCAAAACTTCTTCTATTAAAGGTAATCTCAATGATTTCTCATATTGCACACATTCCTACCCCCTCCCCACATGAGACTATAATAACTTCGCCAGCTGCTAAAGCAGGGCAGAGAGATATGTACACTCACAAAGACAGTCAAAGGAGTCCCCCATCTACACCACACCGCCTTGTGCAATCTGCTTTGGGTAAAATGAGTTTGAAAACTGATTCTGCTGACAAAGGGGATTTCAGAACTTACCTATAAACGAAGAGGACCTTCAAACCCTCCACTGTTAAAAATGGGCTTAATTCATCACTATGGTACAAGGGGGACAAAATAATCATAAATCCCCAAGTGAATCTCATAACACACATACCAGCCCAAGAACAGACAAAACTTTCTGCATGTACACCATTAGATCAAGGACCATTGCCAGTTTCAGAAGAGGCTCTTGAGAGGTCCTCACCCATGCAATATGTGGGAGAAAATTCTGAGTCTACCCAAGGGATTCTTTGGCCTTCCGCACATAAAAATTGTGATCTAGCACCCACATCATGTCCCCCAGGGCTTCCAATGTCCCTATACAACAGAGAATTATGCAAATATCCTCTGCCATCCTCAAAAGAGCCAAATTTTTCACAACACACAGTCAATGAGCCATGTAGACTCCATATCTTTACATTGTGTAGAGAATCCTCTATCTCCTCAGGTGACCCTACATCATACTGTCCTGAAAGGAGAGTCTCCAAATTTTACACATATACGTCGGAGATGCTAGAATTTCACCAAAATGAGCTGGATTCTCTGAGTAGTATTCTATTTCATAAAGAGATTGTGGGACAAGAAACATCTACAAAAGGAGTTCTACCCACAGCCACATCTATAGAGATGGCTTGAGGATGTATTACATGTACAAAAGATGTTCTAGGACATATTCCATCTGTAGAGAAGTTTACGGGTACAACCATATGTGAGCGAGGAGAAGGGGTACAAGATATGCAAACAAAAGTGTCTGTACCATCACCGACATCTGAGGAAAGGGATTCCTTAGATTCCATTTGTGTAAAAGAATGAATATGACCTCCGAAAAATTAATAGGAGACTATAGAAACTTCCTTGTCTCCTCAAGATCAGTCATCATCCCCAACTACAAAATATGCTACACACTCCTCCAAATATGCACAAAGGGTTGCCAGTCCTTCTTTATACCCACAATCTGACCCAAAACATCTGCCAAATACATCACAGTCTCTGGATTTTACTGCATCTTATGAAGGGGCCTTGGAACCTGTTTTGCCAATCAAGAAGGCTAGGGAACCTGACACTTTTATATGAAAGTCTGTTTCCACTTCTCCAGCAGAAGAAATTTTTCTTGGAACTTCCACAATTATACAACAATGTCGAGAAACATCCTTATCTGCTCATGAGGCTCTCAGACCTCTCACATATGTCCCTGATGCTCTAGGAGAGGTCACATCTTCAGAGGTAGCTCTAATACCTACCCCCCCATTCTGACGTCACTGTCAGGCTTTCTACACATATACATGGTACATTAAGACCTTCCTCATCGTTGAATGATGTCTTGGGATCTACTGCATCTGAACAGCATGCTTTACAACTATCGCAATCTACCCAAGTAGATTTATTTCACATGTCCACTCTGGGGAGAAATTTTTGACATTCTCCCTCTACCAAAATGGACCACATGCATCCAGTTTCTAGAAACACAGGGTCAAGATTTGATCCTTCTGATGGAATCTTGAGAAATTTCTCCTATAAGGAAGACAGTTTCAACATTCTCCCTTCTCCGAAAAGGGATCTTGTGCCATCTTCTGCTGCCAAAGAGACACCAAAAGCTACAACTATTCCTCAGGTGAGGCCACCCCTTCTCCATCTGTACAAAAGGCCTTGGAATTTTCCATAAATGATGCAGGGTTTGTGGAAAGTTGCCAAACCGTACAAGGGCATGCTGGACATTCCATATTGTCCAAAGATGCTCAAGTATATACTCCTTCTACCACTTGGCTTTTGGAATAAAGAAATGTATGGTATAAGCTCTCTGATTTCCAGGTACCATAAGAACAGAGAATTCCAGATGCTTCTGAGAGGATCCCAGCTTCTGAATCCCATATGTGAAAGGGTCAGATCAATGCTTTCTGTTGAGCAATACCACTCAACCCTACCAAGGATTCACTGAGCTTTCCCAAGAACACATATTTCTTCCTGTTTTTAGACCAAGTCAGAAGGGCATCTTCCTTCTCTGCATTTCTGATCTCTTCATCCTCATTGTTCTCACTCCCAAATTGCTGTTTACTCTGAATTAGATGCCAATTACTAAACCCTAGAGGTACTGAAGGAATACGTGAGAGGCAGATGCAGTCATGACAACACTTGTAACATCAAAGAAGAACATAAACCTCTCAAGGTTATAAGAGATTTTTCAGAATGGGCCTGTAGATGATGTCACTGAGAACTACCATGGCCTACCTGCTAAGCACCTTTCCTTACATTTTGACCAGATTTGAGGGTGCTCTTTCCTGGTATGTGTCCTGTGATACAGTGGAAACCTTTGTGTACTCCATCTCTCTAAAGCTAGAGACTTCTCTTTGCTTTATTAGTGGTTACGTGCTCTGAATGGAGAAAGTTAGTCAAGGGCTTGGAATGTTTAGAAAAGATCTTGTAACATGGAGTGGAAGAGATTCTTCTGGATATTAATTTTATTACCAGGGACATTTCATGAAATATAGTTCAATTTTGGAGTTTTTCTCCATTTCCCAAAGGCCAGTATTCTCCCTACAGACCTTCAATTGAATGACCATTGTATTTCACTTTCTCATTCTACATTCCTGGATATGGGACTTTATAAATATATTGAATGTGTACTCAAAAATTCTGTTTTCAACTCCATTTTATGCAATGATTTTGGTAACAAAAGTGGCCAGGCTATAGAATGAGTATAACAGTGTACATATTGTGAACCTACTTGAAATGATAAAGTCCCAAATCCTTATTTTATCCCAAAATTACCAGACATCTGTAGAGCAAAGATAAATATGGACTATAGAATTCATTTCTCTAGCCCCATTTGATATCAGTTCTGCATTATCTACCTTAATGTGTTCCCAGGAAGAAACTTGAAGGTATTGAATGTTTTAGCATGATTCTTTCTTCAGGCCAAACATAAGTTTCAGGAGGATGTGCAGGATGAGGAATGGCTTGAGGTACAGTGAAACATCAGCTTCATTAGGTGCATAAGAAGAGGAGAGAGTCTAGGTGGCACTGTCATTTGTGGATTCTACTTTCTTGACCTTGTTTCCCAGAATCCTTGTTAAAATTCCAAATAACCTTATAGCTGTAGGATATATATATATATATATATATATATATATATATATAGATAGATATAGATATAAATATAGATATATATATATAGATACATATATATAGATAGATAGACATAGATATAGATAAAGATATAGTTATAGATATAGATATAGATATAGATATAGATATAGATATAGATATAGATATAGATATAGATATAGATATAGATATAGATATAGATATAGATATAGGTATATAGATATATCAGCCACCAAAACTAGATAAGATTGATGAACCTTGGAATTGCATGATTAGAAGAAACATATATATTTCTTTCCTGAGAGACACAGCTAGAGCATGTCAAATACATAAGTGAATGGTATTGGCAAAGCAGTGAACTGAAAACAGACCTTTTGTTGGTAGATTTTGTGAAAGGATTACAAGAGCTGAAGGAGCTTTCAATCCTTCATTGAAATCCAAACATTGAAACAAACCAGAGTTTTCTGGTCCTATACAAATATTCAAAGATTTTTACATTGTAAACCTATGGCTCCAACTGCATTTGTAGCAGAGAATGGCCTTGTTGGGCACCTATAGAAGGAGATGACCTTGGTCTAAACTAAGTTTTATTGCCAATTAAAGGGAATGTAAAAGGGCAGTAGGGGGATTATACAAGAAGTGTAGGGAGACCAGATAGCGATCTTCTGGGCATGAAAGAGAAAAGCCAAAATATTTGAAATGTAAATATGGATAAATCAAATTAAAGAAGCAAAAGGAATTGCTAAAAATTAAAAAAATAATAAGTTAAAGATAAGAAAACTGCAAGCTAATCTGACATATTGAATGAGAAATCTAAAGGGTAACTGTCAGGCAATGGGAGTCAGAGTAATACTAGTGGAAAGACTGATATGATGAACTAGAATTACATCTCTCTCCCAAATACCAGTATCAGACACAAACTGCACTATAGGTATCCAAATAATCGAGGAGTTTACTCTGATCTGAGGACACGATATTTTTCTTTCACTTCTTCCTTAGGACCTTTTTCTTCTGGGCAAAAAAATAAGAGCCATCAGCTGTAAGGAAAAGAATAGTGCCTTTCCCAACACCTGGCTTTTAGGATGAAGATATTAATGATATAAACTCTCTGACTTAGAGGAAGCACTAGAAGCAGAGAAATCCAGATATGGCTACCTTCCTGTGTTCCCATGGCCAGACATGATAGGTTTTAGATGTTTTACCATGATTCTTTCTTAAGGCCAAATATTAGAAACAGGAGGATGGGCAGGGCAAAAAAAAAAAGGCTTGAGGGAACAGTGAAACCTCAATTTCAATACCATCATAAGTAGAGAAGGGAATGTATTGATATTGTCATTTGTAAATTCTACATTCTTGACCTAGTTGCGCAGAATACATGTAAACATTCTATGTAACCTAATAGGTGTAGGAAGCATCAAAAGTATATATATATATATATATATATGAACTATTTGTAAATATATATATGTTTATATATTCAACCACCAAAACTGGATAAGACTGATGAATCTAAGAAGAGTATTCTGCCAGGAAACGGATATAGATATTTCCTGAGAGACACAGCTAGAGCATGTCAAACTAAAACGTGAATGCTAGTGGCAAACAAGTAAACTGGAAATGGACTTCCTGTTGGTAGATTCTGAGAAAGGATAACAAGAGCTGAAAAGGCTTTCAACCCATAAGAACAATGCCAATGAACTAGAGCTTTCTGGTGTGAGACCAATATTCAAAGATGGAAAATGGAAATACCTATGGTTCCAACTGCATATGTAGTAGAGGATGGCCTTGTTGGGCACCAATGGAATGAGAAGCCCTTGGTCCTCTCTTGGTTTGAGTTGCATTTAAAGGGAATGTGAAGGGAAAGTAAGGGGGATATAGAAGAATTGGAGAGGGACCTGTTAGGGATATTATGTTAGGAAATTCTTAAAGGAAACAATATTTATATATATATATATATATATATATATATATATATATATATACATTTTTAAAAAATAAATAAAATTTGTGAAAAAAATAAAAAAAAATATAAGAAATAAAAGAAAAGAAATCTACCAGCTAATTACAGCTATTGACTCAGAATTCTAATGAGTCACTGTCAGGGAATGGTAGTCAGATAAATAATAGTTAAAAGACTGAGATGGTGATACCTCAATTAAAAGCACTTCTCTCTCCATAATATCAGTGTCAGACACAAACTGCACTATAGATATCCGAAGCATGGAGGAGTTTACTAAGAGCTAGGGATCCAATAATTTTCCTTCCTGTCTTCTTTAGGTAGATTTTCTTCTTGTCAAAAAGAATAAAGGCAATGCGCTCTCAGGAAAACAACAGTGCCCTTCCCATCACTTGGCTTTTGGAATGAAGAAATGAATGATATAAACTCTTGACATCCAGGAAGCATAAGAACAGGAAAGTCCAGATGCTTCTGAGAGGCTCCCAGCTCCTGATTCCCTTATGTGGAAGGCTCAGGTCAGTGCTATCTGTTCAGAGATACCACTCAACCCAACCAAGGACTCACTGAGCTTTCCTAAGGACCATGTATTTCTTCCATTTTTTTTTTTATACCAAGACAGAAGGGCAGCTTCTTTATCCCCATCTCTGATCTCTTAATCCTCTTTGTTCTCCCTCCCAAATGGCTGTTCACACTGAATTAGATGCCAATTAGTAAAACTTAGAGGTACTGAAGGAATATCTGAGAGGTATTTGCAGTCGCGAAAACACTTGTGACATCACAGAAGAAGCTAGTAATCTCCGGGTTAAATGAGATTTTTCAAAGTGAGCTTAAGGATGATGCCATGGAGACTTGCCCTGGCCTACCAGATAAACAGCTTTCCTTACATTGACCAGAATCAAGGACGCACTTTCCAGGTGTGTCTCCTGTTTTACAGTGGCAATTTTACACACTCCATCTCTCTAAAGCTACAGAATTTTCTTTGCTTTATTAGTGGTTACATGCTTAGAATTGAAAAATGTAGTCAAGAGCTTGGAATGGGTAGAAAAGATCTTGTAACATGGAGTGGAGGAGATTCTTCTGGATAATAATTTTACTCTCAGGTACATTTCGTGAAATAGAGTTCAATTTTGTAGATTTTCTCTGTTTCCCAAAGGCCAGTATTTTCGCTACAGATCTTAAATTGAATGAATATTGTATTTCACTTTTATATTTTAAATTTCTCGATACAGGACATTATAAATCTTGCTGAATGAGTACTCAAAAATTTTGTTTTCCAATTCCATTTTCTGCAAAGATTTTGACAACAAATGTGGCCCAGCCATAGTGTGAATATAAGAGTGTAAATATTGTGAACCTACTTGAAAAGATAAAGTCCCAAGTACATATTTTAGGTAAAAATTGCCAGTCATCAGTAAACCAAAGGACAACATGGACTATAGAATTCAGTTCTCTAGTCCCATTTGATATCAGTTCTGCATTATCTACTGCACTGTGTTTCCAGGGCCAGACATGAGGGTTTTGGGTGTTTTACCATGATTCTTTCTGGGGGAATAATACGATACAGGAGAAAGGGCAGGGAGAGGAATGGTTGAGGTGCAGGAAGTTGAGGTGCAGTGAAACATAAGCACAGGAGGGAATCTTTGGCATTGTCATTTGTGGATTCTCCATTCTTGACTTCTTTCACAGAAACCATGTGAAAATTCCGCCTATCCTCATGGCTGTTGGAACCACTTATATATACACATACACACATCACTCACCAAAACTATATAATTGATGAAGCTAAGAAGTGCATTCTGCCAGGAAGAAGCATATAGATATTTCCTGAGAGACACAGCTAGAGCATATCAAATACAGAAGTGAATGTGTCATTGTAAAAATATAAAAATAAAAAAGTAAAGTTGTCTTTTACCCTGCTAACTCTGGCAGTGAAGTGTCTGAATTTCTCTGCTAGATATATTGGCAGAAACACATACCCACTCCTTGGCTACCCGATGTTTTGTGTCGACCACACTTTCCTATACACAAACCCTCACAAAAAGAATACACAACATGTCCCGCACGCGACTTTTCGCCGGCAAGGAGCACGCGGACATTAGAAATCCTTACTGTGACCACTTTATTAATCTTAGAAGAGGAAAAGCCACGCCGCGCCAACATGGGGAGCTTATAAAACCCTCGTGCAGCACACCCACACCTGATTGTTTGTTACCCATGATCTCATAAGGCACGCCCCGGAGTGGGCAAAGACCTGGCACGAAGGCACTCTTGCACATGCGCAGAGTTAACTACCTGAAAGGGGAGGGCTGGCTGGCACAGCACAGGTTGGCACCATCTTGCAATGGCGGAGTCTATCCTGACCTACCACGTGGGGCGTAGTATTAGACAGCGCCATCTAGTGGTGGCGAACGTATTGTGGCCCTCTACATCTCACCCTTATAATTTATATAATTTTATAGCAGAAATGATCACCCTATCGCGTGCAATGAGCAAACCTCAGCGATGTGCAAGGGCTGATCAAAGGAACACTGAGTCTCTCTCAATCCCAGAGCAATGGATCCACAGATCCATGGGGTGCAGGAGCAGAGAACTCAGATACAGAGTGTATCCCTCTCCTTCCAGTGCAATGGACCCACAGATCCATGGGGTGCAGGAGCAGGGAACTCAGATACAGAGTAAATCCTGAACAAGATATCCAAATTCCAGGTGAGGCCCTTTGTACAATGGCCACAATTGCTTGAGTGATAACGGCCTTATCACGTTACTGTTGAGATCTGAGTTGGTAAACCAACCATGGTATGAATACTGATCCACAGCATAGGGCTGCATCAAACAGAGCCACTCCCGATAAGTAGTGGGAACCTCATATGGTCCTCCTCAGCTGTTACCACCAAGGACAGTGGTCAAGCCGCTCTTAAAAAAAAAAAATTTGAATTCCGAATTGTTAGTAACTACTCCAGAAAGTTCACCCACTCCAGAAAGTACTTGTCTAACAATAGATTGGGGGAGGATAAGTCCAGACACTGCAGACACAATGTCTGCAGCAGCAATGGCTGCTACAATAGCAGCGAAGTGTCAAGGTCTTTTCCAGGACAGTTCAGGATCAGTCATTCTTCTCTGGAACAACCAGCAGACAATGGTACCATTTCTGAGATCTGTATAACCAGGACAGAGGTCTCCAGTCACTGTAGCTTTACAGAGGTAGCTTTCTGTGAAGCTACAGTCTGTAAAATGACAACACCAGTTACCAGTTAAGGCAGCAAGAGTCACCAGCGAAATGAAAGGACAGGGGTAACAGCTGTAGTCCAGTCTTCTCCAGGAAGCAGCAGTGTATAGAATCTGAGCGTAGGCCACAATTGGACGGGAACACACGCAGCGGTAACACTGACTGTAGCAACGGCAAAATATCTGTGATGACAAAGGATGAAGGGGAATCTTCTATCTTCCTCTCAGGGCAGAGGAATGACTCCAGGGACCCGAACCAGGAGAGCTGAATCTTCATGCTCCCAGGATAAGCTAGTCTCACCAGACACACAGGCAGCTGGCACACTCCTGCAGCATCCTGTAGAAAAAACACAAACATTCCCTCTTCCCCATATAAAAATCTGGACAGGAACATGTCAATAAGTGGATCTCTCTATTTCACCTAGGCAGAAGTATGCCTAGTTGTAGGGTGCCATAAACTTTGGCATCCACATTTTTAAAATTGAAATAAAAGGAGCATTATTTAGCATACAGGGATAACTCCCCCTTTTTATTTATTAAGATATAGTAAAGATATTATTTATTAAGGTAAGTCCTCGAGGATTTAGTTGAGGACACTGAGCACTTGTATTTATAAATTGACTTGTATACCAAATTATCGTTTCCAGCATTATTGTTTTGGATATATAAAGAATGAGATTTTTTGACTAATTGTTCTTATGTATGGCCTATAATCTGTCTGGAATCTTGTCCTCCCTTGTTAAGGAGCCCAGGCAATCCAGTTTGAGTTTTTAAATGTCCTATAAAGGAACAGTATTTAGTGTTCTTAACCACTAAGCCATTTCTCTAGCACCTCACAAACTTTATTTACCTAAACATAACCATTAATTAGAAATGTCAAATCTTGTAAATATTGTCCAGATTCAGTATTCCTAGAAATCTCTGAGCTGGCAGGGTGAAGCTGGGAGTTGAAAGTAAACAAATGGAATCTTCCTCTTTTCGTGAGGGTGTGTTATCAACTCTATTAACATTTTCAAAGAGCTGGATCTATGGTTTTGTTTAGTTGTCTGAGCCAGAGCACTGACAGGACAGTGAGTTGTCAGACAATTTACACTGAAATCACTCACTGATTTCATGTAGAAAACTTGTCTCTAATAAAGCATTAAGTAATTGAAATCAATTGTAAAACACAAGCCACACATTAGCTATCAGTATGTGAATAGAAAGCTTGATTTAAAAACAGTGGCTACAGGACGTAATCTAATAATCTGTGCTGAAGCAACGGAAACTCAAGAGAATAAACAAGTGATCCAATCATACATGTAGCCTTTCCATTAGATGAACCACCTATAAATACACTAAGTGCATTTTCTATGGGTTGCATGCACAAATTTACAGGAAATACAAAAGCATGTAAAGAGTAAAATTATCAATTTTGTCTGAAAAATTTGTATATGTAATAGGCCAAATATCAGTATTTTGTAATAACCAATTAACTGTTGTTAGGCTTTTTAAAATACTTCCATGGCTCTTGCCTATAATTCTGTGTTAACACAACTGAAGTGTTATCTCCAATGTGCATAACAAAGACCTAAGTCCTCTGGTAAGGTGAGGTACTTAGCCAATTAACATATCTTTAGAAGCTTAAAATTAGCTTCAAATATTCTTATCCAGAGTAGTGTAACAGCTACTCCCCAAATAGTAAAGCTCATTTTGAGAGTAAAGGTTTGTAATAAAAATTTCCATATACATTGAAAGATTTAAGTTAGAACTTCTTACACTGAAGAAGCAACAAAATTATATAATATAAGGCTTTTAGCCATTCTTAATGATATCACTTTATGGGCTCTCTAAAACTATAAGCAAGCTCACGAAATGAAAACTCACAACTGCTATGACGAAAACAAATTGTATAAAATCAATCCTCTAAATCTGTCTTGAAATGGCAGGTGGAGTAAGGAAACTGGCTGTAATGCTCTCACAAGTTCTAAAACCTCATCAATCCTTATAAATCCTGTAACAATCTCTACCTGTTTGATTTTTCCTTAATTAAAAATAAGTTTGAGTTAGTCAATGTAACACTGGCAATGCTAAATCACAATCTTTAAGTTCTCTTTGTAAAAACGGAATACAGCCACGAGGTCACCTGAGTTCTGAGTATGTGACTAGGCAGCTGTTCTCCATGCAGTGGAAATTAGCATTAGAATACAGATAACTTCAGGGCAAGCCACAACTTTGGAAAGCAAAACTCAACCTCCAACAAACAATCTAGTCTCCAAGGCACCCCAGGTCTATCTATTATGTTACAAAGTTTGACTGTCAATTCTTACATTTGGACGCACAATTATTCATTTGTTCCTTTTTGAAACGAGTTAAAACCAAGTCACAGTGTGCACGACCGGCAGATAAAGTTTTTACCATTTTTTTCTTTTGAACATGAAACATAAAACTTTTAGACAATGAGAAACAAAAACCACAGACATACACTGACAGACATGGGGACATCCTGGTGCACCAGAGACAAACAATAGACAAAGAGGGGAAAAAGCCAGATGGTGTTCACGGCGACTATCCATTCGAGTGGAGCTGATATGGGCGATGGATTGTCTCAATTCCTGGACTAGTCCACCAACGTGTTGAAACCCAATTCTGTAAGACACTGAGAGATATTATCTGAGCAGTATGACCGACATTCGCCAATGGTATGGAAGTGAAACACAGCCCTGAGTATTTTTACTCACAACCCAATTACATTAACTCTATCAGGCTGTGCACGGGCACTGAGATGTCCTTTTGTTTGATTCTCCTGAAAAAATTTTCAGGCAGTCTGCCTCTATCAAATCTGATCAGTATGACTCTGTAAAGCTGTCTCGTCAGCGCCCGGACGCCGCAGCATCCCCAGAGCCAGCGCGGGAGCTTAATTACACCTTTCATAAGCACTAAGACAAAGTTTTTCTCCCAAAATACTGTGTTCCTTTTACCTCCTCCCTTCTCACCCGGGGCATTCTTTCCCCAATTTTTCACCCCTGGCGGTGGTAAGACCGCAGGGGGGCCTTGTGCTTGAGATCAATCAGGATCCTTTTCTCGTTGCAACTTTTCACTATCCTCTGTTTCTGACGATTTTCGACCTTCCCCCAACACTCTCCACTTTGCTGTTATAGCTGGGCAGTTCCCACGCAACCTCTGAAGCCGTTTGGCGGTAGCTAGAAACTCAAAGGTCAATAGAAACAACTCGAGGGTTGCCAGAGCAACCATAGCGGCACCTGCCACGTCCGGCAGAGGACTGAGCTGGAGCAGATCAGGGCTAAGCATTGTCTCTCAGAGTTTTTTACCTGCATTCCACAGCTTCTGGATTTCTTCCGTGAACCGGAGGCTTCCTCTTGGCACCCGCGATGTTGTAGCTTTTTTGTGTCCCGGATTCTCGGCACCAAATATCCCGCGCGCGACTTTTCGCCGGCAAGGAGCACGCGGACATTAGAAATCCTTACTGTGACCACTGTATTAATCTTAGAAGAGGAAAAGCCACGCCGCGCCAATATGGGGAGCTTATAAAACCCTTGTGCAGCACACCCACACCTGATTGTTTGTTACCCATGATCTCATAAGGCACGCCCCGGAGTGGGCAAAGACCTGGCACGAAGGCACTCTTGCACATGCGCAGAGTTAACTACCTGAAAGGGGGGGCTGGCTGGCACGGCAAAGGTTGGCACCATCTTGCAATGGCGGAGTCTATCCTGACCTACCACGTGGGGCGCAGTGGTAGACAGTGCCATCTAGTGGTGGCGAACGTATTGTGGCCCTCTACAACAATACAATAATCTTTGATCCAGTTGATTAGATATAAGTGCCCACTTAGACATACAATTAATGTGATCCAAAATGCAAAAAAACTCAAAGATAAGGACACATGATCATTTCATTCGATGTGGAGAAAGCATTTGACAAATTTCAACAACAGTTCAGGATAAAAGTCGTGGAAAGATCAGGAATTGAAGGCCCATATCTCAACATAGTGACAGAAATATACAACACACCTGTACCTAATATCAAACTAAAGGGAAAGAAACTTGAAGCAATCTCACTAAAATCAGGGACTAGACTAGGCATCCCACTCTCTCCCTAGTTATTCAATACAGTTCTCCATGTCATAGCTGAAGCAATAAGAGAGCAAATGGAAGACAAAGGATACAAATTGACAGGGAAGAGATCAAAATATCACTATTTGCACATGATATGATAGTATACTTAAGTGATACCAAAAGTTGCACCAGAGAACTTCTTAACCTGATAAACAACTTCAAAAAAATATAAGGGTACAAAATTAACTCAAATATACCTGCTCTCCTCAATGTATCCATAAACAGGCTGAGAAAAAAAATAATGAATTCACACATTTCACAATAGTCCAAAATAATATATATTATCTTGGTGTTAGTTTAACCAAGCAAGTGAATGATCTGTACAGCAAGAAGTTCAAGAATCTGAAGAAAGAAATTGCAAAAGGTCTCAGAAAATAGAAAGAGCTTCCATGTTCATGGATTGACTGTATTAATATAGTAAAGATGACCATTTGCCAAGAACAATCTACACATTCAATGCAATCTCCATCAAAATTCCAACTCAATTCTTTAATAGATGTAGAAAGAGCAATGTGTAAATTCATTTGAATTAAGAAAAGCCAGGATAGTGAAAACTATACTCAATAATAAAAGGACCTCTGTGGGAATAATCACCCCAGAACTCAAGCAGTATTACACAGCAACAGTGATAAAAACTGTATGGTGTTGGTACAGAGTCAGACAGATTAACAAGTGGAATAGAATTGAAGACACAGAAATGAACCAACACACCTATAACTTGATGTTTGGCAAAGGAGATAAAACCATCCAAAGGAAGAAACATAGCATTTTCCAAAAAGATGTCTGGTTCAACTGGAAGCCAGCATGTAGAAGAAGGCAAATTATCCCATACTTATGACCATGTAAAAAGGTTAAGTCCTAGCGAATCAAGGACCTACACATCAAACCTGATACATTAAAACGAAAGAAGAAAATGTTGTGAAGAATCTTGAACACATGGGCACTGGAGAAAATTTCCTGAACAAAACACCAATGACTTATGCTCTAAGACCAAGAATTGACAAAGAGGACCTCATGAAATGGTAAAGCATCTGTAAGGAAAAATAAACTGTCATTCAGACAAAACTGCAACCAGTAGTTGCACCTAAATAAATATTCAACATCCTTAGTCATCAGCGAAATTCAAATCAAAACAATCTTGATTACACCTCACATCAGTCAGAATGGCTAAGATATACATCTCGGGTGACAGCAGATGCTGTCGAAGATGTGGGG